>NC_090439.1:190450563-190751230 GCF_031143425.1 Pleurodeles waltl | reverse complement strand
AGTAGGTGTCCACGCTAAAAAATGACGCAAACTCCATGGACTTTGGCGCTAGACGCGTCTAACGCCAAAGTATAAATATGGAGTTAGTTTTGCGTCGGAATTGCGTAAAAAAAAACGACGCAATTCCGGCGCAAACAGAGTATAAATATGCCCCTTAGTGTTTGGTGTTCAGAAATGTCTGGCTTTATTAGGATTCCATGGGTGGGGCCGAGCCCCACCTCAAACTACACAGGTACTCACATTAAAAATGGGGTTTGGCTTTCCATACTGCTTTTTGGAGCCTCTCCTGCTGCAGACACTGGGTCCACATACACAAATGGGGCACTGTTTTTATCTCAACAAATGTGCAAATGCTGGTTGGGAAGAAATAAGTGGATCCCTACACATTACAAAACTTTTGTTTACAGAAATGTGAGCAAAGTGTGATTTGTTGCTGAGGTTTGAGATTAGCAAGGGCTTCTGGGTAAAAACCCAATGTGAGACCCACACAAGCCACATCACCCTTGGGTGTCTAATTTTTTTTAATGCTTGGGTTTAGTAGGTTTTCCTAGGTTAACGGCCCAACCAGGACTCAAATTCTACAGCTACCCATGTAGCAAAAAAAGGGTTGATTTCAATTGACGAAATGACATGTCTCCAGTCCTCGTTTTGGGGTGTTTTACGTCATCGGCTCCTGGCCCAACCACACACATGGTGTACTGTTTTTACTGGGAGGCAGGTGGAAACAATGGGTGATAGGAACTATGTGACTCCCTGCAGTATCCCAAAAATTCCCTCACAGAAATATGAAGAAAAGTAGTGTTTTAAACCTAAGTTTGAGTTTTGCGTGGGCTTCTGCATAAAATAACCTTGTATGATTCATGCAAGACACCATCCTGAACTCCACCAGGTTAATAGTTTAAAAAAATATCTAGGTTTGCTAGGTTTTTACTAGGCTCTGCATTCCCAGTTACCAACATCACCAAAACAAATCATTTATCTCTTCATTTTTGATGCCTCCGAGTTGTGTTTTGGAGCGTTTTGTGTTGCAGCCGATACATTTAGCCACATAAAAAGGGTAGCATTTCTACTGGTGGAATTGTGGGAATGCTGGGTAGTAAGATTTGTTTGCTTTCTCGCAGCTTCTGGAACTTTCAGTCACAGAAATATGAGGTAAATGGGTCTTTGTACCCACAGTTTGAGGCGTGCAAGACCTTTTGAGTAAAAAAAAAATTTGGAATCCACAACGAGTCATACCATCCTGGACTCCTCTGGGTGTCATGTTTTCAGAAATGTCTGAGTTTGGTAAGCTTTCCTGAGTGGTCAAGTAGCTAGGGTTTAAATTCCTTAGCTACACACATTGTAAAAAAGCATGATTTTCCTGGGTGAAATGTAATGTCCTCGGGTAGTGTTTTAGTGTATATTGTGCCCCCCATGCTCGGCCCAGCCAAATAAGTAGAGTACTATTTTTATTAAGGGACATGTGGGAACGTAGAATAATAGAGCATTTGTTATTAACACTTGAAGTTCTATACAATTTTGGCTTCCAAGTGTAAGTCATTTTGCAAGAAAGAAGATATTTTGCAAAATTCTTTCTGAATCACCTGCAACTATGTGTCACCCCAAATTTAGAGGTGTCCAAATTACCACTGTTCCCAAACTCAGTATTTTCCGTACATTTCAGAAATGCATGTATTTCCTTCAAATTAATTTTTAATTGATTATGTCGTACCATATGCTGTATGGTTGGTACACAATGATTACATGCTACAGCTCAGCTGCTCGCTCTGGGTAGTGTGTGTTTTAGAGAACCTCCAGACCTGTATATCCCCATGACCCAAAGGGCCTAAAGGACATAACAGTATATTACTTTGGTAAATGAGCCACTGTGTCAAAACAATTACAGATACAAATATTGTCACCAATTGCTATTTCTACCTATTCCTTTTCATAATTTTTTTATTTGTATGATTAGTTTCATTAGGAAAATCGTGCATTAGTTTTTATTTGTATGAATAGTTTCTTTAGGAAAATCGTGCAGGATCAAACTCCTTGGTGACCCCATGATCAATTTAAAATGTTGCCTGGCTTATGGAATTACTTACGGGTTTCACACAGTTGGATTTACAAAAATTAAGAAAATGGGCAGACTTTCAGAAAAATGTGAAAACTATGGTAATTTTAATTTACTGCTTCTTCCCGAAAACTAGGAAGATAGTGATCTTCATTGTGCCGAATAAAAATTAAGTCATATTTTGACTATTTTCTCAGTTCCCTACAGATGAATCTAAAACCCTGGGTACCTTTAAAATCCCTAGGATATCGGAAAAAAAGGAAATTTGGTGTGGCTGCATCTGCAAAAAGGCTTAGCACTAGGGATGCTATGGGGGAAGCCTTAGCATTCAAGAAGTTCACACAAACCAACTGCCATTTTGGGAGTTTGTGTAAAACAAACACAAATGTAGAGTGGAGCTAAAACAATGTAGCACCCACTGTTTAGTTCCCTGACCCTACCGGGCAGTTGCCTTTGTGGCTGAACCACCACTGTAGACTTAGGGATCTATAGCGAGAAGTGTAGAATATGTTAATAGAGCCAACAGCCAGAGGAGCAAAGACCATAGCCTCTCCTCACCAGGAGACCGGGCAGGCATTCCACCAGGGTATAAATGACCCTGTTAAGTTTGAAATGTGAACGTAGCAAATGATATAAGGGATAAAACCAGACTCTCAACATACTCATCAATGGTCTATGTAGTCCCGACAAAAAGGAAATTCATGTTAGAATAATAAGGTTACTCTAAATAAGAGGCAGGGAATGGATCTAGGTGAAATTGGGTATTATTGAACTGTGATATAGAATAGGCATAGAACACATTTTTTGTGCATACAAAATTCTTCCCGATTCTCCTTTTGTACTTCGAGGCCTGACAGCCACAACCACCAAGTATACTTTACTGAATAAGCATGTTCTATCAAAGCCACTGGTGGAGTGCGATTCTAGTTCTTTTATTTTCATTATGTCATTTATTGTTGATGCCTATGAAGAACGTAGGACTATTTTCCATGAACGATAACTTTTGCTATGACACCTGGTCAAAGCATTGTTTTTGACTAGCTGCTTATCCAAGTTCCATATACTTTTCTGGAATGCCAGATTTTCTTATAACAATGCAAGGCAATGCCGATCATCAGTTTACTGATACCTAGCTATTGTTCTAAATCGATTCTCAACAGACTGCTACTTAAAGGCAATCACAAGCAAATCAAAAGGAAACTTAAGAGCACATAGGGCCTCATTATGACACTGGCGGGCGGCGGAGGCCGCCCGCCAGGATGCCGCCCTCCAAAATACCGCGCCGCGGTCAAAAGACCGCGGCGGGTATTACAAGTTTTCCCCTGGGCTGGCAGGCGGTTGCTGAAAAACCGCCCGCCAGCCCAGGGGAAAACGACCTTCCCACGAGGATGCCGGCTCGTAATCGAGCCGGCGGAGTGGGAAGGTGCGACGGGTGCAGTGCCACCCGTCGCGTATTTCAGTGTCTGCAAGGCAGACACTGAAATACTTTGCGGGGCCCTCTTACGGGGGCCCCTGCCGTGCCCATGCCATTGGCATGGGCACGGCAGGGGCCCCCAGGGGCCCCGCGACCCCCCCTACCGCCATCCTGTTCATGGCGGCTTTCCCGCCATGAACAGGATGGCGGTAGGGGGGGTCGGAATCCTCATGGCTGCGGAGCGCGCTCCGCAGCCATGGAGGATTCACACGAGCAGCGGAAGGTCAGCGGGAGACCGCTGACTTTCCGCTTCTGACCGCGGCTGAACCGCCACGGTCAGAATGCTCGATTGGAGCACCGCCAGCCTGTTGGCGGTGCTCCCGTGGTCGGTGGCCCTGGCATGACCCTCATAATCTTTGGGTGTCACCTATGCAAAAAAATTACTGAATGGTAAACATGCAAACATATTAAAACTTTGTCATAACTGGTTATTTGGACTGAGAATGTTCAGAAATGTGCAGAAACATGACAACCTTTCTCCAAAAACTGGATTTAAAAACAGCTCTTCTGTACATTATCATAGATAGAGCCATCTATGAAGACTCTCTGCTGAACTTCAGCTAGTTGGATTGTCCCACTAAAAGCCGCCCTTCACACTGTGACCAGACGTATCACTGACACTAAGAAATTCAACTAAATCTCTCCGGCTCTCAAAATATGCAAATAGTGCCCCCTGTTGGCCCACAGCAACCCTAAAGCATATAGGGACTCATTTACAAGAATCTGATGCATCAGCTCCGATGCGTCAGATTTCTTGCACTGCCCTGAAACATGGAGGTCTATGGCACAGGTTTTCACAGATGCATCTGAAATTCAGACACATCTGTGGCGCTAAAGTCACTCATTGCTGGACTAGTATCCCAAAACATTACGCTACACCAGCAATGCGAGGAGGCTCCCATAGACAAAAGTCTTGCATCACTTTTACCGCCTGCTCTGAGCAGGCGGTAAAATTCTGATGCAGTGAAGGCGCAGAATGACGCTGTAAAATGTAAATTTCACTGTTTCAGTTCTGCATGGGTTTTTTCTTGGGAACGCCTACCTTGCATGTCATTGCCAGTAGCTGGTGTCCATGGGTGAAATGTGATTCTAGAGGCCTCTAGCGTCACTTTGTAGATTTGGGGTTGTTTTTGCACCGCCTCAGAGTAATATAAAACATTACGCGGCTACAGTGCAAGGGCACGGCCAATGAGACCCATAGTGTCTACAAGGCCCTAAAACTGAACAGGGCAAACTACCTAGCAACAATCTTACCATATCTGGTGGCAAAAACTGTAACAAGTAAAATTATATTGCGACTTTAAACTCCGTTAAAAAGAAATCTACTTGCCTTGACCTTTTCTGGCCAATCATTGTCTAGAAATTGGGTTAACAAAACCCTTCACTCATTCAAATGCAGCCTGAAAGATTATTTACTCGGCTCTCCATCCATCAAAATCTATTTCCCTACTCTCTATTATCCCATTTCACTGCTGTTAGATAAATATCTTCTGCAACCTAATTCTGCCTCTATATTTAGTGATCATTACTTCATTATTCATTGTCCTTATATCATTTCCTCTTCTCACAGATAATTCTTTGTACTAATCAACTTGGGCTCAAGCGTTTCGAATACCTATAAAATGGTTTTGTTTTTCTCTCGATTTTGTCATGATATTTTGCCCCCTGTGTGCAGCGACCAAGTCTACACTAGATAAAAATGCATAAAATGGGAAATGAAGTCAAGCCTGGGGGTAAAATGATGAAGATGATGACCTCCGATGGGTAAATTCCCCCTGTATGCATCTTCCCCTTTTCCACATTAGCCAGTACTTCACAAACCGTAATCCACTGGGAATGTTTGAGAAATAGAGGGAGGATACAAGCCAATCATAAACATTTTTACCCACAAAATGAAGCAGTCTTTCATGTGTTGTAAGGAAGAATTGGGTCTTGATAAATATTATAAGCAAAGCTATGTATAGATTAGACATTGGGTGACAGCCCAGAATAATGGACAAACGTCCACTAGGGATTTTACACCCTTTGGAAAGCTTTTCTAAACTTGCTAATTTGCGAAGTAATAACACAGACTGTCCTGCCAAGATTCATATACCCACAGCACGAGTATTTAGAAGGCAATAGAAGTAAACACTTTGTAGAACCCCTTGAAAGATATACATTTCTTTTATATTTTCCCATTTTTTACTGTGTAATCTGCTGAGCTAGCAAATGACATCTAGTCGCATTAAAGATAAAGTAGGATTAGACACTTTTTTGCTGAAAGTTTTAATTAGTATAATTAAACCAGATTTATATATCATGTACAAAGAAAAGTAATATGTGGTACAAGAAACATTTTGTTACCCAGTGATATGAAGTTAGCCTCTGACAGAAAATGATGTGCCGATTGGCAATATGCCCCTAAGGTCTGGTTGGCCTCTCGTGACTATGGGGGTGATTCCAAGCTTGGCGGGCGGCGGGAGCCGCCCGCCAAGCGGGAACCGCCAGAAGACCGTACCGCAGTCAAAAGACCGCGGCGGTCATTCTGGGTTTTCCACTGGGCTGGCGGGCGACCGCCAAAAGGCTGCCCGCCAGCCCAGCGGGAAACACCCTTCCACGAGGAAGCCGGCTCCGAATGGAGCCGGCGGAGTGGAAGGGGTGCGACGGGTGCAGTAGCACCCGTCGCAAATTTCAGTGTCTGCTAAGCAGACACTGAAATTCTAAGTGGGGCCCTCTTACGGGGGCCCCTGCAGTGCCCATGCCATTGGCATGGGCACTGCAGGGCCCCCCAGGGGCCCCACGACACCCCATACCGCCATCCTGTTCCTGGCGGCCGAAACCGCCAGGAACAGGATGGCGGTATGGGGGTCGGAATCCCCATGGCGGCGCAGCAAGCTGCGCCGCCATGGAGGATTCCCCTGGGCAGCGGAAAGCCGGCGGTACACCGCCAACTTTCCGTTTCTGGCCGCGGCTGTACCGCCGCGGTCAGAATGCCCAAAGGAGCACCGCCAGCCTGTTGGCGGTGCTCCCGCGGACCACGGCCGTAATCAGGCCCTATATGTTTGCATAAAAGAATCTTTAATCAAGATCAATGAAGAGCCAAAAGAAGCAAACTGTCTCCAGGATACAAGAGTTAAACAAACAGTTCCAGTTGCAATATAGTCTCAGGAAGACGGGGACTTGCAGAAGAAGTTTTAACAAGAAATAAAGGCCAAGTAGGTCGGAGAAAAGTCAAATATGAACTTGTATTTGTTGGACCCAGGATAGGATGTCATTGGCAGTGTCAGTGTAGGAAGGCCAAACTTCACTGAGGGTCCCTTACAGCCACATGTCTCTTCAAAATTTGCTGACTCTCACCTTACTCTCTACCTCACCTCCATCAACCATCTCTACTTACATAGTTGATGCTACCACTCTACTGTCCCTAAAACACTTTCTACCCTACCTCACTCTCTCTTTTGTTCTCATAAGGCTGCTTCAATAAAAGCAACATTATCACAAAGCTTGGTTAAATGTTATTTTGATTCGATATTTCAACCTTGAAAACAGCTTGAGTTTGGAATACAAACAACGTCTTTTGAGAGTATATTGTCCTTAAAAATAGTCTCTGCATTCCTTAGTGTATGTATAAGGACATAGTACCCCCATTGCCCCAAAACCATCTGGCATAGCTAAAATAAAAAGCATCCTTCTGCTCTCTTTGCAATTCTTTTCTTCAAGCCCCACCCGCACAAGGGGCCATTAATGCAGAGATGACCCATAACACATCCTGTTTTTTGGGTCTGCTCTTGTTTGCTTTGTGGATTTGGCTGAGCAAGACTCCCTTCCCTATTGTTTCTTTTGTTCGTTTTTCTATTTCGTTAAGGATTCCTAAACCTGCGAAGATGGTGCAGAGCTCTCAATAGTGAGCCGGGGCTCGACACTCTATGATCTTCTGGGCTGTGTATTTTTATTTTTCTCTGATCAGACTTCCTGCATGCATACAGAGTGTGCTTTGTTGATCTTCTGGGTCGTGGTCTTCCTAGAGATAGGTGGGGAAGGCTCTGATGATTTTTGGCCTGTCTCCATACTTCTACTTTAGAGCAGTATGTTCCTTGCCTTACTTGATAGTGGGAGCATAGAGGAGACTCAAACTGGTGTTTTTTTAACCTTATAAAGCAATCCTTGTATTGAACAAGACTGTGACATTTCCAGTGCTGCTGGATAGTGTTTCCTTGGCATGGAATATGGATCGTTTCTTGCTTTCAGATCCAGGCTGCTGGTAAAAAAAGCCTTCTAATTCCTGAATTGCTTGATTGCTTCTGTGCACAGGGATATAGTTTGGTAGGATACCTATTTACAATAGGACTGCACTATTTTAGTTCAATTGAACAATTGACAATTTTTCTCCTATTAAATAAAGTCACTCATGGTCTTGTGGTAGAAGTCTCGGATTCTCAATTAGGATGCTAAAAGGTTGGTCACAGTATTGCCTTGGTGATGAGTTTGGATGAAAATCCCTATCAGAAGGTATTTGAAGGATGTCTACTTCAGGTGAAAAGTTGACAGCTTTCATTTTGTGTAACTGCATCACTTTAATTTTATTAGCCTCAAAGTTAGGCAGAATTGGGGCTGCGTAGCTCCAGACTGGCTAAAGTAGTGTATCTGATATAAAGTTCACCTTTTTAATTATTGTTGAACATATTTTATAAATATATATAAAAACATGTATAAAACAATACAGAACATAAAAAATACATACATTAAAAATAAATTAATCGCTGCATTATAAGCTCGTATAGTATACATTTGGATAGCATAGAATTTATCTGTAAGATTGAAACTGAAAAACAATAAAAGGCGACAATTTAATCTGATTAGCAAAAATAATCAATTATGAACTTCACTTAACACCATACGAAGATAGGAAAACATATCAAATAACTTTATAAAGCAGTATTAGAAATATAAGTGTCAAGTCTTTCTCAAACCATAGAATTAGTTGTTGAAGATTTGTTATATACATATTTCAAAGAAAGAGTATTGGCCACATCTAAACAGGCACAAGATTTGTATCTTTCAAGGTAAATGTACTTGATTTGATGGCTCAGTGTTTGAGGCAGCACTTTCTGGTTGGCTGAGGTGAGGCCCTAGCCAGGCAGAACCTACCACTCCCATCAGGGGTGGGTGATTACACACAGTGTATAGCCTGCGCCTGCCCTTAGATAGCTGGCACAGAGCAGTCATCCTTATCATGGGAGCAATGTGTAAAGCATTGGCACAGCACTTTCACATAACAAATACACTGAGCGTCACAAAAGAGACCTTACACAAGGTGTATGTAAATAACGTTTGTATTTAACACACACATTAGTTAACTCAACATGAACATCATGTTAATCTGAGGATAAATCACATTTAGACATATCACTAGCAAAACTAGGCCCAATTTTGTTAAAATAACATTAGGCAGTATGTATACATGAGAAAAATAATACTTTCCCTCCCAGCACCTTCATGCAATGCCAATACGTTGCCAGCGTGAGACCCACCCTAACGATTATCCCAATTCAATATCACACTGTTACAAGGGTGCACCCAGGTTCACAACAATTACAGCAATGTGTGCAGACAGAAAATTGTAGCACTTTTAAATACCCTCACGACCTGGGCCACACAGGTAAAACCCAACGTCAACCGTGATAGTCCTCTGATAAAGCAACAACCTGTACGGCAACACTGCCATCATTTGTAGTAAATCACCAGCAATCACTCCCACTCAATCACACTGCACCGCTATGCAATGCCCCAGATATCAGACAGGTTAGTAAAACACATACTTGCACACACTTGCTCCCAGCACCCTAATGCAGTGAATTGATATCCGGCAGGTTAGTGATCACTGCACTTGCAGACCCCCCAGGGTCCAAACTTTCCTCCATCTTCCAAACACTTTCTACTAACCGACCCCCCACAAGCTGGAGATGAGAGCACCTTTTCCCTGGATCACAGGCTGCTTGCTTCCTGAGGTACACTTATTTAGGATCCTGGGGCAAAGGTGGGGGGAAGAAAGGGATAACGGCTGATCAGGCAACAATCTACAAATGGAGGCTTGGGCACAACTCAGGAAGTTTACTCAGGAGCGTCCGCACTGTCCCTTCCAGCATGGGCCCTGCCTGCCAAGCATGGGGAACAGCTGATTTGGGATACACACTGTTCACAGAGGTGCCAAGCCAAGCCGGCACTCCAATACCCAAATAGTTACCAATTCCGCACCTCCCTGGGAGGAGGCACAATGTCAGGTATGTGCTGACTCGAGTTGCACTAGAAAAATCCAGACACACATGAAGAGTTATCAATGCCGTATTCCCTGAAATGAGACACAACATCTGGTGCAAGCTCACTTGAACCTCACCAGGCCAATACGGTCACAAACACAGACACAAATTCAGGAGTGCCTCACGAGGTAGGATGCAACACTGCTCCAGGTACATCCCCATCCCTGAGGGTTGTAACCAGTAAATTGGACACTGAACACAATGAGCATGCAGTTGGGTGTCACAAAAAGAGTAATGCGCATAATCGACAAAAGGGGTCCACGCAGGGTCCCGTGACCAGTGAATCTGCTCACTACTAGCAAGGCTTTTATGCGTGTCATGGCCCCACGATGAACGGCCACATTTCTCCAGGCACAATACTTAGTTTCACCCTCACACCACTGCTACCAGGTGACATCCAGCAGAAGAAGTAGGCTTTTAAGAGGGCACCGCAAGCCTTTGGAGAGCACACTTCAGGGTGCCACACAGCAGCAATCAGCTTGCCCAGGCCAACCACGACGTAGGAAGGGTGCATGATCTCTCCCTAGGGACGTAATTACTTATTGTACATAACAGATTCTTCTGGCAGTGTTTACCATGCAGTCTTGGGTCTCTGTCCCAATTTCCTGTAGTGTATCTCTACTTTGCTGCAGTGTGGCACCAGTAGTTATACTGTAGTGTGCCTGTGAAGTTGGGGGAAGTTCAGAGGGTTCCCTTTTAAACCACAGATGTCTCTACTAATTTCAGTCCTGTCTGCCAGGGGGCTGTGGAATGCAGATCTTAATCTTAAGTGGGGCCTTGATTTGACTCTGAGATGCCAAGTGTCAGAACTCCTGACTCTAATCTATCCAGCCAGGCCCACAAATGGCAGAGGTAGATCTTTGTTCCAGTTAAGTTTTAAAGTGGTCACAGGGCAATGCCCAGATGTGCTCCTCCATCCCCCAGTGTGGATTTGAGGCAAACAAAGCAATTTAGAGCAGAGAAATGTCCACTTTCCAGAAGTGGCATTTCTCCATGATTATTGACAAAACCACCTTCACCATAGAAAGGGGTTTATCTGATAGAGAATTCTGATTGCAGATTCCTTACCTTAGAATTTACCCTGGGTGTCAGACTGGATCCAGAGATTTTTCTTCAAGCAATACCCTAGCGCTTCAGTAGGTGGCGTTGGTCGACTCCGCGGTGTCGTTGGCGTCGTAGTCACCGTGATGAAGTCGGGAGTAGTACATAGATGCTGCCTCAGGGCAGTGACGTCAGTTCTTTTCTTTCCGTGCCATGTGCTGATCCGGAGACTGCTACTCTGGACTCTTTTTGACGACTTCGACCCCTTTGTCAAGTTTTATGTGAGTTTTTTGGTGCGTCGAGGATGTCCCCAAAGACCGGTTTCAAGCTGTGCGAGGACTGTCACCGCATGCTGTCAGTGAAGGATCTGCATTGCGTTTGTTTGTGGTTCCTGGAGTGCGACCACGACCCGAAGTCGTGCTCCGAGTGCCGGGCCATGCACCCGAAGGGCTTGAGGGAGTGTTCACTCAAGCTCATGGCGGCCCGGCGCTTGACTCTGCGTAGGTCCCGGTCTCGCTCAATAGGAAGGTCTCAAGACCATTTGCTGAGCCAACACCATTCGTCCTCCTCCAAATCTTTGGCAAAGGTAAGAAGAAGAAGTCGAAGAGGTCCCGTCGACCTTCGACTTCACCCCGTCATTCGGCTGATGTGACGCAGGAGGAGTGTCGACGCTCTAGGCCTCCACCCTCGGAGCCTGCTTCTGGGTCCGCTCCGCGCTTCCCTGAATTTTGGGGATCCGGAGCGACCACTGCCCAACTTAGAGTTCTATGAGGCCATGCACCTGATTTTGGTGCGGACCAACCCCGAAACGGCGCCTTTGGGCCCAAGGGGTTCAGTCGAGGGGCCTTCGAGTTCAATGACAGCAGCTTCGGCTCCGGCCACCAAGGTCCCCTCTGGATCTGCTTGCGGGTTCCACACTGACGCCGGTCGTACCACTGAGACCTTCCCCGGTGCTGGTTCGATTGTCGACGCTCCCGATGTCGATAGTGCCCACTATCTTATCCCGACCACTCGGAGTCGGAGCAGCGTCGGTCGACGCATCCTCTGTCCTTGATGGGGCCTGCTCACCCCAGATCAGATTTGGACCTTTTTCCCTATGGTTACGAATGTGGGGAGGGACAGGAGAGGTCCCTGGACCCTTATGATTACCAGGATGACCTATCTTTGGATTGGGCACAGGAATTGGGCGAGGCCAGTGGACTGGACACTTCTCCAGATGCTGGCATGCTGTCTCCTCCTACCGTGGCTATGGCAGAGGGAGCGACTTCTGCTATGGTGGTCAGTAGGGCGGCTGAGGTCCTTGGCCTTGAGCTACTTACTGTATATGTCTGGTCCAATCTCCTGACGGAGATGCTTCAACCAGGGGATTTCACATCAGAGCCCCATTTGCGATTCAATGCAGCCTTTACCGATGTCCTTTTTGGTACTTGGTCCAAACCCAACATAGGAGCTCCTGTGAATAGGACTATCGCACGCCACAGTCTGCCTGCCCCGAACTACTCTAAATTCCTGTCCCAACACCCCACGCCTGAGAGTCTTTTCATCAGGGCTTCCTCTTCCTCAAGTGCATTCCCCTCTGCACCTCCGGATAGGGGTTTAAAAAGGCCAGAACAATTTGGGAAGAAGATGTTTTCTTCCTCCAGTCTTGCGCTGCAGTCTGTGAAAACCACATGCCAAATGGGCCGCTATACCCACTCTTCGTGGGATACGGTTGTGCAAGTTCTGCGGCAGATACCAGAGGATGCCAGTGCTATCGTCTCCCAAGCTGTCAACGATGGGAGAGATACGGCAAAGCTCACGATCTGATGTGGGCTGGACACGACCGACTCTGGGCAGATCGGTTGCTACGACAGTGTCCTTGAGACGCCACGCCTGGTTGCGTACTTCTGTTTTTTCGGGGGGGGTGTCCAATAGTCTCTCATGGACATGCCCTTTGATGGCTCCCGTCTCTTTGGAGACAAGGCGGACTCAGCCTTGGACAGATTCAAGGATTCCCGGGCTATGGCTCGGTCCCTTGGTCTTTCCGCTGCCCCTCACCCCCAGCAGTCCACTTTTCATCCCTTTCGTGGCCACGGAAGAGGCTCCTTGCTATGCCCCCCACCCAGCCACGGTGCCACCCATGCTGTTCAGTAGCTGTGTGGATGGGGACGTGGAATCCCATGTGGGCGTGGTACAGGGAACCAGAGGTCTGCCCAGTTCACCTCTGTCCCTGCTGCAGCCTCCAAACCCTCCTAGTCCGTCCCCTCACTCCCATCCAGTTGGCGGCAGGATTCGCAATCACCTGCCCTACTGGGAATCCATCACTATGGACAGGTGGGTTTTGAGGATAGATTGAAAGGGCTATTTCACTCAACCAACTTCCGGAGGATCATTTGGCACTTCTCCGCCATGAAGTCGTGGCTCTCTTGGCCAAGGGAACTATAGAGAAGGTCCCTGTGCCAGAAGTAGATTGTGGTTGTTTTTCCCACTACTTTCTGGTGCCAAAAAAGAACAAGAACAAGGGCTTACGTCCTAACCTACACCTTAAGGACATCAACTACTTCCTCAAAAAGGAGAAATTCATAATACTCACCCTAGCTCAGGTTCTGTCTGCCTTAGACCCAGGATACTGGATCGTAGCATTGGACTTCAAGGATGCTTATTTTCACATCCCCCTCCTGCCTGCCCACAGACGTTACCTACGATTCGTGGTATGTCACGAGCACTATCAGTTTACTGTGCTCCCCATTGGGCTTATCAGCGCCCCTCAGGTGTTCAAGAAAGGGATGGCGGTGGTTGCAGCTCATCTGCACAGGTTAGGCGTCTCAGCCTTTCCCCACTTCAACGACTAGCTGTTGAAGGTGGACTCGCCCCAGAATGTCGTCTCCCACCTTCAGACTATGGGGAGCCTCCTGCACACGCTGGGGTTCACTATCAACATGCCGAAGTCACACCTGACGTCTGCTCAGACGCTCTCTTTTGTCTGAGCTGTTCTGGACACAGTGCAATTGGGGCTTATCCTCCCGAAAAGCGAGTCCAAGATATTCAGGTTATGATTACGATCTTTCAGCCTCTGTCTTGGGTTTCGGTGAGACTGACTCTAAGGCTGCTGGGCTTCATGGCCTCCTGCATCCTGCTAGTGACACATGCCAGCTGGCATATGCAGGCTCTGCAGTGGGACTTGAAGTTCCAGTGGGCACAGCATCAAGGGAATCTCTCCAACATGGTCCAGATCTCGGAGGGTACTGCAAAAGACCTGCAGTGGTGGCTTTCGAATCAGCATTGGGTCCATGGCAGATCCCTCTCCCTTTCCCAGCCAGATCTATCTATAGTCACAGATGCGTTGCTTTTGGGTTGGGGTGGCCACATGAGAGAGGCGGAGATCAGAGGCCTCTAGTCTCCGGCGGAGTCTGGGCTCCATATCAACCTTCTGGAGCTTTGGGTGACCAGGCTTGCGTTGAAAGCATTTCTTCCCTCTCTCAAAGGGAAAGTAGTGCAGGTGTTCACGGACAATACTACTGCCATGTGCTACTGCAACAAACATGGTGGAGTAGGTGTCCTGGACCCTTTGTCAGGAGGCACTATGCTTCTGGACATGGCTGGAACATCAGGGCATTACTCCGGTGGTTCAACATCTGGCGGGTTCCCTCAACACCAGAGTGGATGAACTCAGCCGTACATGCACAGCCGATCACGAATGGCGTCTCCATCCGGAGGGGGCGCAAGGTCTCTTTCAGCAGTGGGGAGAGCCTTGGTTGGATCTGTTCGCCTCCACAGAGAATGCGCAATGTCAGATGTTTTGTGCGTTGGAGTTTCCAACGTGGCACTCGCTGGGAGATGCTTTTCATCTTGAGTGGAACTCTGGCCTCTTTTTACGCCTTTCCGCTTATACCACTTCTGCCCAGAGTTCTCAAGAAGATTAGGAACGACCGGGCCCAAGTCATCTTGGTGGCTCCGGACTGGGCACGGAGAGTATGGTATCCAGAGCTATTGAGTATGGCCATCAATCCTCCGTTCAGACTGCCTCTTCGGGTGGACCTTCTGTGGCAGCAGCAGGGGACGGTTCTCCACCCGAACCTGTCCAATCTCCACCTTCATGCCTGGAGATTGAGCAGCAACAGATGGAGACTTCTGATCTTCCAGTCTGTGATGTTTTTTTGGCAGCAAGGCGTCCCTCCACCAAAACGGTATACGCCTGTAGTTCGCATAAATTTGTGACATTGTGCACCAACAAATCTGTTGATCCCCTCTCTGCCCCTCTATCTGAGGTTCTTTTGTTCATTCTTTCTTTGGCCCAGCAGGGCTTTGCTTTGGGCACCCTTAAAGGGTATTTATCTGCCATTTCTGCCTTTCTTAGGTAACCTGATCAGCCCTCACTCTTTAAATCTCCTATTGTGAGTATATTCCTAAAAGGTCTCACCCATTTATTTCCTCCCACTCCATTTATCATGCCTCAGTGGGACCTCAATCTTGTGCTTACTCATTTAATGTGTACTCCCTTTGAGCCCGATGCACAATTGCCAGATACGGCTCCTCACTTTCTAGACTGTCTTTCTTGTTGCCATCACTTCTGCTCGCGGGGTGAGAGAGCTTCAGGCCCTTTCATCCAAACCTCCATTCTTGTCTGTGCACCCTGACAAAGTGGTGTTGTGCACTAAGGCTTCCTTCCTTCCCAAGGTTGTTACGCCTTTTCTTGTAGACCAGTTCATCACCCAGTCTACTTCTTACACACCCTCACATCCTTCCCATGAGGAGAAGAGACTCCACTGTCTGGACCCAAAGAGTGAGTTGGCGTTCTATCTTAATCGTACTAAAGATTTCCGGGTGGACGATCAACTCTTTGTCAGGTATGTGGGTGCGAAAAAAGGGAAGGTGGTGCAAAAACGTACCATCTCTTGATAGATACTTCTTTGCATCAAGATGTGCTACGCTTTGGCCAAGAAGCAACCCCCTGAGGGCTTGCACGCTCATTCCACCATAGCGACTGTTGCTTCCACTGCGTTAGCATGCGGTCTTCCTGTCCTGGATATCTGCCAGGCAGCTACGTGGGCATCCGTGCATATGTTTGCTAAACACTACTGCGTGGACAGTCAGGTCCGTCGGGATGGCTACTTTGGTCGTTCGGTCCTCCAGGACATTCTAGTATCATCTTGGTTCACAGCCCACCTCTGAGGATGGGATTTCTTGGGTATCTATTCTAAGGTATGGAATATGCAACTAGAAGTCTCTATCCAAAGGAACAAATGTACAAGTTACTTATCTTTGGTAACGAAATATCTGGCAGAGACATATTGTAGTTGCAGATTCCTTACCGATTCACCCATCCTCCCCACTTGCGAACTGATTTCTAGGGACAGGGATTCCCCCTTCAGGTCCTTAGCTGTGCTGCACCAATCTCAGTGTTCATAATAGCTCTGTGCTTTGGCGTGGAAAGTCGTTACAAGAAACTGACGTCACTGTGCTGAGGCGGTGTCCATGTACTACCCCCAATGTCATCACGCCGACTACGACACCAACGACACCTGCGAAGTCGACTGATTACACCTTCCGACGCTCAAGGGTATTGCTCAAAGAAAAATCTCCAGATCCACTCTGACGATTGGGATAAATTCTAAGGTAAGGAAAATATTCAGGGAAATCTCCTAAGAAGGACCATCTCCAATACTCAGGAAATGAGACCAAACTTTTTCATGTTGAATCCAGCTAGAAAATTAATACTAGCATTAGCTTTACAAATAATAAAGTTGAACAATATGGGTACATTAAAATTTGGCTGCACATTTTTGTAATGCCAATTATTTGGATTGAAATGATATTGTCTTAACAAATATCTTGAATATAAAAAATACTGGCATCTATCCATAACCTCCACAATGACATGCGATTATTCATGTTGAACACTGGATTATACCAAAAACATTTTCACACTGGCATGAAATAAGACAAGTTTTGTAGCTTTAATAACCTGTGAAACTCTCCCATATTTGCTATCAGTAATAGTTAAGAAAGCTAGTGAAAGGAAAGTGTTATGATCCTTGGGAAAGAATTCACACGGCAAGCGATGTCCAATTCTGTGTTTTATTGATCCACACTGAAGAACACGAAGACGAGACAGCTCCATCACCAACCTCCAATGTTTTTTGTTTTAAACTCGCCCTCGAGCCCCACCATGCATTCTCGATCGTGGAATTTGCAGAGAATCCCACAAATACCACAGAAATGTTGCACATAATTCTGTTCTATTAAGGCCCAATTAGGAAGAGTATTTTGAATCAAGCTAAACTTTATGCAACTAGAAAAGAAGTTTAATTCTTCACAATGACTGGTAGGCCAATACCACCATAATTATTCGCTAGTTGTAGAGAATTTTCATTTATGCGATATGATTTATTGGTCCAAATAAGTTTAGCATTCAATTTGTTTAATGTGCCATAAAAATAGTTAGGAAACACAGCAGTACATAGATAACAGATACAGTACTCTAGAGTGATAACTATTTAATAGTTTCAATCCTGTCGAGCAATTCCAATAGAATTATGACAATTTTAACTAGTTTTTCTTTTGTCTTTGAAATCATATTTGAACAGTTTAAGTAGACGGTTTTTAATAGAATTAGAGAAAATATTTCCAAGATGTTTAAGTCCAAGTTTCAACAGTACCCATATTCTCTAACATATCTGGATTACAGAAAACATTTCAAGGAGAACATTCAGTTTTGCTAATATTGAAAACATACAGACCAATAATGTGTAAAACAATTGGAATAGTAGTAGAAGAATGTTCAACATAAAAAAGTACATTACCAGTGTTAGACCTGTCAGTCTTAGGGTGGCCTCCCCCCAAACGTTTGCCTTCTTCCCTTACTGAGTTGCTGGTCGTAGGACTCTGTGTACTTTACCATTGCTGACCAGTGCTAAACTGTTGTGCTCACTCCGTAAAACATAAGACTGGCTTACAGCTAAGTGGTACAATTAATTTATATATAAGTCCCCAATAAAGTGATATACCATATGCCCATTGCCCGTCAATTAAGAGCTACTGGTAGGCCTGCAATTGTAATCTGTTTGCAGTTTTAAACTGCTAATTCAACCTGGTCAAATAAACCTCTTGCCAGGCCAACAAATCCCTTTTAATTTATATGCAACCCCTAAAGTATTCCCTAAACAGCCCATAGGGCAAGGTGAATTGTATTTAAAAAGTGGGTTACGTTTTACAAGTCCTGGTGGTGGAAAACTCACAAATTCATTTTTCACTATGGTGAGGCCTACCTCTCCCACCAGACAGCACTGGCCTACCTCATTACTTTAAAGAAGTGATAACGTTTGTTTGAAAGCAGATCAAAAAGTCTTGTTTGATGTCAAAGGAATTGTAATCTAAAATGTTATTTAGTGATAAAGTTGTATTTTAAGTCACAATTCTGAAAATGCAAGCATTGCGCCACTTTGTAAATTTGTCACAGCAATTTTGGCCTCTTTGGGCCACATTAGCATACAAAAAATTACACTAATGTGGAACAAGGAGGCACTAGGGGCTCTTAAATCAGACCCTAAGACCGAACAAAGGGATCTTCACTGAGACCTGGTGCGGCAGCTCCCCAATGACGACACTTCCTCCTCAGCTCCCGTGCCCCACTGAACTGAACACTCTTAAAACAATTTTCTCAAACTTTCATCTAAGTCTGAAGATAAACTCAATCCACTTCATGTTTCCAAACTGCAATCCATTGTGGTCGGCCATTCCTTTTGAGTTTGCCCCGGTCTTGAGATACTTGATGTCTGTGGTAAGCGCTTTGATGTTTTAGGATCTATTTTTTACTTTAAACTTTAAAACATAATTGCTCCAGTTCTACTGATAGTACATTTCTTGTTTTGGTGTCACATAATTAAAAACAAGTACTCTATTTTTCTAACTTGGTGTGGGATTTGCATTGTGTTTTCACTTTATCATTGTTTAAGGGCTGCATAACTACTTTACAAATTAGCTTTTATGCCAAGCTACCAGAGGGCTAAGCACAAGTTAATTTATTGACTTTATGTGGTTCACCCTGACAAGGATTTGTCTGTTGCTTGAGAAGGGCTTACATCCCCCTCAACCAACAACCCAGTTTCTTACAACCAGCAAATGCTGATACCTTTAAAACTACAACTTGTATTAGGATACCTTTATTCTTGTGTACATTTCAAATAGGACATACTAATGGTTCTAAAGAAACAACAAATAGGAGAGGAGAAAGAGGACACACCTGTCTTGTACCATTTTGTAGATTAAAAGAAAGAAAAAATATGCTATTAAAACAAATTTTAGCTTTTGTGTTTGTATATAATACTTTGACCATCAAAAGGACTAGTGTCAGAAGTGAAGGGTTGCATTGTTTCAAATAAGAATTGGCAATTAAACCTAGTAAAAGCTTTCTCAGCATCTTGAGCAGAAAGCCTGCCTTTCATTAAACCTGTTCGGAGTGGATGCACAATGGAGTGCAAAATTTGTGTTTATCCATCTTCTAATATTTTTTAATACATATTTCTGGCCTGATTTATGGGGACTATAGGGTGACATTTGGAGACTAACGTATGGTCTTTGTTGGGGTTTCGGGAAGACAATAAAAAGAGCTGCTTTTAAGGAGCCTTCAGCAGTTGTTTCAAGCTGAAAATCATGAAATAATTAGAGTGAAGTAGAAGAAAATTGATTCTGAAAAGCTTGATAAAATTCAGCATGGATTACATCTGGGCCATGGTTTTTCTTAGTGTTGATAGATTTAATAGCTAATTGAATTTCCTCTATATTTAAAGGAGTATCTAATAATAGTATATCATCTTACAGCTTAGAATAAAAGATTCAGATTCCTGGGTAATGTCAGTGGCAGCTAGGTGTCATTTATTATCATTTCTTCTAACTGTATGTATTTATAAATACACACATTTTGCGCTAATTTATTGGCATTAAAATAGTAATAAGCTTATCCTCTAAAAACAAGAACGACTACTCTTTTGCTTGGAAAATATTTTTTTCATATAATATTTTTTTGAAGTTGGAATGTATAATTATTATACCTTTTTTGATATGACTAATCTTTCAAATTAAAATTTCAAATTTTCTATAAAGCAGACATTCTAGAGTTAAAATTTCTAATTTCAAGTTTCATGACAGATATAGTAGCCACCGTGATATATGCTTTAAAATCATCCCAGTGTGATGACCTTAGAAGTATCTTACTATAATCCTGATTTAAACCAATATCAGTATTCATTCTCCAGGTAGGTTTAGGAATAAGGAAATCATCCAAGGATAAAAAGAAAAAGATTAAGGCATGATCAGAAACCTCAACTTTTTCGATAGTGGGGTATGTAATGACATAAATTCCTAAAATAAATTAATTTATCAGTTCTAGAGTGTATGTAGAGAGTGTTTGAGAGATACAGAGGGCCTGATTTAGATCTGGGCAGAGGGAAATACTCCCTCACAAACGTGACGGATATCCTGTCTGCCCTATTAAGATCCCATTATATCCTATGGGGATCATAATACGGCAGGCAGGATATCCGTCACATTAGTGACGAAATATTCTCTCCGCCAAGGTCCAAATCAAGCCCTAAATTCTTCAGCAGTAGAATTAGTTAGCCTCTGGTGATCAATATGTTTTAGACTAAAAAAAGTTTTAAAGGAGAAGGGATTTAGTACACTGAAATGTAACAACAGATATTATATGTAATAAAGGATCATGGATTGAATTAAATTAATGTCCTACAATATGTGGTGCTTTAACAATTTTAATAATTGCTGTTGTTCTATCGCTAAGTCAAGATCAAGTTTGGTGGGGCTCTTTATGAAAAACAGGTTTTGAACATAATTATCTAATTGAATCTGAACATAAATAAATCTAGCTTCTGGGCCATTATGATGTTTCAATTATTGAAGTTGAAATTTAGGAGAAAAAATTACTGCACCATTTTTCTGTCCCTTGGGAAAGGAGCAGACAAATTTGCCAATCCATTATTTTGTCACAGAATATAAAGTCTTGTTACCTATATGAGTCACTTGGATAAAACAGATATCAACAAAAGGAGGCAACAGTAACAGATAAAACAAACAGGTAGCCCGAGAAAACAGACAAGGCAGATAAAACATAGAAGGCACCTAAATGGAAACCAAATAAAACATCCCATTAAAGAATACAGGTAAAACACACTGTGACAACCTGCTTGTAAAAATCAGGTTGTTGGTTGAGAGGAATGGGAGGCCCACTCAGTCAACAACCACACTCCTTGTCAGGGTGAACCACTTAATTAATTACAAATATTCATAGTGTCTTTAGCAAAATCTTGGTGAATTAATATTTTATTGTCTTCCACCAATCCAGAAGGAATTTCTCTGATGGTGATGAGGACTTAGAACTTTGAAAATATATTGTCTAGGCCTAGTTTGATTAGGTTTATGATATGAAGGGATGCAGAGGGGCTTTGTCAATCTCAAACTTTCAGGGACTATTGTACTTAGAAGTTTCGGTATCAAGTTCCACAAATATATTCTGCAGCTTTGAACATCAACATTGCCATATTCGTTAATACAGGTTATGTTGTTGGTTTCTGTTTTCTGAGTCCAGAAGCATTTTTTCATAGGACAAATTTATGTACCTTAAGAGTGATATTTTCAGTTGCCACTGCATTATCTCTTATTGTATCTCATCATTTTCAGCAACTTTCATTGGTAGCCAGCCTATTCTCCTAAAATATATATAATGTCAGAATTTATAGTATTGATATTCATATGTATGTCTTGAATCTCATCAGTAATCTTACTTAGTGATGTATCTTGTGAGTCTACAACTTTGGAATTCGAAGGCCCGGAAGAAGGAGCTTGTGTTTTTTTGTTTAGATGATGATGAGAAAGTTTTGTATCAATATTCAACATTTTAGTATTATTATAGTAATATCAAATGAAATGAACACTACTGTAGTTGTGAATACCATAGGCTTAACTGCGCTAAAGTACATAATAATTGTTTCATAGATAACATTTTAGCTAGAGCAATATGTAAAGCTGCAAGAACAGTCTGTATGGGAGGAGGGAAACAGTAAGAATGATTGAAAGTTGTTTTGTCTATGAATGTCTCACATTTTACCTGAAAAGTTACTTCAGAAATATACCAGCAGAATCTGTGGCTTACCTCCCGGAGCGATTCCCTCCCTGCGCATTCTTTTGTTCGTGCTGCTGCAATGGGACTTCATCCCCCAGCATGCTCAAGGCCCTAGGAAATCTCAGGAACAGCAGGAAGTGCTTAAACATTGCAAGCCACTTCCTGCAGCGTGACTTACCTCCCAGAGTGATTCACTGTCTGTACTTTCTTTTGTTGGTGCAGCTGGGATGGGACTTCATCCCTCAGCTTGCTTGAGGCCCTGTGAGGGGTCAGGGACTTCAGGAAGCACTTAAACAGTACATGCCGCTTTCCGTAACACAGAATGCACACGGGTGTGCCCAGGAGTGCACCCGGGTGAAAACTGGGCCATGCCTGGGCCCGTCCTAGCCCATCAACAGCCAGAAGAGGCTGGGCCAGGCTGCCTTATTTTAACCTATTATATTAGTTCTCCTGTAGGGTACACTTTGTGGAGTTAAAATGGGGAAATGCAAAGTAACTTCTGCAGTGCCTGCCACTGGCTCCACTCTTGTT
This sequence comes from Pleurodeles waltl, assembly GCF_031143425.1. Taxonomy (NCBI): domain Eukaryota; kingdom Metazoa; phylum Chordata; class Amphibia; order Caudata; family Salamandridae; genus Pleurodeles; species Pleurodeles waltl. The sequence goes on along the minus strand of NC_090439.1, from coordinate 190,728,719 downwards.
GGGTTCTTGCAGCAGGCACACTAAATAAAGAAATTGAACTGGAAGAGAGATGTCTTTTGCTGTCTTACCCTTCAGTCTCTCACACTGTGATGGCACAAGACCCCGTAGCTGGTGTTACGGAGACCCAATCTAGGTTCCAACAACTAGACATTATTTCTCTCCCACCTGAACTCAACATTCTTGTGAACTTTGCTCTCCTTCCTGATCACAACCTAGGCAGTGAAGAATGACTTAAACCTAAAAGTGGAAATGGGAAATGAGTAGAAAGTGGGCTAAAAACTAAAAGACAGCGTCTCCCTCCTCTGAAATGCCCGCAGAGCCCAACTCATGATCAAACTCAAGTTAACCCAGGTAGTTTAAGTGGACAAGCGAGTGAAACACTGTTATCTGAGGAGCTGCGCTCCTGCATCTTGAACATTTTAAATAAATTGCTAAAAGCATTAATAAGCCACTTGAATAAAATCGAAGAGCAACTTTCTGTCTTGAATAGTACCATCAAAAAGGAGACTCAGGTTGGTCTGTCATGGCACCTCAGCATCGGAACAAAACAAAGCAAGGGTTCCTTGTTTATCAGATGCTTCAGCCAATTAAACCAATGGGGGGAAAAATTGCATTCAGGGGAGAGTAGAAATCACATAAGGTGTTATAATCTGCAGATTTTCCAACAATCAGAATGGGCCGGATAAGCCTTCAGCTCGGCAGATAAATCTTGGTGGAAATGCTTGAACCATAAATACCTGGGAATGCTTACAGGATCCCGTGGACCTTAAAGTGCTCCAAGCCAAACCTTCCATATTGGTCTTAAAAGGTGTCCCCCCCTTTAAGGAACAACACAAAAGAAGAGTATGACCAAGACGATGACTAAGAGTAAGGTGGTGCACTGGATAAATAAAGATTTAGGTAGCCCTGGACTGTCGCACAAACAAATTATGCAAGTGTGAAGAGTTGATGGGATGGGCACATGCCAAAAATGGATAACAGTGACTGTTGTTATTAATTTTAGAAGTGAGGTGATGGCAAAAACATCCTTAAGAGCCTTAAGAGGGCTAAATCATTCTGACCACTCACAAAGTAGGATAGAAGCCCTGCCTTTGGGCTTCTTCTATGGACCACCCAGAACCCTTATGCAATCTCTTCCACCTTCGTATTCAGCTTCCTATTCATTGGTAACATTGAATAGATTTGAGCCCTTCTTGCATTTGGATGAAAAAGATTGACTTACAATGGAATTATCATCATCCCAGTCTCCCACCCCCCTTTTATGCAGGATATAAATGAAAAGGCCCTAGCAAAATGTCAGCTGAGGCAGGCAGTAAAGTTATTTCTTGGAATATTGCTAGGAATATGCCCAAAGCTTAATAACCCAGATTGGATTCAATTTGTAAACTCTGGAGACATTATTTGTATACAGGAAGCATGGGTGGTAGCCAATTTTCACCTAAACGGATACCATAACTTCCTAAAGCCTGCTCATCCTTCCCCAGTAGGTAGGGCCAAGGGTGGCCTGGCAATTCTAATCACTGTTCAGACTCCCTCATCTAAAGTGTTTAAGATCTGGTCCTTCCTTTTCTTCCAGGTTACCTTATTGACCTGTACAAAAGAATATGATATTATGCTGATAAACTTTTATAATAATAATTTTAAGAACCAGGCATCTGAGGTTATTGATCCTTTTGATGATTTTGTGACTTAATTCCTTTTGAAGGTGAAACGCAAGATTTTGCTAATTTGAACAGGCGATTTTAACACTAAGCTCTGCAAGCAGAGTGCGAAACAGTTCTGCGGTTTCATGAATGCATATGATGATAATCTTACCCACTTCAACCACACACCTTATTGGGAAGCTTTCAATAGCCTTATTTTAAAACATGTCTTAGTCCTAGCAAACAACGTGGTCGACAAGGTGGATAGCTTACTCATGACTTTTATGGATAGCAACATGGGGAGTTTAATCGATTTTATTCTTGTGTCCTCTTTTTTTCCATTTTCTATGCAGGTTTTCAGGGATTTGGCCAAAACTGTGAGTGATCATAACCCTCTCTTTTTAGCCCTGAACTCAGTTAAGGACTCCCCAATTAGACGTGTATATCCAAATAATAAGGGCCTCAAAATTAAAAAGGAAAAGGTGAACACAGTTCATTTTACCAGACAGATGGTCTCACAGCATTTAGCTTTAGTATCTGTTTGTCTATAGCAAAACATTCCTGGCCAGTACATTCAGAAGGATTTGAGGATTTATGCAAAGTCATCTCAGATGATCTTTTAACTGACATACCTTTAAGAGACAAACCCCTTTTTAGATAGTTTAACACTGAATGTTCAGAAGCCGATAGGAATCTAAAAGCATGAAATTTGTATAAAACCATAATAGAGGAGAGGAAAACGGAGATTCAAGCATTAGCTTGGGAAGACCTACAAAAAGTAGCCTCACTAAAAGACAATAAGTTCTTGTGGGATACAATAACCTAGCCTTATTTCACAGATACCAGTGCACCAAAGACTGAGGTTGTGGGTCCTGTAGATCTATGGGTGGCCCATTTCACAGCATCATCTGTCCTGAACAAATACCCCTTCCAGAATTCCCTCAAAATGTAGAATTATATCAGAGTGGGATAAGAACCCAGGATCTTACATTAAACATAGAAGTATGTGAAGTTGTGAAGGCCATAAATAAATGAGGGAAAGCTCCAGGCATGGATAGGGTTCCAGCAGACATTTTTACATTTAATACAGATTTGTGGGCTCCTCTGCCGACAAACATATTCAGGAACGTGTTAAAGGGACATATACCTGATTTCTGGATGACTGTCTTTATTCCAGGCTATAAAAAGAGTGACAAGCACTCTCCATCATGTTATAGACCCCTATCATCAATAGATTCCAGCATGAAGATACTTGGAAGGGTGCTGCTAAGGCACCTGGAGTCCTGGGCCACAAAACAAAAAAATGTGTACAATGTGCAATTCATTTGGCTTCAGATTCAGGGTGGGCACAGTTGATCAGTGTCTTAACCTTTACCTAATATCAGGGAAGTTTGTCCAGGCAAAAAAGGGGTCCCTTCATTTAGCATTTATAGATCTATCTACTACCTTCGATTTGGTAAACTGTGCAAATTTCTGAACCCTGATGGAAGGTATGGAAGTAGAGGCTGAACTTCTATTGTTGATCAAATGCTTACACCATGACCTGACAATGAATGTCCGATTTGGTCTGCAGGGCGAAACCACTGCCCCCCATAAAATCCACCCAGGGGTAAGACAGTGCCACATCCTTGCTTTTTTCCTAATCTTGATAGATATTATTGGTATCTCTAAACATCTGGCCAAGTCGGGAAGGACATCCCAAGTATAGGGGACCAACAAATTCCTATTTCACTCTATGCAGATGATACTGTGCTAATTACCTGCACTGCAAAAGGCCTGGACATCCTATTGGATGCATTCTCTACTATATGGTTACCATAGATCTTACAATAAACTATGCTAAGTCCTTCATTACGACATGTGGATACTGCAGTAACATATCTAAAACTTACATAATAGAGAATTCGGTATTGGAGAGAGTAAGCTATTTGAACTACTTAGGAATGCTTTTTAGATCATCTTTGAACTGGAAATCACTTTTAACTGCTAGGGCTCATTAGTTTAAAAGCAATATTGAGGCAATTCTTAGATTTACCCAAAAGTTAGATTAGAAACCTATTAAAGAAATTATCCATCTCTGAAAAATGAAATGTATTCCGGCAGGAGCATATGCAGGGGGCATAAGGGGATATGCACTTGCAGATTCCTTACAAAGGGTTGAAAACTACTTCTTACAGAGATTACTAATGGTACCACAGGGCACAGCCACCTTGATCTGCCATGAAGAATTAGGCCTACCTATTTGGAAGATACCCTGAGTCTGGCACCATTGTTGTTATGGGTCAAGTCATAGTCAAACTCAGAGGCAGATTTGGTTCGTTCCTGCATTTCTGATTGCCTAGCCTTGAATGGGGTGGCTTGGATTCCTTGGCTGTCTTACCTGAAGAAGCCTTTTGAATTAATAGCTATGGAGGATCTGTTTAATAAACCAGCTGTGATCACTTAAAAAACTAAGAGGAAGTAATATTTTGTTTTCTTAACTATCAGTTTAATGTTAGGCTACAGAAAGAGCAGTGCATGTCAGCAATTATAAGATATGTACCGTATTCTACGACAGCAGAGTTTGAGTCCTATTTATTTGGGCAACAAATCCCATTTTCCAATATTATCGATCACTTTTTAGATTTTTTTAAGATTAATTTTAAAGTAGCCTTTCCCCTCTAATGTGCTTGATCACGCGATTTACGTCTATGTAGGTGTGACCAAATCTAAGCATGTTCCACTTTTGTTCTGTCCTTTATATGATGTTCCCAGGTGTGAGTTCTTAATTCATTACAAAAATCCAATCTAAGAACTCACCTGGAGGGCCTGACCTATCTACAGAGCCTTGGAAATATAGATATGTGTTGTGCAGTTCTTCATTTCATAGGAGAGATATGAGTGCGTCCCTCTTTGACAAAATGTGCGGTCCTGGACCCGGTTCAAATAATGTAACGTTTGAAGCGGGCGGAAATGTACTGTTATAAGTTGTATTTTCAGATTCGTATCCGTTTCATGTTTTAAGAAAATGCCGATTTTATCAATAGTTTCAAGATATTGTATATTTATTTTGTTTCTTAAGGCACTGATTAAATAGTGACTTAATGCTGGAAATTTTAATTAACTTCCTTTGCACTACCAGAATCTTTTGTCTAGCCAGGATCTCACGTAATACGGTTATGATCTGAGAATGTCATGAAGGTGTTTTTGAATAGATACTTTTAATATTTCTTGGATTTTTGCACATATACCAGTTTGTACTAGAACATCTTTTATGCGTTTTATATTATCTGAAAAAACTTTTGCTTTAATGTATCAATGGTAAAATGTAGATGTTAATACCCAGTGGAAATGTGATGCAGTATTTTTCTTTGTGTGCGTTGCTCTTGTATGGATTCATTCTAATCCAAATAAAGATTTTTAAAACTATGACTTCAAAGCAGCCAGGAGTGAATATTACAAACAAATCTCTTTCAGGAAAAGGGGAAGAACTCTTTGATGGAAGACCACCTCCTAGGACCCTGCCTTCTCACTGGCATATGAAAAGTGCTATGTCAGCTCAGCCTGGGAGATGCTGAGAGTGGCACACCAGTCCCAGCAGCAATTGTGAAGAGAAACCAGAGTTGTACAACAAGTAAGCACAGAGCTTAGAGCACAGCTGCCATCTTGAATCATGTGCTATTGTCTCCCCAAGGCATCTCTTATCAGAGAACCATATAGATAACACATGTTCTTCCAGCCCTGTGATCTCACTCTATTCTCATTTAAGGAGGTGGATCCATAGGTGAACCCTAGATAGTCAACCCTGATTAGGCGTTCTATCAGCAGCTGAATGTTGAGAGGGGGCTCATGGTCATGGCAGCCCTAGAGGTGTAGGGTTTCTGTAGCTCCCTTGGGGTGTTTCTCTTGGCGCCTCTTTTTCAATGGGCATAGCCTTAAAAGCTCTCTTCTGGTTAAATGGTCTGTTTAAAAAAAAAAAAAAAAAAACCTATTTGTTTCCTGTATTCTCCTTTGTGTGTAATCATGTGCTTCTTCCCTGCAGTACTTTTGGAAAACCTGGGGTTATTTACTGGACTGCTCTTCCCTAGATCACCGCTACACTTGATCTAGTAGTTGCATTAATGGTGCTCTCCTTTGCCTTCTTTTGGGCTGTGCTCTTTTTAGTGTTTGGCATTTGAGCTGTCTCACAATATGGTCCTCCTCGGGGTTTGGGGCTGAGTGGGAGGAATTAAATTCTAGACCTGTCTTCTCTGCTCTTAAAACTAAAAATGAGTTCCTTAAGTCTTGGATGGTTAACTCTAAGGGCAAGCTACTGTAGGATTTCACTCTTTGTCCCCTGGCTCTCTTTGTACCATGGAAGGCTGAGGATTAGGGATTTTTTATCACTGGTATTCTAATTTTTAGTTCACTATGGTGGACTTCCCTCTGCCCCTTTTGAGTTGCAGTGCTTTGGTTGTATTAGAGGCAGTCCCCATTGTCAAGCGGGATGGGGTTGCCTCTCCCCCAGCCCTGCCACAGGCTGTTTATTGACCTGCTTATACAACTATGGATGTGGTTATAGTGTTATGGTTGTGGTACGGTGTCCCATGTGTTGCTGTTTTTGAGCTGTCAGGTCACACATCATGACATATCTATTTCTCCACATGGTTGGGACAGTCTTTTGTCCTTTTGTTTCACATGTTTCCTGGACGAAGGTATTTGATCTTTGGTTGGCCTTCTCTTGCACCTGCGTCCTTTAGACATTTGGTTGGTATTTATGGATGCTTGCCATTATGGCACCTCTCCTGACTTTCTGTGTTTGTGTGCCTATTTCTAGGCTTATTTTGGATATCCTTGACCCTATGTTTCCAGGATCTAGGCTGGGGTGGGCCCAGTGATGGAAATGTGATTGGTTTGATTTATTCTGTTGTGGGGATACATCAGTGTTTGTAAGAGGGCCTCCTGGTTTGGATAAGGACCCGGGATTGGAACTCTTGCCTAACTTTGGCTTCAAGCTCTATTGATTTTGATTCACATTAGATGGTATCATCAGATGCTAGTGAGCATGAGGCAAGCTGATGTGCTTTGGATCCCTTCTTCCAGCAATTCTTATGGTTGGTCCTGTATTTAATATCCTCTGCTCCCTCACACCTTAGTCCTTTTGTGCTGGATCATGCAGAGTGAAAGTCAGTGACTTGGAATGTTCTTATCCATGGCAGGTAGGATGGCTCAGTATGCTAAGTTATCTTCTCTCATAAGACTGGCTTGAGACATAAGAATATTTGACAGGGTTTAGAGATTATGACATAAGGTCATAGTCGATTTGGCCTTCGCTGTTGCCCCTGATGGTATCTTAGCTATAGTACCAGACCGTGGCTGCTCTGCTTTCTCTTAGACTTCTTCATAGCTTCGGGTTTAAGGTGATATTTGATCCAACTTTGATTTTTATTCTGAGCCCTGAGATGCTCTGGTATCCTCAGCTGCTACCTGCTGGCCATGGAACATGTGCTGTTAGGGCAGGACTGCTCTGTCTTCTTTGTATGCTTTGTCCTGAGCTTGGAGCTTGTAGTATTAATCCTCGGTTGCTCTAGCCTCCTCTTGTATTTCCTACTGGATTCAGAGCTTATGGTGCCTGGCTTGTGGGGTTTTCACCTTCTTTTGTGCTGGGCTTGGAGCTTGCGGTGTTAGGCCTCGGCTCTTCTGCTCCCTCTTATGTTCCCTGATAAATCCTGGCTGCCATGGCCTTATGTGCTTCCTGTTGCATTTAGAACTTTTAGTTTTAGGCCACTGCGCCCCTGGTTTCCTCTGGTGGTACTAGGTATATGTTATTGGATCATTGTTGCTCTAATTCTTCTTTGCTCCATATAAGTCTTGGTGCTTAAATTGTTGGGCGTTGATTTAGCTTTCCTTTGTTTTAGTTACTGCAAGTTTAGATGGCAGAGGAATTAAATCATTGATATTTACACCCGCTGATTACGTGTTTGACACCTTCCAATAATGTTAAAGTTTTTATTTAATTTTGGACATTCCTCTAGAGCTTCCTTATGTGACCTATGGTTCAATTTCCACTGCCCTTTCTGGCTGTGAGTAAGATAAAAGATTTCCTGCCGCTAATTGATGGGAGTGGAGCTGGGATCTTCTGCCTGGGCTTGTTTTCCTTTGGTCTTGCTTTCTTGAAGGTCCTTTTTCCTAAATGGACCTCATTCCCTTCGATTGGGGTGCTCAGATGTCACTTGTGTCCATTCTGTTGCAGCATTTCCCAGGTACCACTGTGGCTTCAGGTCATGCTGTCTGTTGAGCACAGGGGGGGTTATTACAACTTTGGAGGAGGTGTTAATCCGTCCCAAAAGTGACGGTAAAGTGACGGATATACCACCAGCCGTATTATGAGTCTATTATATCCTATGGAACTCGTAATAAGGCTGGTGGTATATCCGTCACTTTACCGTCACTTTTGGGACGAATTAACACCTCCTCCAAAGTTGTAATAACCCCCAGAGTGTTCCCATTATGTACTGCATTTCTTCTCAATTAATCTTGGCTTGGGTTTGTTTGTGCCCACTTTTGTACTGTCTGTGGCATTCATTGCAGTTGCCCCTTGACTTCTCTTCCTTCTCTCCAGGGTTTGACTGCAGGTAGTGTTGAGAATGGCCATATCCCAGTCCAGACTCTCCCTAGTGATTGCTTACTGGCTGGCCATTTCTTTAAAGAGCAGATGGATGGTTCAGCTTGTGGGTTTGTTGAATCACTCACTGGTGCCCATCTGGAATTACTGGGATGGTACACTACTAGATGTCCCCTCAAGTAGTTTGGGCTCCTTGTCCATGATTTACTTGACTGCTGGGTTGATGTTTTGGTCTTTACTCTTTTTGGCTTCATTCTGAGATATCATCAGGTGGTCTTCCTTGGTAAGGAATGACAGTAAGCCTTGGTAAGGCTATGGTGCTGTACTGGGCCGGGCTCTGGTGTTCTGGGCCAGCCAGTGAGAGCTGACAAATGGCTTTCATAGCTGGCATCCTTCTGCATGCCACACAGCCCCTCAGACCTCCACAGCATAACTTGGCAAAGGGATTGGGCTTGCAACAGTTGAAGCATGTCTTCCCATGGGCCAGGCAGTTTTGAAGGAATCATTCATCTTGTCCACATCTCCTGTACCATGTGACCGACTGCACAAGTGCGGGTAGTTTGGAGTGGGTAGTCTTCGCTCTGGTGGTCACTGCATCCATGGTTTCCATCCTCACCATTGGCACCTTGCTCGAGCCATGTGTGAAGGCTATGTCCTTTTCTGTGGCCCCCGCCACTGATAGGTCACGTGACCTTGCCAGGATGAGGATATAATCGAGACTGATGCTGAGTTGTCTCAGTATCAGACACCAGAGGGTCTTGGACCAGCACCTCTGGGTGATTTGTGCATGAATCTCCATTGGATGGTTATCAGCATTACAGGTGCCGGCTAAATCGCAGAGGTGGTGTAGAAGTTATCAGTCGACTACCCTTCATGCTGGTGTGCTTGGTCTACCTTGAAACTTTCGAAATTGACGGTCAGCCGGTGGTCGAAATGAGAGTTGAGGGCCCTCACGGGCATCATATTCATCAGGTGCACCCATTTTGGGGAGGTGTTTAAACAGTTTGTAAATCTCCTTGCCAGCATAAGGAAGTAAAAGGTAATGCTTGACTGGGCCATCAGTTTCACAAATGGCTCGAAAGTAATTATTCAGCTGGTCCACCCAAGTCTTCCGTCTAGAGGCAGTAGGAGCTGCTAGCTCACAAGGGTCAGCATTGACTTGTGCTGCAGTGGACATGCAGTTAAGGGTGGTGCCGGGAGGCAAGAGGCACTGACATCAGCAGCCATGGTACGGGGAAAGGAAGAAGAAAGGAAACTGGCACTGTACGTCGTGTAAAGTCACTGGGTCCGCTAGGGACGCTCCCCTGGATGCTGCAACGTATACTGCAGGAAGGGGGCATGCCTGCACCTCAAGACAGGGTTTCCCCCACCATCAACAACCCGTGCTGGAGCGAGCCCTCCACTGACAGGAAGGCACAGTAGGCGCTCTGTGCAGATCTGCCAGCACGGCACGGGGAAGAACAGGGAGGCCGACCAAGGCTGAGGTTCAACTGTGTCTGTGCCCTGGCAAAAGCTGGGCCGCCTAAGGAGCTCACTCACAATCGCCAACACAGGTGCGATGTAAGGGCTATAGCGCGGCCTGTGGGGAGCAGCACCAAAAGCTAACATGCGCGTGACATCCAGGGCTGGTGCATGGCAATGTTGCAAGGGCATAGCTGCAGGGAGCAGTGGCTGTTCCGCGCCAGGATCGGGGCAGCTGCAGATTACAGGTGAGTCCTCGTCGCCAATGTACACACTGCCTGCAGAGAGACCTTTGTGAAGGTGTAGGAGCAACAACAGAGGAAACAGCACACACAGTTGGTAGTTGCGGACAAAGACCCTGAGTGGTCTTTTAACCTTTTATTTACATCCTCCAGCTGTGACCAGCTGGAGGATGAGGTGCACTACATCCTGGTCAGGGGTCATGATAAATGTTAGCAGGGAAATATATCTTACCAACGACTCAGTAGGGTCTAAATGGACATATGTCTGCGTGGTGGGTAAATATCTCAGTGATTGTGAGTGTGAAACTGTGTGAACGACTGAGTGAATGTGTAATTGTGTATGACAAAGTGCCGAAGCAATTGTCAGAATGTGTATCTGAGTGAGCCAGTTTCGGAGTGTGAGTGAGCAGGTAAGTACTCAAATGAGTGTAACTGTGTGTTTGGATGGGCGAATGTTTGGGTGGGTAAGTGTCTCAGTAAGCCAGTATCTATGAGGGGCTGAGTGAATGTATATCTGATTGAATCTGTGAAGGTTAGTGAGTGATTGAGCTGGTAAGTGTTCTAATGAGCATGCTACTGATTGTCTGGATAGGTGAAAATCAGAGTAGTATGGGTCTGGTTTAGAGCGAGTGGGTGAATGAGTGGGAGAGTGCTCAAGTGTTTTGATGTTGGGGGTACATGTGAGAAGCTAGTTGAGTGAGTGCATGACTGAGTGACTGATTGTGTGTCTCACTGAGAGTGAGTGAGACTGACATGTTGTCAAAAGTACTTATGAGTTAATATGTTTGCGGTCACTGCCATGGGTAAACTCTCAAGCACCTATATTGATATTGCAATTCATTAAATATTTTTATATTTATTTGCCATTTGCCATATTTGTAAGGAGCTCCATAGTGAAGACAATGTGTTTCTGTGCTCAAAATATGTAAATGGTAAACTCAAGGAAATGAGAAGAGAATGGGAAAAGCAATACAGAACATCTGATAAATTCAAAGTTGTAAGGTTTTAAGGAGCACAATAATGTATGATGGTACTTTGAAGCAAGATAGGCACGAGATAATGTGGAGCTATGACCGACACACAATTGATGTGGCAGTGGTACTTAAACTTCAAACTGCCTTCAGTGGCCGGAAACACATTAACACCTCATAATTAATACCTTAGGCAAAAAGCACACAATGTGTCAAGGAGAGGAGCTCACCACATGAATACCTGTTAACTTTTCAGAACTAAAAGGATGGTGGTATTCCTATGCGTCGCCAAAGCCCTCAGTGGTTTGCCAGGGGGCAAGTAGCTCATGTAGTGTATGTCTTGGAAAACGCATTCACTTTAAAGCAGAATAAAATACATTTTGGGGGAATGTACAACAGAAAAGGGATAAAAACCCATGTCACAGGGAGTCACTTAGAATTAGGTAGGGAATGCTATTGATTTTATGCAGAAACTCTGTCACTCTGTTTGTTGACTTGGGGGTTTTCTTAAAACCATCCTTGCCCTTAGATTTGTCCATGTTACACTTTTCCTCCTTATGAGGAAAGTGCCCTTTTGCCCCGGAGCTGAGTCTTGACTGATGGCGAATTGACTGATGTCCTGAAGACGAAGACTGAACCTGTGTGCTGACCTAAACTTTGGAGGGTAATTATGACAATGTAATTGTGATTTGTCTGTTTGCTTTTCCTTTCTAGGTACCAACTGCTTACTTTTGACAGAGACCTTAGATAGATATTTTCCAAATTAGTGTTCTAAATTGTTTTGCATGAAGCCCAACACGCGAATGCTAATCGGAGGTTAGGATAGATGTTCACCAAAACTGATGCAAATAGACAAACAACCGAGATTATGCTTTGTTGAACTGACGCGTTATTGACACTCTGCTAAACTTGATCTATGTTCACGCTGTGTTATGTTCTGATGTTTGTGATTCTCGCTTTAATGAAATCTTATCAAAGTTGCCATATCGTGACTATGCTATTATGTTTCTTGGTGTTGAGATTAACATATCTGCTTATAGACTGTAATTAATAGGGAATAAAACTCATAAAATTCTACTAATCAAGGTGTGGTTATTCATGGCTGAAAGGTCATGGTAGTGTCTTTGAATTGATTAATGACTTTGATTAAAGTAAAATGCATTGTCGTGATAAATACTGATGACATTATTGATGTATTGATTGATATATTGATTAGCTATCTCGTCCTAAGGTGTCTCACAACTGGATCAAAGGATTCATTGGCCTAAAACGAATCCTGATGTGTAATAAAATATCATAAAGGGACGCATTAACAGTTCCATCAGATTTTAAACATAATTGAGAATATCCAGATGGTGTGTCCGTCTTCTCTGAAGACCTGCAGGAAGGATTGTCACTTTCCTCAGAGGAAGATACTAGACATTTCTGTGTATTCTGAGGGCATGGAAGGGTCAGAAGATACTATTTACAGAGTAGTTCGTGTAAAGCTGTCTGTAGTCCTTTTATTTAGGGATAGTCTAGACAACTCTAAAATACTTTTGATGCATTTTTATGTTGTATTTGCTGCCTTATGATTACATTTCAAAGGAGAAAATTCAGGATTGTGATGATTTTCAAGATTTCTATTATTTGACTTGGCATGTAAATAAATATTGGTAAGCTCATTAGTCAAGTTTCAATTCTCTTAACAATAGTTAAGATTGTTAATATGCTTGCACCAGCGCATTGTACGCAATGTCAGATCTCACATTTGTAGTCTAACTAGGATAACTTATATAGTTAATGGTGTTGTTAAAAAAGTCCTTGTATAACATTTGTCCTCACTTATGTTCTTATTTTGGTGGCTGCCCGAGCACCGCTCATCTTCTGCTGCTCAAGGGTTGGAGGTGGGGTGTTGACTTTGGTTCAATGTTTCTCATCCTGTTCCTGCCTCAGACTGATTCCAGCTACCCTTTCTATTGTTATCTCCCTTCAAGTCATGGCACTGCGGTACCCTGTCACATACCAGTGGGTGAGGAAACAGACCATCGATCAGTTTCAAGCCATCCAGATGGTTTACACAATTCCTGCCACCATCATACATACAATACAGATAAAAGTTATACAGTTATCTAAGTGTTTGCTCCCTCGGTGCTACGTCATTTCAAGTAATGTTGACAAATTATATCCTATCATCAATTTACAAAAACACTAAGGGGCTTATTTACGCCACAGTAGTGTCACTTTTTTGTGAGACGCAGATGCGCAAGCAGTCTCGTACACTGTGCAACATTTACAAACCGGTGCAATGGGGCCATTGTACCAGTTTGTAAAGCCCTGCGCAACATTATACCTGTGCTAGGTATAATGTATGCAGGGTGGGCATTCCCACGTTAAAAGCCACGGAGAGCTGGTACAGTGAAATTTACTACATTTCACTGCGTCACTCTGCGACTTCATTGCATCAAAAATGTAATGCCTGCTCAGCGCAGGTGTTAAACTGACACAGGGCTTATTAACATGGGAGTCTTCCACGCATTGCTGGAGTAGCATCATTATTTGACACTAGTCCAGCAATGCATCAACTTAGCGCCACAGATGTGTCCGAATGTCTGACACATCTGTGGAACCATGCGCCATGGAGTGCTGTATCATGAATACAGCACTACCATGACAATTTTAAGGGGGCCGGGGCTGCTGCAAGAAAACTGTTGCATCGATTCTGATGCTCCAGTTTCTTGTAAATGAGGTCATAAGAACTGCAGCAAAGCTACATAATTATGAATGGTAGCTCTAAAGTTATTAACCACTTGAAGCCAAATAATGGACAAATGTACAACCCAGTAGAAAGAAAGAAATGACAATGTCGTTCAGCACATGAATCTATCACTATCATCTTCATACATTTACATGTGCAATATTCTAATAAAAAGAATGGAGAAAGAAAGTGGAAACACTGGTTCCTTGCTGTGTAGATCACCACAGTGTGCTAGGGATTTATGGTCCAGGCAGTGCCAAACTTTCCTTTCCTGGAGTTCTGAATGTCTTGTATCATTACACTTTGCTTTTAATCTGCAGCATTTTCTATTATTTTTGTGGCTTTCGACTAGTCGGCTTTCCCTGATTCCTCTCTTCTTCCAAGTATGGTTTCCTGCTTGGCCTGGAATAAAAAAGGCCAACCCCTGCCAACCCTAAACCTGGTATGTTGATGTTAGGTGTGGGCTTATGCTAGCCTGCTCTCCTTGGCCTGCATGCTCTACAATACTGTGAAGTGGAACTATACTAAAGAGGACAACATAGTCCAGACTACCTCACTCAGTTCCTCAGCTGACTGGCCTTACCTTTCTAAATGACTGAAAACAAATGCTTCTTATTCTGTCCATTACCCCCATGCAGTGGCCCCAGTCTGCCTTGACCTAGTAAGGTAGGTACACCTCATTGATTGATGTGACTCCCACACCTTTAACATTATTGACTAAGCTGTGCCTCTACCCTACATTGCTGGTGAGTCGACAGGTCTACATATGACTTTGGTTTATGGAATATTTGTGCACCAAAGTTGGAAATTTAGTCTGCCAAGTGATTAGAGCAGCTCTACAACATAGCATTCTGAATTCAGAATTCACCCGGAGAAGCACTTCATCATGGACACAGGATGGCCAGTCTGCAACTCAGATCGATAGAAGGGCAGTATGCTTTGTGAGGCTGACATATTTTCAAAGAGAAAACATTAATAACTCCATTATTTTGCTCTGAAAAGGGCATGTGACTTCTAAAAAGGGAATGCTGTTAACTCTGAAATGATCCTTTATCAAGATGGGGGACTGGAGAGGGAAGCGGGGCAACATTTAAAAAAAGGTGAGTGTGGAGGGCTTGGGTGCTTGGGAGCAGGGGTGTAAGGGAAAATTCAAGGGGGCGAGAGAGCAAGAAAACACACTGTAAGAAAATGGGTTACTGGCTCATAGGGGTGAAATGCTACTCAAGCAGCAACCATAATACTTATCAGGGTCAAGCTACAAGGAAACCCCAAATTATCCTGTGCTTAAAGCTTTGGTAGCTTAAGAGAAAATAAATCAGGCTTAACTTAGAAGCTATGTGTAAAGGCCCGTACTTATACTTTTTTTAGCGCCGCATTTGCGCCGCTTTTTGACGCAAAACGGCGCAAACCTACAAAATACAATGGTATTTTGCAAGTTTGCGCCGTTTTTGCGTCAAGAAACGACGCAAATGCGGCGCAAAAAAAGTATAAATACGGGCCAAAGTATTTATGCAGCATTTCAAACAGCAATAAGGTGAAAACACAACACAAGAAAAATCCTATACCATTTTAGAAAAATAGAGCAAACCTTAATAAATTATTTGAATCCAAAGCAACAAAATTCCAGTCATTGAACTGGTGCTATGCAATGTTAAATGTTTAAGTGAAAAGAGTACTTAGAAGCACAAAGGGCCAACTGCGGTTATCTGGTTGCACTGGACCGGAACAAAGCCACAAGTTCAGGCTGACCATGAAGGAGTGCAGGCCGGCTATAGAGGCCAAACAAGAGTACCTCACGTCCTAGTTGTGGAGTGTTGTGAGATCTTGCGTCAAGGTAGTGTCGAGCTGCAGAGGCGATGCGAGTTCCTGGTGTGGAGATGCATCGTGTGGTGGTGGTTCTAGGAAGCTGTGAGCCTAAGATGCCATATCATGTGTCATCATCGAGGACGTCATCAAATTATGGCATGCAATGCAAATGCCTGTATTGAAGATGCTTTGGGCAGCAGAAGTTTGAATGAGGCTTCGGGCTGTGATGCAAAGTCTTGCATCGGAGATGCCTCATGCATCTGATGCGTAGTGTTGTGAGGTGATGCAGCTCTCTGGGTCAGTTCTTCTGGGACCACTGCTTGACTGTCGGAGCACCTCCAGGCTTACTTCCAAGGGTCCAGGACTAGGGAGGCACCACTTGGGAGGATTCAAGATGCCGGTCCAGTCCTTTCACTCAGGCATCAGGGTAGCAGGCAAACTGAGTGGCATCAGGGTAGCAGGCAAGCTGAGTAGCAGGCCTTCTTGGAGAGCAGCACAGCAGTCCTGAGTCTTTCACATGTCCGGAAGTGTACTGAAGAACTGGGTCTGACAGCCCAGTATTTATACCTGGTGCCCACTTTGAAGTAGGAAAAGGTTCTGCAGGTATCCAACCCTAGAGAGGCTTGGAATTGCCTGCCTCACTGCCCCGGCCCCAGATTGCATGGGGTCACAATTGACTAGTATCAAATCCTTTGTGAGAGTGCTCAGCCAGGGCCTTGGTGATGTGCAGATGTGATAAGTGACATTTACTTCCCTTCATCAACTCAGAAATGGCCCATCCTGCCAACATCTAGGGCCCTTTGTTCCATTGTCAGGGAGAAGTACACAAAGACCAACTGCCAGCTATACGTAGTCATGTGTTCCAGTAAACAGGATGCAGGGTCCAAATTGATAGGACAAGAAACTGCCAACTTTCTAATCTTGGGATTTTTAGACTTAAGACTTAAAATCCAACTTTACTATTAAAGAGGGTTTAAATTACAATTCTTTAGACACCATACTCGACATTCCCATCTGCTCTTTATTGAAAATTATCAGTTTTGAAATATAGTAAGTTAACCCAATGTTATCCTATAGGTGGGGTAGCCTTGCAGTAGTGAAAAATGAATGTACGTTTCTTTTTTTTTTACTACCAGGACATGTAAAAGTGAAAAGTATGCATCCAACATTTTGAATACACTGCATCCTGCCTTCTGGGCTCACCAGGGCCTGCCCTTGGGTGACATATGTTTTAAAAAGCAAGGTTTAGGCTTGGCAAAAGGTGTATTTTGCCATGTCAAAATAAGTGTAACTGCACACATAGGCTACAATGGTAGGCCGGATACATGTTTAAAGGGCCACTGAAGTGGGTGGCACAGTGGGTGCTGTAGGCCCAATAGTAGCATTTAGTTCACATGTCCTGGGTACATGTATTACCACTTTACTAGGGACTTAGAAGAAAATTAAATATGCCAATTGGGTGTGGGCCAAACATTACCATGTTTCAGGTCCAACACACATGCACTCCGATTGAGTGCTGGAAGTATAAGAAAAATGTAGTTCCCAGAATGTAAGCAGCATCAACACACCATGGAAATATGGGACATCGTTTCCATACTCAGACCAAACCTGATGTTCATCACCAAGACCTGTCTCATGCCCGCCATGCCCCTGACATCACCTGCACCACTCGGCAAAGATACAAACTGATCCACAAAGACCACCACAACAAGCATGAAGGAGGCACTGCCATCATGCATAAGGACAACCTTCTGTGCACCACCTTTGTAGATCATCCAAATCAACGCCAAATCAACGATCAGGGGAACCCTCGCGTACAAATCCATGGGGCCCCGCCCCACATTCTGCAAGGCAATCACTGACCTCCTCACCCCCTTAGCCATCGACTCAACAGACTACCTGTTCCTAGGAGACCTGAATTTCAATCTAGATGACCCCAGTGTGAACAACACCACCAATTTCAAGGACAACCTAAGCAACATTGGACTCAAACAACTAGTCACCGGTCCCACACACACCGCAGGCCACACCCTGGACCCCATCTTCACAACCAGCAAAAAAACTCAAGGTCAGCCACACAAAAGAGCTCACATGGACTGACCACCACCTGGTACACTTCACCATAACCAGCAGACCAGAGCGGCCCACTGCACCAACACCTCCACCTATCCACAGATGGGGAAAAGTCACAGAGACCCAGAGGACAACCACCCTTCAGACCAGAAAACCTATCCTCTCTGGCATCTTCTAACAAGACGCCGATAATCTCTCCAAATGGATCATTAACGGTGCCAACAAAGGTGCCCCCATAAAGAGCTCCACCTCCAAAAGATTCAGCAAGCCCGCATTACAGTTCACCCCCGAACTACATACACTCAGGAGAGCATGCAAAAGGCTAGAAAGATGGTGGCGTTGTGGCAGGGACTCGGCAGACTGGACAACTTTCAAAGATGCGCTGAACAACTATCATCGCCGCCTCAAAGAAACAAAAAAGATCGCCTCAATCAGCCGCATCGAGGAAAGCACCAACTGCCAGACGGAACTCTTCAAGATTATCTGAGAGTTCTCCTGCCCAGCAGCCACCAAAAACACAATCCAACCCACCCAGGGCCTCTGCAACTCACTAGCCGACTACTTCCATGACAAAATCACAGTCATCTAAAGTAACATGCAACCCCAACCCCCCCCGGCTTCGAACACCAACTGACCCCGTTGGTGGACTCTCCAAGCCACCACATTACTGACTGGAAGCCACTATCCATTCAGGAAACAGCCACCCTCCTGAACTCTTCCCACTGTGGCTCACCCAGCAACTCCTGCCTACATTACATCTTCAACCTGGGACAGATGAAAATCAGCAGCATCCTCTCCCCCATTTTCAACACAGCCATCAGGACGGCCACCATTCCCGAACTTTGGTGTAAAAGCTAACCCAGCACTTTGTAAACGAAGTGCTAGATCTTCTGCTGGAGTATTCTCTTTTGCCAAAAAATAAATGGTTGGAATTATTTAAATCATACTATCCCTAAGGGAAGATAATTCCACCATCAGATTATGTACAGCGCAAGAAACCTCCAATTGAATGCTTAATGCTTTTTTCTGCTAATCAGAGAATCTTCAGTTTATAGTCATATATATATAGCTTTGAAGCTCTCTAGGCATAGGTTTGACTTTCCTTAAGTGAGTCTTGCTCAACCACAAAATTGCTGGATAGCAGATTTGCTGTTTGTCATGCTATATTTCATGTAGGATCTCAATTTCACATTAATTATCCCCACAACAACCACAATGCACATTAAGAATGAATTTTTAAGTCATCTGTAATTTTCAGAGGCATAGACTCTGTAGAAGCGTTGTGAAGGGCCAATGCAACTTTCTAAGTACATTACATTTGGGTTGATTGTGGAGACTTGTGGAGAAATGTGCTGCTCTACAATTATATAACTGGCACAAAGTGCAACAGGTTGGGAATGT
The DNA here is from genome assembly GCF_031143425.1 of Pleurodeles waltl. Lineage (NCBI taxonomy): Eukaryota > Metazoa > Chordata > Amphibia > Caudata > Salamandridae > Pleurodeles > Pleurodeles waltl. Next base: position 190,709,802 of record NC_090439.1, on the reverse strand, counting down.
TGTCTTACAGTGAATACATTATGAATATTTTAGTATTCTGAGTTATGAATGTTTATTATTCTGTAGTATCAACCTGAGTTCCTGACCTTCAGTCAAGCCAGCCAGCAGCAGCAGTGACTGCAGCAGGAGACCAAAGTCACCCTTCTCTATCACTTCAGTGTGTTTGAAGACTGTGCATCAGGCCTCAGTCCATATCAGAAACAATCCTTACAGAGTTCTAAAACAAACGTCAGGTGGACTCCACTTTGTTGAAGGAATCCATTTTCTGCAGTTACATTTATCATAACAGCAGTAAAAACTGAAGGACACAGCAAGGAAGTTTTTTTATATATATAGAGGGAGATTTTGGATAATCACGAAACACTTTTATAAACTATCAACGATGTCTTGCTACAGATAAGATAGCTCATTTATCCGGGAGTACTCTTTTTGTTGGATATTTACAGATTGTGTTGAAATTACTATGACAGCATATTTGTGCAAAAACAATTTCTCACCAGACTCTCCCAAAATACAAACATCCATACAGGTGATTTGTAGATGAATTTGCTCTTCAAATCTAACTACAGATAAAACATTACAGGAAAAAATCCATTGTGGTGCATGTGAAACACGTAACACCACAATTTTAATGTACTAGTGGCACATGTACTCACAGCAGGTGTTAGAAAGAGTATCAATCGTACAAAAATTGGTATGGACAAAAAATAACCATTGAGCATACGGCAAGCACCAATATTGTTTTGAGCCAAGAGCATTTGGGTCTACTAAAAAGGTTTAAAAACGAAACGACTGGAATTAATAACTACCAATATTTAAAGTTTATTCATTGTTGTTAAATACATTTCAGTAATTTGTTAAAAAAAGTTCTGAAGGTTTTTAAAGAGGATTCACTCTTAGTATAATTAGCATTTCTGTTTGATTCCATGTAATAAATATACTTTTAAACTATATAAAAAATATCTACGGTGTATAAATTTACAAAATAATTAGAACTTTTTAACAAGCTATTTTAGCTTTTGCAACTCCCTAATAATTTCCTTCACCTTTAAATGTCAAATGTAGCAATCTTTGATCACTTTTTTACTGGTTTTTAGTGCAGGGGAGAAGGGAAGGGGTAACAATACATAACCATGTACAACATAGCCAGCCATAATGTAAGTCATACAGTATGGAGAAGTAGGGAGTGAGTTACTCTCTTATGTCAAACAAAATTGACAACCAACTATGGGATATAAAGAGGATGAAATCACAGTACACAAAGGCATATATTCTAACTCGATGGCTGTGCGGAAAAACAGGGGGGCGGCAGGGGAGATAGTGATTCTGTGGTGAGTGAAGGGGTGGAGGGAGGGGGGCACATGTAGCATGAGCAGTGTCATTGGCATTGGGAGTAGGCAGTAGGTGGTTACCTGGGGATCAAAGTTAGAGTTCGGAATGTTGAACCTCATCCATGTGGAGAAGGGCAGGTGGCATATACATCCCTATTTGACAGAGGGTTTGACGGAGCGAGTCAGAAAAATATAAGTGAGGAAGAGTCATCGTAAATGGCAAAGAGTGCCAAGGGGCCATGCTATGTCCAGTTCAAATCTAACATTTTATTAATTACTTCCAATTCAAAACGCTGACAAATCCTAATAGAATTCTCAAACGTCTTAGATGGATATTCTAACTACTTAAAACACCCTAAACAAATAGAGCTTTTTACAAATGACTAGTGATTTTAGGGGTTATTTTTAAAGTTAAAAAAATTCTTAAAGGGGTTTAGTGCTATTTAACAAACGTTTGCCTGCACTCTCACAAGAAGTTTAGGTGGATGTCCTAGGATTAATGGTAAGAGTTACACCCAGTGCACTACTTGTTGACAATTTGTAGTACTTTCAAGAAACTCCAGTAGATTTTTCACATGCTTTTGAGCAGGAGTGATACATTCTACAATGAAAAGGTGTAGCAATACATTAGTAGAGAACTTGAAATGGTTAAGAAGTCAAAGAAAGGAAATACATTTATACTTTAGAGGACTCAGATACTAATCCTAATATCTCACTCTGGCTTGCCTCTTGACCTGTGCCTCAGAGGTGCTGGTCCTTCCACTCTTAAAAAACCCCAGTCTGGACCCTTCGTGCCCGTGAGCTACAGACCTATTTCACTTCTTCCTGCATGCACAAAGATGCTAGAATTGGCAGTTAATGACCAGAAATTAATAATGTTCTACACCCTTCACAATTCGGGTTCAAATCAAGATTTAGCACTGAGACAGAACTGTTAGAGGTGACTGAGTTGATCAAAACTTGCCTTATTTGGGTATCAATATCATTGTATTTATGCTAGACTTATCAACGACCTTCGACACGGTGTCACATTCCATTCTGCTGCAAAAACTGAAAAAAATAGGAAATGTTGGCACAGTGTGGAAATGGATTAAATCTTTTCTTCTAAACTGCAAGCAAGCTATCTCTAGCCCTCCAGTCACAACTGACTAGCCAGATGTCGTCTGTGGTGTTCCACAGGGCTTAGCCCTAAGTCCATGCCTTTTCAATATCTATATGGCCCTCGGGATGCTAGTGCTTTAGAGTGACGCTTTAATGAGGTGTCCTATGCCAATGATAGCTAGGTAATGTTTGCCTCGGTTTTGCCTGATTTCTCGGTTTTAGCTATTTTTCAAGGCTGCCTATCTGCAGTTGCTGGCTGGATGCATGATAGCTGTTTCTGTCTAAACTCTGACAAACCTGAAGTGTTGATCCTTGGCTACCCTTCCATATTGGATCTGACCCTCCTTTGGCCTTCCATAATGGGACTCCCCACTGCCCCATCAACCACGGTTAAAAACGTGGGGGTCAAGCTCGACAATGTACTGTTAAGTCATTTGTCAATGCCACTGCAGGAGTCTGCTTTTTACTTTTGATAACCTTAAGGAAGACTTTCAAATTTGTGCCAGAGCACACCAGGAAAAGCATCATTCATGCATTATTAACTTTGAGACCCGATTACGCAAATGTGTTGCTCTTGGGTTCTCCTGAAACACTGTTAAACAGACTTCAAGTCACCCAGAATGAGGGAGGCAGACTTCTGCTGAACATTCCCAAAAGACAATCAATTTGTAATGGCCTAAAAAGCCTCCATTGGCTTCCCGTCAACAAAGATATAGAATTTAAATCCTTGACATAAAAATGTTGTGCCACCCAACAGGAAGGCCCTTCGTATGTCTGCGACAAAATCAAAAGTTATCTTCATCGCAGAGGATTACATTCAGCCAATCAGAACCTGCACCATATTCCCAAAACTCAAATGTCCAGAGTAAGTGGACATTCTTTTTCCTTCTTGGCCCCAAAACTCTGAAACCTCTCACCAGATCACATTAGAGAGGCAGCCTCATAGAATCTATTTAAGAGTCTTTTAAAGGCTCACCTCTTTAGAGAGATCTAATTTATAGTGGTCCTTCTAGGCGAAGCAGTTCGAGCTTTACAAATCCATTTCATTCATTCATTCATAGTCTTCAACTAAGGCAGCATACTCATTCCATTACCCAACCACCTACCCTCTCACTGTTCCCAGAATATAATTTTCAGCCTCTAGTAAAAGTATGAGTGTAAGGAAATACCTCTTTTTGTATGATCACCCCCAAATTTCTGGACTAATGCTGCAGTTTGTTTTATAACTCTGTCAGTGCACTGAGGCTTGCTAACCAAATCTCAGTGCCAGTGTTTTAACCCCATACAAATTATATGTCAAATTGGATGCTCCCAATTGGCAAGACTTGACTTGACTTATAAGTCCCTAGAATATGGTATTAAGGGTACCCAGGGCATGTAAGACAGAGTGTCCACTCAGAGTGGCAGCACTGTTTGTACCACCCCTCATGTGGCAACGTACAAAATGGCTCCCAGTCTGTCACTGCACACTGGAAGGACAGTGTTTTCACTGCCAGGTTGACTTTGCTATTTTAACCAATGGCAAAGCGGCCGTATCCCTTGACATTATTTATTTCTCTCCTAAGGAGGGCATAAGGGGTTCTATGGCAGGGAACTGTATTTTATTAAGTAAAACATATGTTTTTCGATATGTCTTAACAACAACAAATTGTGGTTTCATTGTGGGTAATGTTAGTAGCCCCATTTACTAACGCAGAGTTACGGGGTGACATCCCAGCCTGGCTAACTTTTGACTGGGACTGCCAAACTGGGTCATGTAATGTATCAAATTCATTGTGGCACTAAATGCGACCTGATGGCCAGGGAGAACTTATGTCACTCTTAAAGGTAGGCAACTTTTAGAAAGTTGCCCCTCTGTGCTCTGCTTGCCCAGTAGCCTAACAAAGGCACAAACAGACAGCTTTCTGACCACCTGCTGATACGTGTGAAGGACCCCCAGGCTCAGTAACAAAGGCAGTGTTGCAGCAGCGATGTGTCTGCTCCCCTGCCAGGATGGCCACTTGGGGGGTTAGCCTAGAGGCGAGCTTCTAAGGGGATCGCCGTGGTTGTAATGTGGAGGCCAGACCGCCACATTGGCGGCGGTCCAACAGCCAGAATCGTAATTAGGGCCTGTGTGGTTCTCTCAGCGCACTTTTCTGGGATAAATATGGCTTCCCTGGGTCATACTGGAATTGGAGAGAGGGCCGAAAAAGGGCTGCTCAGCTGCCCTTGGATAGGCACAAAGAGAGGCTCTACGCTCAGAAGAATACACCTGATGTACTTTGGGCTAACAAAGATTGGAGCTCCTGGCTCAGGGAAAAGTTGATTCCCAACATTCAACATCAGAGACTCCAAGGATCAGTCAGTTTATCTCCTGTAACTAGCTCAAGGGGCACAAGAGCTGAAAATTCCAAAGTGACAAAGTTGGTAGCCACCGCAGACATTTTGCCACTGTCAGTTGCTGGGCACGCAAGAGGAAAAATCTGAGATATCCAAATCCTGCAGCCATGTTTGCTGACCCCAGGAGTGCAATTCAGACCCAGATTTATCATACCCAAGGGATACTGGCCCTCGCCAATGGATTTTGCTCCATCCAAAGTGCAGACTCACCAGTAGCCCAGCATCAGTTCGCAGCCTACTGCAACGTAGAGGACTTCGAAGGACCACGACTTCTGTTCACCCCTTCACTTGTGGGCTGAGGAAACAGCATAAAGGCACCCCCGTCAACTGCAAGGGAACCAGAGCATCCTTTGAGCACCTTTTTGCCTGGATCCCTCAGCATCAGGACCACTTCACTGATGTCAATAGCGGTCATCTAGTACAGTTTGCATCTTGCCTTAAAAATACTCTGGTGGCCAAGTAGCTGTCCAAAGTATCCTTTCTTAACCCCTAGACCTCTGTTCTGCTGGACTTGGTTGCCCAGCTTGGGCTGGAATAGCTGAACTAACTTTTACAAACTTTTTGAAAGCTTCCAAACTTTTTGTTGGCCAATGACTGTTTGCGGTTGATATAAAAGTTATTTATTCCTTCTAAAATCTGTATCTCTGAAACTGTCTGGTGGATTTTGATGCTTAAGGTCTCAATAACTTCATAAAAATATAATCTATTTTTATAAATTTGCTGTATTCGTTCTTTCATGTCATGTGACATTCTTATTCTTTTATCTGGTGCTGTTTAATGCTTTACACATTGTTCCTTTGCCAACCCTTACTGCTTGCATTCACAGGTATCCAAGGTTGAGCTTAAAGTTAGATAAAAGTACTTGATTGGACCCAAGATGGTATTTGTGAGTGCACTGCATGATAAGGCCCCCAGCCATACCATATAGTACACCCAATCCTCATAATGAGCAAGTCGAGCAAAGCAAGCAGTCCTTGGCCCATAGATATGCAAGTATTTTGCAATTTAGAATAAACATGGACAGACCGCTGGAACTTGCAATTTCTAGCCATTTATGTATGTAGGGAAACATCTGTATTCCCCTTTCCTTTATTATTCTGACAAGCAGAGTGAGGATTATTGTAAAAACACCTGTAGGGTGAATGCCGGAATAAAGTTGATTATGCAAACTATTTCATTGGGTAGGGTTACAGGTAATCTCTGGCAAAAGTAATCTATGGATAATATTAATCAAAGCTTCTTTGGAAGTACAAGGTTTGAATTATATCTGCACTCTGTCAACATCATTTCAGCAGTTTATACGGGGGTGGATATGAAAAAGAAGGAGCCAGATAAATCATTCTCAAGGCATTGACACATCACAGAGATTAAAGACTGCATTGAATTCTGAAAAATGTGTTGCACTGCAAGTCTCTATCAAATAAACACAACTTCAATATTAGTTTCTATCCAGAATGTTGTAACTGCTATCAACTACAACATTAGTGGATTAATATAATTTGGCCTGGTGATTTAAATTACTTTTTTAAATTTAGTGACCTTTTAAACACCGTACATGCGTCAAATACCAGTTTAGGGGCTTCTTAAGATTCACCTTAATGACTTGAGGGCTTCACACCTATTCACACTACGAATTAACTTTACTTTCATTCAATCTGAATTTAAAAATAAAAAGACACCCAAACAATGCCCTGCTAATTGAGAAGGAACTTAAGCTAATATTGTTGTCTGTCCATTTGTCAGTCAATAAATCAGGTAAACTCTATATTCTTTAAAGAGAGGTTGTCTGGTAGACAGTCTCTCCAGTAGCTCAGGGACATACTGCAATAATGCCAACAGAATACCTTTAAAGAGGACTGGACTAAATGGTGATGGGTGGAGGAGGAAGGCAAAACTCACTTGCCATAAAAATATCGGTGGTCATCTTGGAATTTAGCTCATGAAGGACTTTTGGAGAATACTTGTACTGCTAGGCACAGGGACAATATTGCAGCGTAGTAAAACTGGAAGTGAGGGGCAAGGAAAATTCTTTAGGAATTGATTTAGGTTCGGAACCAAACTTATGTTAGTTCCCTCTTTTTTCCCAAATCTTTTTTATTGGTATTTTCTAAGCATGTCCCATCAAATTAACCTTAAGTACAGATCACCAGTATGCACTTATCGTGAGACATCTTAGCATGACACATTTTACTTTTTTTTTTTAATATAACCCTCAGAATCAACTCAAAGTTTCTGTGACAGTCTTCAACTAATCTCCAAGGACGTAACAAAGTGTAAGATACCCAGTGATCCAGATCTTGTTTCTATGACGTTTTCGATGAGTGCCAACATCATTGACTTTTCTACCCTTTTACATATTTCCTATAGGAGAGTCAGTTGAATAGATAGTGCTCTTGTAATTATGAAGACCACGATATATCTCCATAGTGGTAGCTTAAAAGGCATTGAATAAGTGACCACATTTTCACAAAATCGTCTTTTGCTGTAATTAGTGGAAGGGATTATTTTTACAATGACCTTTTTCAAATTACTGTTCTGTCGCCGGGGGAAACTTTGGCCTGCGAAGCTGTGCTGTAATTATCTTTGCCTTCACTATCGGTTGGGATATTAATGTCCAGGATCTGGATTGTGCTCCATCTCACACTGGGTGCTACCCAGTATTCCTATTTCTGGTAAGGCTGACATGGAATATACTATCATTATTTTTACAGCTGCCAACATCTCTTTCCAGTACCTTAACCATACCATCACTGAAAAGGAACACTAAATCTGTATTGGAGAACCACTGGACCCGTATTCCCTCCAGCATTTATGTGGTGCATCTGGATATAAGTGACTTTTTCTATTTGGGGTCATGTACCAGGCTGTCACCACTTTAATTGATGATTCCATGTGCAAGGTTGACTTGTTACTTTTAACCACATCTTTGCACAGTGGCTCCCAAGCTTCCACTGGGAAGACTTTGTCTGATTCTCTTTCCCACTTCAACATGTATTTCCACCCTTGAATTGAGTTAGGGGTTACAAGTATTGTATGAAGTGTGGCTAATACACTTTAGTGCTTGTGAACCTCCTTACTGCTCTCTCAAACTATATTTTTTTGTCTAATCTGTAGTATCTGAACCTTTCTTCTAAGCAGTGGTAAGTCTTCTTGCAATGTCAAAAACGTTTTCAACCTTCTCAAACAGGTCTTATAGCACTCTGCAGTTCCCATCATGCCACATAATGTATGTGTTTCCATTGTAAGCCAGTGAAAAGTTGGGGTTGTAATAGATAGGCATGTATGGTGGGGGTAGAAATGAAAAGAACCGGGTGCAAATTGAGGAAATATGGCGCTCAGGGTGCCGAATCCACCCAAGTAAATAATGGGGAACCCCATTAGGGAAACACCCAACCCTAGAGGTCAAAAAACCTCATAACTCAGACAATACACAACGAGGTGCCCCTAACGTATACAGTAAACAAAAAAATGAAGAATTCACATATTATTACGAAAATCAGTCCATAATGCCACCAGTGAGTCTTATTCTTAGCTAGATAGTTATCATAATCTTGACATACCACATCAAAAAACGTGTCTAAAGAATTGGAGACTAAAGATCTTGGAGTCCATCTGGATTTCATTCTTAAACCACTCGAAACACTCATGTTTGAGACAACATCTAAATCATGTAAAATTCTCGATGTGATGTCAGGATCTTCATCTCGTTCAGCTAAAGATACCAGAACTGCTGTATACTGTACATCCTCTATAGATAAAACACTGGAAGAAGACTCAATAGCCTCAGAATCCCTGACCCTATCTGGGATATTTTGAAAATGCTGTTTCAATTTAAGTTTGCGTACAAACTTAAATAAATCAATTTTAGATCTACATGGGTCTCCAAAATTACTAGGACAATAACTGAGACCTTTAGATAGAAGGCTCTTAATCCCTGTTGTCAACACCAAACCTGATAAATTAACTATGTTAATTGACGATTCATCCTCAGAGTTTACATTTTCTTGTCTCGGGATCTCGTTTTGACCCCTTCCACTTCTTTGGTAGTATTGACCCGTACCTCTCCTACCTCTCCTAGTTTTTTTGTTGTGTGAGACACCTCTCTGTTTGGAGCATTTCTTCCCCTTCTCATCCTCATTAGTTCCAATAAAAAATTGTTACCACTTGAGCTTGCTTGAACTGAAGTACTAGCTCCATCTTCCGCTTCACTGTCACTTGTTACTGAGGTACTGACAGAAGTTGAGTCTGACGATTTTGGCCTACCTGAACCACTGGGGAGCCCCCCAGTGTGAAAAAGGTAATCATATTTACTTGAAAAAGTAAAAATTCTACCTGTCAAGTAGTCTCTCTCATCCCGCTTCAATTTACGTGATTTCCTCTGCATGATTTCATCTTGATGTTTGAGCAATATTTCTTCCAGGATTGTATGGTGGGGGTATGTTTTGAGAGGTGTAGGTGCTGTTTTGCATCAAAGTTTCCCTTAGCCTACTAGTAATTTGGATACGGAAGAGTCTTCATGGTCTTTTAAGTTTAATTAACCATATTGTATTCCAGAAGGGCCACCCTGTCACAAACTGCACACGGTTTCTCACCTCTGCATGCAGGGTTTGAAAGGACACCTGGTCTTCTGCTGGCTCTGGATAAACCCAGATAGGGGCGACCCTTTCTAGTAGCCATGGTGCCGCTTGACAGAAAACACCTAAGCAGACCATACCTACCAGAAGGAGTCCCAGAGGAAAAACCCCAAAGAAATGGGGAAAAAACCTCAAAACAAGAACTCCTCAAAAAAGGAAGAAAAAACAGGACTTGAAATCAGGGCAAAAGGCAAAAATCACCAACAGTGAAACACGAACGACGAACAGGAGCGAAGAGCACCACCAAAGGGAAGTGTTTGTAACACAAGGCAGAGCAAGACTGAGTGGCTTATATACTGGAAGACAGGAAGTGACATCACAGGAAAGTGAAACAACACCATGTTGAATTGGGAAAAGCCCAGAGAAAAGAATAGGAAAAAAGGTTGTAGTATAAAAGAAAAGGGCATGCAGGGAAAAAGAAACAGGAAGCAGACAACATGGAAACCAGCAGGAATACAGAGAAAATGAAGTGCACAGAGGCCAAGAAGAAAGGAAAAAAAAAAAAAGGACAAGGACAGGAAAGAGACGACCACCGACAGGGGAAAAAAGGATTCACCAAAATCGGTAAGGGTGACGCGACCGGGAGCATAAAACATGCTTCCCGGAACACGACGCCAAAACGGGTAAAAAACACGGAGGACGGCGCTCCGAATATCGGAGGCACGATCCAACCGCGGTCGGGGAAAGAGACGCCACGGTAAGGCGCGACGTCACACTCCCAGCTATTGCATGATTAAAATGCAGTCAGTGTTTGTTGGAGTGCACCTGAAATCTGTATTCTCCAAAAAAACAGAGCCAGGCTACCCCCACAGTACCTGCGCAAATCAGAAAACCACAGGTCTTCTCTTGTCAGTGAGATTTCAAGAGGTTCACTGACAGTCTATTCAGTGTACCTTTCTATACTGACTTGTCTAAGAAGATTGGGAAGGCTTGAAATATGTAAAGGAGCATAGGAGGCCTGCTCATTTTTACGACATCTACCCTCTTAAGCCATGAGGTGTATTTGGGCTTCCACCGCCAATGGTCCTCCTTTACTTCAAATACCACTTCTAGAATGCTGGTGATGTGTAACATAGAAGTGGGGTGTAATATGCACTTCAAGGTATTTAATCAAATCATCCACCAACATAAAAGTTGCATACCTGGAATGTTGCTCTTTTCCCTCTCCCTTTATATTAACCAGTAGAAGTAAGGATTTTTAAAAATGTATTTTGCACCCAGACCGTGTGCAGAAATTCTGCAATACATTTATTAGGAATGGTAGTGATATGGCAAGCTCTGCCGTAGCTAGCTAGTTCCACTTTAAAAATACCTTTGCTTAGTCTGACTGTCACTTTAAAATCATGTTGGATCCAGTTGAAGAACAATGACCCCGACCTGCTGCAGACAGTTTTTAATGCTACCTACTCGAGGAAAATTGGAGGCGTTTTGAATCTCTTCTTGCTTCCTGAACTAGAACAGCCTATTTCCTGTCCTTGTCCACAGAGATATCTGCACTTACCTATGTTGTAGAGACTGCCTGCTGGACTAGACTGATTTAAAAAAACATGGGTAAAGCTGCAAAAGACCTGGGCCAAACAATAAGTTTACCTTGTAATAACCCTTCACAAGAATGACTGAGTAACGCAGAGCCAAAGTATGGTTTTGATTTACATCCTTTCAAATCCTTGCGCATCAATAACGGAACCAATTTGCAATGACTCCTTCAAGCTAGTATTGAGCCATTACCTCTGGCAAGTCCTTGCCCATTTCTGTTTTTACCACAGTTGTGCTGACCACTTAAAAATTCTTAAACCCATAACTTCCGCGCTTTGAACTAGGAGCGTTCGCTCCACTCGCATCCACCATCAACCTTACCTCTAGAGACATCACCCACTGGAAATGCTGCAATATCTATGCTTCCCATGTTAATGTCAATCTATTGAAGTTGGATGTTTGGAGCATTGATTGGAGCCTACTACTACCACCTCTTTCCTACTCCACTCATCGAAAAAAGGATACCTCTTTCAGGAGTGGGGAGTCTCTGAAACGGATATGGGAACGATAGAGAAACATTTGATAAAGTCGGATCACCCAGAGAAAAGAACAGGCCATCCAGACAGGAAATAGTGAAGAGTGAACTGCAAAGTGGTTGACAAAGGTCAACATAAATGAAGTAAATACTGCTCCATCAGTGGTACAGTACTGAAAGCTGGGACTACCAATCACAGTTTGTATTTGATGTGTTTGTCTCTATCCTGATCTACTCCTCCGAAGTACTAGAACAGGGAGTCCATGAACGTGGCACCGAGACTGAGTGAGAGCGTGTGAGAGAGAGTGAGAGGGAGAGAGAGAAAGAGAACAGTGTAGTCACATAGCTAATAGTTAGCCAAGGAATCACTCCAGCAAAGGACAAGAAAGTACACAATGCATGCAAAAATCAAAGTGAATCAGTGCATTTTTAGAAACAGTCTAATCATATAGATGTGACAGAAGACGGACTGCAAAGCATTACCTCCGAGAATCTTTGTATATCCTGCGTCAGCGTCCCCACCCGCTTCCATTTGAAATGTTTGAGGAACTTGACAATGGCGGGGTTGACGGCATTATCAGATGGGACAGTTCGGAAGAAGTAAGGGTATTTTTTCTTGTCTGCTAGGACCGGCGTCGTTGCTGCAAATGAAAGCTGTAAATAAAGAAGAGAAAAACAATATGACTAAGGTGAACACATTAACTGTAAGAGTTTATCCAAGCAGAAGCCTTGCACATCAGACAATGAAGGCAATCTAGATATGTCACAAAGACTGTAACTTCAGATGTCTTTGAAAAGGATAATTGTTGTGATTCCCAAAGGAAGCCTTACATTGACATAATAAAAGGAGTGGTCCTCTCAGGGCACTATCCTGTGATAAATATCAACTCAACAACTGTCAGGGCATACCAATTAGCAGCATGTGCACTGCAAAGCCATCCCGGTACCGCGAACATCAGATGCTTAATTTCTGAGGTGCTAAAGAAGGCACTGTAACTCTCTGCATGTGTTGAGCGATTTTAATGCATAGACAAGATGCCTCTAATGATCCATGACATTCAAGCAAATGGTAACCAGATGGAAACGTTTTGACCCATTTTCTGGAACATACTTGAGAGGAATAAAGAAGTACTCTTCATAAAAATTGAAAAATACAGTATTGCCTCGAAATGTACAAGACAGAGCATACACATCCTTGCTAAAAAGCGGTTTCAGTACACCTTTACTTTTGCGACTGGCCCCTCTCACGAACACTCATGAGGCCTGGAGAACCCCATCCCCAGGGCCTGGTAACTTCATAATGGGGAGGGAGGCGCGTACCCTATCCTGGGGGCTGGTGTATGTTATACTATATTATTATACGTAAGGGAACAAGGTATATTTACTTGAGATAACTGTAACTGATGAATTTCAATGATTTTGTTCATTTAAAACTGAATGTTTTAACTGTCATTTTCATGTACCTATAACTCGTGCACTAGGATAACTACAACTTGCGCCTGACCATGCACAGTTTTCACATCAATTATTTTATTGCAAAGGTTGCAGTGATATTACCAATGATCTGATAAAAAGATGTCATGACTGATGTAATATGTGGTGTAGTTAGCAGCGCATGGCAAAGGCGCGAATTATAGTTATCTTAGGACATGAGTTATAGATTCTTGAGATACCTCTATCTGCTGAATTCCTATGGTATGTAACTTTTGTTTCATTTTCAGTAAATTACTAAGAAGCTTTCATTTCTATTTCCTAACCATAATGTCCCTGTAACCCCTGGTTTTCACAGTGAATTTCTGTGATTTTTTAATGCTACGGAGAGTTGGCCACAGGGCCTGGCCTGCAGACAGGCCCTGCAACCAATACCCTGCATGCTGCCAACCCCAAGTAAATGGGGAGGGACGTCATGTAGCTCCTCTCCCGGGCCAATTTCTGGCCCCAGAGACCCTATCTCCTGGGGCTCAGACAGTAAATGGTGGGTGCCCTGGAGCCCACATTAGACCCCACTGAATGTTTTTTTGGGGCTGTAGGAGAAGCCTCAATGCCTCCATGGCCCCAGCCAGCACCCCACCTCCAGCAGGAGCTGAAATTGCTCCAGCATGCAGGACGCAGCTAAGAATGCTCCTCCCTGCAGAATGAAGCAAGGTTTTCATCTGTATGCCTGCCCGGCTTCACTGTGGGCAGGGAAACAGATGAAAAGTCTACTCCCATTGTGGGGCATTTTTCATGATCCCGTCCTTTGTGAGTGGACTTAGGAACTTTTAAATTGCTCCCGCCAAGCAAGAGCAATCACAGGTTTCCCTTCCTGCAGAAACTGTAATGTCCAGGGGGTGGGAGCCCTGCGACATAGCTGGAGCTTGCCCTGGCAGAAAAATATTGTTGTGGATCTGCGGATCCTCCACAAATATGCAGCAAAAACAAAATCAGTATTAGCCCCTGTTGGGACCCCACCAGCAGGCTTAGGTTCCAGGGTATTCCTACACCGCCCCTTCTGTTTGTTTTTAAATATTACATACTGGCTGAGGCTCTGGTCTCAAAATGGCTGCCAGCACTTCCTGGTTGAAGTGTTGGCATCTAATCAGATTTCAGAATAAAATTTCTGTGATCCGTGGAGGATTTACATCCTTATATATACAGATTTTTTTTCTTTACTGACTCCAAAACTACTGAACGGATATACACCAAATTACAAAAAGCACTCTTTCCGGGCCAAGATCTAGCTTCTACCCAATTTGGTATAGTTCCATTCAGCAGAACTGAGTGGCAAACTACTTTAAAAAAGTTGTGAAGATTTGTCAAACGGCACCAGAGTGATTGTCAAAACCAAAAAAAAAACCTTTTCCTACCTACTGGTGATATATATATATATATGTATATATATATATATATATATATATATATATATATATATATATATATATATATATATATATATATATATAGAGAGAGAGAGAGAGAGAGAGATTGATTTAAGAGTTGGTGACTCTAGTAATTTTGGTTAAATCTGAGCTTCCATTGAAAAGCTTGTTTTTTTTTTCCTTATTACTTTGGTACTGTTCACTGAATCTACACTAACAAGATCAGTGCATATCTATGCTGGTGAAGGAAGAGGAAAGGGACGAAAGAAGGTGGGCTTAAAATGTGGCATTTTCTATTTGAAGACCAATACGAATCATTGGTCTCACCTACCGGCAAATAGACACACAAAGTGCACTGCTTATGAGCTCACAATAATTAAACCAATAACTAAAAATGCTTAAAACCACAATGTCAATAAATAAAAAATTATCAAACCAATAAATAACACTATATTCATAGTCATCTCATTGAGTTAATAGTGATGTAATATGTATTCAGACCTGTAAGCTCATGTATGACATTGGAAATTGTACCTGTTACATCAAGGGTGATGTAATGAACTTTGAACTTCAATGCAATGTGTTCAATTTAAGATTTGCACAGCAGTTTTGTAACTACATCAGCTGATAGTTTATCTGCTACTTGAGTAGGTAGAATCATCTTCATTTATATTACTCTATGTGCTTATACAGTAACAAGCTACCACACGAATTGCTTGCATTTGGAGCCTGTTGACATGTATTCCCCCCTGTGCTGAGTCACGGTATGTGCATGATTATAGCGCTCAACGTTATTTTAAGGTAGAACGGTTTCTTAACACCCCCGAATGCCCCTGTGGCACATTGTCAATGCATTATTTTAGGAATTAGATCATCCACAAAGTATGGATTCCACCGTGAGTCTAATTACTTTTCCAAAATACAGGTCCTGTGCCTACAAGTCTATAAATATATCACTAGCGTTTATGCGCATTAATGTTTTTGGTTTCCTAACTTAAGCATTATTCCTTGATGCACACTGACTGCCCTGTTTCACTTTTTGTCCATGAGCCACGACTCTTGCGAAGTATTATTGGTGAATACATGTATTAATACTCACGCTGTACCATTAAAAGAATTAGCCTTTGATCTACAGTGACTACAGGGCCACGCTCCTTGCCACTCAATTCTATGGCTCCTACCACTAGTTTGTGAATAGTTTATTTTCACTCTATCTTGTAGTACCACTTCATCCAGTTGCAAATAAAGAATGAAAAGCTCACCTTGGAGATGGGCTGAGAAGATACGTTCATTTTTAACTAGGTGAGACCTATTGGCTTTGTCAATATGTTTTAGTCATGTTGTACAGCAGTGCAGCTGCTATGCAGCCTGGCTGAAAGTAAGAAAAAAGAAAACAAGCTGAATGACACGGGCAGCACTGCCCACATCATACTGCTATTTTTTTCTTCCCTTTATACAGCGCAGCAGCCGTGCTGCTGTACAGCCTGGTTCAAAAAGCCTATGGCTCTTATGTAGATAAGACCTATTAGCTTTGCAAATTATATTTTTTTAACTCTTTTTTTTATTGTTGCAATTTCCATGCAGAGCGGGAGGCAACATGGAAGGCAGGGAGGGGAGGAGGAAAAGCGATATGACGAGGCCAGTGGTGTCCGCATCATAATGATTTTTTTCTGTGGCTGATCCTGGAGCAATGTGAATGGGTGGGGGCAAAGTAACACTGACAGTGTGCAGGAAGAGTGGGGTCAAAGGAACACAGGCAGGAGGAATGGTGGGAGCAAAGCAAAACAACACGGGAAAGGAGGGAAGCAGTAACAAAGGCAAGTAACAATGTGTGGAGGAGGGGAAGCAAGCAGCAGGCAAGGATAGTGGGGGGAACAAACAGCAAACACAGACCATCTTATGGAGTGCTGCAACTAAAATAAATAAGTAGCTCCTAAAGAGCAAGCGGAGAAAGGACACTGGGCATGGAAAAAGTATGTGAGTCATGCTCTGGGAGAGGGACAAACACATGAAAGGGAAGAAAAGCTAACATACACTGATCGTAGAGAAGTAAGGCAATAAGAGTTACGATTAAGTCAACCAGTGGTAAGCAATAGGTAAGGTCTAGGCTCCCTGTGACTAAACAAAATGTCTTGAAAGCGACAGTGCATGTGCTGTCAGGTGAGACCTAAAAATGAAAAAATGGGAAAAGACTATGAGAGTGGAGAATGAAAGACAGGAGGAGTAGGCAGAGAGAAAGAAGAGAGGGAAAAATAAAAGGAAGGAATTTTAGAAAAAGGATGACATGGAACAGATAAGGGCAGAATAATTCATATTACAAAGACAGAAGCTAAGAACCAAAGAGAGAATGAATGGCATGAGGACGGCACAGGAATCCTGGTACCCATAAATAATGACAAACTGTAGGTGAAGTGACCTGCCGTTTCTGAGGATAACAGAACAAACCAGGAGAATTAAATGTCAAGAACAAAAAAAGCAAATGCTGTCAGGACTCCGGCATATCCCCTGTTGTAAATCGTTGTTATGTTACATTGAGGACAGGTATTCTTTAGAGATGATCCACGGTTTGCAGCAGAGATTTCCCTCCGGGGCCCAGCTGGCCTCTCCAACCGCCTGTATGCAGCTCGGGGACTTTGTCAATGGCAGCAGAGTTCCAACAAGCAAACATGAGCTGTGCACAGTCATCGCTGAATACTCCACTCTTCTCCAGCTTAAAAGCACGTTAACCTTGCCAGGGCTCCACCCATGCTCTGAAGGGGGAGTGTAATG
Organism: Pleurodeles waltl; assembly: GCF_031143425.1. Taxonomy (NCBI): domain Eukaryota; kingdom Metazoa; phylum Chordata; class Amphibia; order Caudata; family Salamandridae; genus Pleurodeles; species Pleurodeles waltl. The sequence goes on along the minus strand of NC_090439.1, from coordinate 190,692,719 downwards.
TGATACCATGGAAATCTGCCACCAAATATTGTCAGCTGTAGGTGAATACATAGGACCACTTAGACAGTATGAGCATCCCTGCTCAGTTGGATCTGTTTACTGTCTAGAGAAATCAGAAAACTGTAGATGGAATATAAGCAGCTCTTCTGGATATGTGTTAATAAACAATAGAATCAGATGAATGAGAGCAATACCTTTTAGAATTTAAAGTTATTTAGCAGGATAAAGATGATTACAATTTTAGAGAAAAATATCGAAACCCTTTACCCAAACTGGAGTACTCAAATGTTCTGTCTTCTAGTTTAAAAATGATCTTCAATATTTTCTTCTATATTTGGAACCATTTACCGCAAACACGAAGAAGAACAAACATTGGCAAAGCCAACAGGTGTCGCCTTTGTGAGAGCTATTGGCTTTGCCAACGTTCTTTATCTGTGTTGTGGCGCAGCATGACTGCTGAGCAACATGGATAAAAGTTTTTTTTGTTTTTTTTTTAAAGTGCCAAGACATGGGAATGGGAAGCTAAAAAAAAAAGAGGGCCATGATACAGCCAGCTCTGGTTGCAACATACTGCTTTTATTTTTCTTATGGCAGGTGTAGGGGAAACAAAGACAACAGGAGGGTGGGGGTTGGAAGGAAGAAGCAACACAGACTGGCAGAATGGATCGGGAGAAGCAGCAAAGAAAAGAGAGGTTTAGTGGATGGGAGGGAAGAAACAATAAGGATGAAAGAAAAATACTACCCCAATTGCAGCACAAGCAGTGGAAGGACCTTACTTACGATAAAGCAATCATTAATTAGTCCATGCTCCAAACAAAAGAAGAGGAACTGAAGCCGGCACACACTGCCCAATTAGGAGGCAGGAAATTAAAGTGACAAGGAGCCCATGAATTGTAAGCAATGGGTGAGATCCAAGCCCCTTCTAGTAAGCAATATCTCCGGCAAGCGAGAGCACATGCACTGTCGCAGGCGAGATCTAAAAAAGTATGAATGGAAGAAGCAACTCAAAATCATGAAAACACATCAAGTGATCCAAAATAGTCAATAGAACACCAAAAAAGTGAACGTTTGTTTTTGTCCAGGTAAGACAACATAATCAGCTGGCGGTACACAATATGAAACTGAAATGCAAACTAACGATGCCCACATATAAATAAATAATTTGGGCCTGGAGTATGAAACAAAGGTGTACCATCCAGAGTTGACTATACTAGGGGGGAGGTCAGTTGGGCCCCGGAAGGAATCGTATGTTATGCACAACAACAAATAGATATAGCCAGCAATCCGGCAAATAGCAGCCCCACAATGGTTTTCACTCCATTAAGCCTTGGTAAATATGGCTGAGATACAGCAGGGAGACTGGGCTGCCGGCAAGAGGAGTGCCCACCTCTTCGACATGCGAACACCAAGAATGAATTTTTTTTTAGAGCAAACGCTAATATGCATGGTGAAAATACCATTCATAGAGGAAAAGGGGAATAACACTTTATGTACACAGAAGGCTGGGGCTACAATAAAGCCAGTGGGCGGGGTGGCTTGTTTGTGCAGATTCTCGGCACCTGGCACTACACAGCACAGCAGCTCTGCAGGGGCTGGTTCAGTGTGACGCACCACAACAGCGCCTTGAAGCATCAGTACAATATGTCATCAGAGAACATCTTAGGGAGGGGGGAGACAGTGGTGATAAATATTCACGTGTCTCCAACTCGCCGAGAAAGGCAATGGACACTGTGATTTGTTTTGTAAAAAAAAAAAAAAAAAAAAAGTGGTGGAAGCAGTAATTAAGTTAGAATTTACTATTTCACCCATATAATAGGGTTTGTTTGGCGGCAGGGGAAAGTTCTCAATATTTTGAAAAGTAACAACTGATAAGAGAGGAAAATAGTTATTGTGTTAGCCTTTAACAATTCTTAACCATCTGATCTTGGATGATTTAATGGCCAACTGCAAAAAGTTTGAAAATATAATGTATTTCACAGCAGTACACTGTGTTAAAGAATATAATTTAATTTCAAAAGTAGCATTTCAGAAGATTTCCTCCAGCCTCATCAGCTTGATCCCCAAATTGGAAGATAATTACAGTATATGTAATACAATTATTGTTTTTAAAAACAAAACAAAAGAAATAACAGTTTTCACTGCCTTGTGGCTGGGTGACATGTCCTGGGACTGAGAACATGTCACCCCAGCCTGCATCTAAAACAGCAAAATGACAATAAATACCTGAACATGTTCCAACACCCAATATCCGTGAATTATTGTAATTTTTATTTACATTTTTAAATAGCACAAAGTTAACCTGAAGGTACTGGAGCACCGACGTGAGCAGGTTACATTTTTTGCCTCATTACAAGTGTGGCGGTCCACGGACCGTCACACTCGTGTTGATGGTCGCACCACCGCGCTCCTGGTGGTCAGACCGCCCAGTTACAATCCTGCCAGGCGGACCCTCCAGGAGACCTCTGTCCTCACCGGTAACATGGTTCCCGACGTGGTGATGGTAGTCTGAGTTGTATTTATCCAGGACAGCGCTGAACTCAGTGTCGCCTGGCTGATTACAACTCCCCTCACTGCCAGCCTTTCCACGGTGGTTTCACCGGCATGGAGAGGCTGGCCGTGATGGTGTGCTGGGGGCCACAGGGTGGCCCATGGCATAGGCAGTGCAGGAGCCCCCCTGTCCAGCACCCTCTATGCAGAGAGTGCCCATTCCGAGGGTGCTGTTCGGCCCTCTCTGTGCTAACAGATAGCACTTGGCTCCTTTAAGGGAGCCAAGTGCTATCTTTTAGCACTGTTCCCACAAATCTAACCTGTGGGGACAGTCCATTACAATGTTCTTGCCGGTCAGACTGGCGGAAACATTGTAATAGGGCGCACTCCCTGTGAGTTTGGCAGTCATGTGTTTTGACCGCCAAACTCGCAATGAATGAAGCTGTAAGTGATTTGCCTAGAATCACAGGATGTTGAGAAGATGCCTTGTCTTGAACCTAGCTTTCCAGCTGTAAAGTCAGCACCTCAGGCCGTAATGTCACCTACTCTCCTATTGTAATGCATTTGTTTGGCACTAGGAAAAGGAAGCACGGAACTGAAAGGCAGAGTAAACAATGTAAATCCATTGGCAATGTTTTTTGGGGAAACAAGAGAAAGTATGCATGTGTTGCATGGATAGCAACAGAATGACAGGAAAATATATTTACTTCTGTGAAAGTACAAATAAAATGCAGCTGGAAGCAGCATGGCAATCTGTTCTCAGTATTCCATTTAAACTTTAGATTTATTTTTTAATTGTACCACAATCAGAGGGTTAACACACAGAAGGACATAAATCAAAATTAAGCAATCAGTAATTGGTTCATGCTCCATAGGAAAGAAGGCGACACACACTGCCCAATTAGCATGAAAGTGAAGCCCATTCAAATTGAGCAATGGGGGGGCTCCAAGCACCTCAGAGTAAACCATATCTCTTCAATACGGGAGCGCATGTGCTAGTAGCACATGCGCTGTCACAGGCAAGACCTAATGATATGGTTTTGGGATTCATGGAGATTCTACTTTGTTGGGGGAGTTTTTCTTGACTAATCCCGCAGATTGATAAAGGAGCTGAGCATGTTTCAAGCAGAAACGTGCTTCTAAAATTAGAGATTCATGCATTCGACATTTGTTGGAGGAGCAACATTCACCTAACGGCATTCTTTTTCTCAGAAGGCATAGTATCGACATGGATCTGCATTAAGAAGGAATATTTCAAGCAAATGTGCTATTTTCATTGTAGTAAGGTTTGGCAAAGCCGTTTATTTGTGAAAAGGTCTGCATTGGCGGGACTAACCAAACAGAAGATGTTCAATAGAGCTAGCAACAAGTGCAATGACACACACACACAAATACACAGTTGGTGCAGAGTAAAACAGTAGTTAAAAGTTACCTTGCAGGGTACAATGTTAATCAGGAAAGGTATGGCTCGAGCAGCATCGGTTTGCTTTCTGTGCCTTGTCAAAGGTCTCCAGAAAGAGAACAGAATCACACCAACTCTCAGCAGTCTCCATGGGCTGACTGTGGCCGCCCACACCACTGCTGTGTATATTCAGTTAACTTAACCATCACAGTGTTTGTGGCAACAAAGATCAGGAACTCCAACCTAAGCTAGCCATCAGATGGTGCTTTGTACCACATATGTGGAGATCTAAAATGGTACAAAGCCACCAGGCCCCAATCTTTCTCTGCCTCTGAAAGGAACCCATCTCTTCAAGCAGCACTTCATGTTACAACCTTCTGATCTCCAAGCACCCTTTATGAGAATACCCTCTCACCTACATGTCATCTTCTCATTTAGCACTACTTTCCTGTTTTGTTCGCACTGCATAAGTCACATACGTGCATACAATGTGGGCAGGCGTTATGCATGCATAGATCACATTTAGAGCAAGGGCAGCACAAATATACTGAAACACATTACGAGGTACGGACTGGGAACAAATAGACCCAGGCACCAAAATAAAAGTGGTTCCCATTAGTCAACAAGATAGCTAAAAAAAGTAGTAATAGCAGGCAAATAAATAGTAAAACCGGCCCATCTGGCCATAAAGCAAGGCCACAACTAGTAACAAGGATTTGCAAGGCAATGAGTGTCGCGTTTGCTCAAGTTAGAGGTATTAGCAATGTAAATTACTAACTGGGCTTTTCTTGCCAAATAAATAAAAAAATTAAAGTAAAACAGTTGACATAAGCAAATCAATTCAAAGTGCAAGGGCTGCCATGAGCATGACCGGGAAGCAGAGACACAAAGGGAAAAAGAAGTTCGCTTACAGTCAAACGTATTGGTAAACGTGCAATTATCCATGTAATAGGGTTTATGACCTAGGCTGTAACAAAACTGCCCCAAGGAGGGACAAACATAAAACATCTACCAACGATAACAAAGGATTTTTGAAAGGCAAGCCCATGAACGATTGATAGTGATGGGTGTGCGGTGGGCGTGGTTAAAAGCGGACACATAGATTACAATACGTCAGAGCGCTTGCACGCTCAATCTAAAAAAAAGGCTCACACACTGACATGTCAGACCAGCCCATCGGGCACTGCCTGGTTGCTCTTTAAGTCAGTCCGACCCTGCACAGTACTGGCACATTCTGACACAGTTATCAGCTTCTTTTAAAAAAAAAATTAGAACTCAGCAGTTCACCTAGACCCATGTATTTGCGTACTCCAGAACATTTATAGGTCAGGGGGGAATCAGTAATGCCTGTTGTTGTGTTTAAGTGGTGCTACCTCATTACATGGGGATTGTGAGTCAACAGGGATGTATTTGGAAGCTGTGATGGATTTTGTGGATTTCAAAACTTCTACAGTTAGTGTCTTCTACTAGGCACAAGTTTTTCTGAGTGGGGCAGTCACAGAAGCACACTCTGGAGAATCTATAATGAAGTGACAGAAGTGCAGCATCTTGCTAGAAAGCAGCCAAAACGGGGAAACCAAAAAGACAGAGTTGGCCAAGGAACTGGACGGGAGCCAAGTACTATAAGAGAAGCTTTCCAGTTAAGAAATTGCTACAAAGTTGGCGTTTTCACTAGTAATCCCTGCTCATGTCAGGTACTGTGGCAAGAATCCTCAGCACCAATGGCAGTCCAGGGAGAGGAGGAGGTTCAATTGGAGACATCTCACTCTTCTCTGGCCACGCTTTGGTCTTGCATTATCTTGCCTTGGACCTGGGGAAACCGCCAACCCTTATGGTGCCAGAAGCAGTGTATACTGTCTCAATATATGATCCACACATTCACATAAAATAAATCACTAATCCACGCTGCCACCAGTTGTAGTGAAATAAATGACTGCAATGGCAGTCCTCATTTTTTAAAAAGACTTAGGGCCAGATGTAGCAAAGGTTTTTACCCATTCTGTGTCTATGGGAAAAAGTGTTCGTACATATGGCCCTTAATTTCTACTTCAGATTTAAAGTAGCTGAGAGAATCTGAGAAAAAGCACATATGAAAAATTATAGATTGTATTACCATCTTTAAATTGGTATATTCATAAAATTTGGCAACAGACACAATCTCAAGTCTAAACATTTTTGTTCACTTGGTAACACATCCTCACTACCAAGAACCTGTTTTATGCCTAACTTTGCAATTTCATTACCACTGCTAGTGCTTCTTGTTTCTGAACAAAACATATTTAATGTATTAGGTTGCATTTCTGCCACTTTCGTTGTGCGGCAAAGCCTTGAATTCATTACCATTTCCATGATGTAATAAACCTTTGAGCGTTTTCAAATACATTTTGCTTCAACTCTTCCCTTGCCTTCCCAAGTCACTGAATGCGAAGTTAATTTAGGGACTTTCATAAGCATTTTTATGCAACTTCTGTTTTTGTTGAGTCCCTCACAAGACAAAGCTAAGCAAGCTGTGCATTCGCACAGAAGATCCTTAAGAATTACCGGCATGATCTCGTTTCTGACTATTCGCATGAACAGCCAGAGCAAGGAATGCACCCTCTTGCAAAACGCTTGTGAGTTACCTATACTGACTGACACCCGCGAGTGTGTAGCCGCAGTAAAAGCAAGAAATTCTGTCAGCTACTGGCAGGCTACAACTGGGGAATCCACAAGCCTAGGCCCTCACAATAGAGCTTTGCATGGGTCCAATCCTCAACTTTCATTCCAGAACAGTATTTGAGTTAGTAAGTGCGTGCTTGGAGGGATGCGTTTATTTCTGGGAAAGTTTGAATGCTTAATTTCCACCATCTATTCGTTACAACTGTCCCCATGTAAGTGGTTATGGTTGTGCATATGAACACTTTTTGTGGTTTATCCCTGCACTTGCTCCAGGTCTCTAGTGTTTATCATAAAAAGTAAAATATGTTTTACAGCTCACACAACTCAGCATGAAACTACATCTAAATTTCTCAAATTGACCATCATCGATGACACGCAGAAAATAGATTATTTGCTTTGAGTACCATACACTGCACTCCCCCATAATGGAGGAAACTGTCAAATAAGGCACTAAGCAGTGCCTGGAGAATACAGCTCTTTTCACTAACTGCTGTTAGGTTTGGCAGTGTCTCGTCATTCATCGATTTCAAGAACAGTGTGGACAGCCATATTTTCAATCGAATTCATTAATGGACGTAGGCGAGTCCTTTTTGATTTTCTTCGGGAATCAATGTTGTGAAGCAAAAACTTAATAGTCCAGCTTGTGCTCTATCTGGCACTCATAATGAAAATAAAAGTTGTTATATAATAGTTTTTCATCACCCTTCAAATACAGAAAGAATGTTGTGTGAATCACTGCTGTATATCCATTAGCATGACATTTGACAAACATTGGTAAGGCTTGGCCATAGCTGAGTTCATGAACGGCTGCTCTTCTTTAGGATGCACAAAGCTTGATCTTTATTCGTGCTTCCTGTATATCACTGCAAATAAGACATATTTCCTCAATTTAGAATTTGGCCATTAGAATTACATTTGCTCTGGCAGCAGATACACCACCACTGCAGTAAATCTGCCCGATTTACGGTTCTTTACCGCTGTACCACGGCACAGGTCAGTCTACCAGTATGTGCTTAGCCAAAATGGCCAATTTTGCCTATGGATGTACACCAACTGGACAAACCCACTGGCGTATCTTTTGGGAAATGGCCGATGCCCTCTTGAGGAATTTTGACCCATATGTCCATTCAAACTTATTCTGAACCCCTTGGGCAGGCTGTAGGAGTTCCTTGCATTAAAAGGGTCCCCCACTTACCATTTTATGAACGAATCTGCTGTTATGGTACCATATTTTGGATCCGAGATATCATGGATTCACCTTCACGTTTTAATGTGAATTTCACCCATTTTGTGAACCTTGAGGGTCGTGGTAACAAAGTGCATAACAAAGCCTACCTAATTTAGCATTCCATGTTAGTGTTAAACAAGGGAAGGCCAGTGCAGTCAACATGACAGTATTTATCCTCACATCTCTAAACTGATGGCTTTCCTACAGACAGTATTTCCACATCTGCCACATTTTCGCCCGATTTCACATTAGATTTCACATTACCAGTCTCTTCTTAATCAGACAAAGAGCTTTAGGCCCAGATTTAAGATAGGTGGCAATTCATTACGTGAAGCACCACACTTTTCTTGCGCCCTATTGCACCACCCTTATGCCACCATGTGTGTGCTGCATTAATGATATGGCGCACGTTAGGATCAATAGAGTCATCATTTCTGACGCTATTTTGGTACTTTGCAGGATTAGCACCACATATGTTTTTGCTAATCCTGCAAGGTACATAGAGGCCCATTATAAACTATGGTGTTCCTCAATTTAACGCCTGCACTGAGCAGGTGTTAAAAATGACAAGACAAATGATGCAGTGAAATCTCATAGATTCCATTGCTGGGCCTCCTAACGGAGGAACGACCCCCCTTGCATACATTATGCCTGGTGCAGGCATATTGTGGTGCAAGGGTTTACAAAGTGGCACAATGCTTGCATTGCACCACTTTGTAAATTTGGTGTGATGTTTCTGCCAACCTAACACCACATTAGCGTAAAAAAAATGATGCTAATGTGGCGCCAAGTGGTGCTAGGCCTTTCTTTAATTTGCACCTTAGTTTCAAGGCCCCTGATGTGGTTGCTATGGCTTTGGTATCTCTGTTACGTGACACAACATAATATTTTGTTTAATATCACATTTTGTGTGTTATGAGGACCATGAGAGCGCTGAGGTACAATCTCTCTAAATAAAGTTCCACAACGTAATGTGTACAAACAAAAAAATGAAGAGTGGCTTGCAGAAGGTGGCACTGCAATTTCACCTCCCTCTTTGAAACAAGCATTCTTCCTGCCTGATAGCAGGCCACAGGCGCTCTCAAAATGATTCAGTCAAGCGTTAGTGCAAACCATAAAGAGCAACAATGGGCTGCAAAAGCTTTCAATAAAACATTGTAATCCAATTGCACACAGCAGTGCTCACTACACCGTGCATGGTTTGAATGTGCAATTGCAGTGGAATGGCAACACGGGAACCCCTGCCGCCGCCCCTTCACTAGCTTTACATTTAGAAGCAATAATATGTCTATTGCAAAAAAATTGGGGGCACCTATACCGAATGTAAGATAAGCAAATCAGCGGCAAGCAATTTTCTGCAGTTTGAGTATTTTGCAACGTTGAATATTTTGTAGTAACCGGGACATGTGGGCCGAAGATAACTGCGAGTAAATTCCTGCATAGTCCGCGCAGTTAGACCAGAAGGCACAGGGTTCATTACTGTTGTTCAGAGAACGGAGTATGTTTTAATTTTAGCACTGAAAATGAGCTTTTTTTTAAAGTCCAATAATGCAGCTTTATACTATTTTGGAAAACACCCAGCAAAATTTGGGAGAAGAAAATTGCCTTTGATACAACTGAAAAGCTTAGAAACAGGATATATTTGATAACATTGTAAGGCTTAGAAACAGGACGTACTGTGAAAACTTTAAACATTCTAGAATGATTTTTTCTTTTTAATAGTTCTGGGACAAAACCTGAGAATAAGATATTACTTATTTTTCGGTCTAGCCCAAAACAGGGCACATACACTGTCACTTGCAAGAGACTTTACAAGAAACTGGCGCATCAGTGCTGATGCACCAGTTTTCTGGCGTCACCCCTGCCCCACTTAATGACATCATGGGTATTTACAATACGGCGCCCCATGGTGTAGGTTAGGCCAATAGCTTCAAAAACGTTGACACTATTGTTGAGCTCTGCTGCACTAGTGTAAAAAATGTTGACACTAGTGCAGCAAAGTGCAAGTAGGCCCATTGATTAAAATGGGTGGGTCACTGTAACGCCTGCTTTAAGCAGGCGTTAAAAATTATTCTAAGAATGGAGAAGTGAAATCTTGTAGATTTCACTGTGCCATTTTTGAGGGTCTCTTAAACCCTGAAACGCCCCCTTGCCTACATTATGCCTGACGCAGGCATAATGTGGCGTAAGGGGTAGCAAAGTGGCACAATGAATGCATGCTCCATAGCCTTCTACCTCCACCGCAAGATTGCAGACATCCACAAGAGCTTCCGCACCCAGACCCACCCGGCAACCACCAACACCACAGATTCTCCTCCGACCAACCTCCTGCTCTCCTGGACCCCCATCAACGACAACAACACCATTGAAATCATAAACTCCATCCACTCCATCTCTCTATCTGCCCCTGCCCTCACCACATCCTCAACAAAGCAAGCTCCGTCATCACACCCAAACTACGGAAGACCATCAACAGCTCCTTCAAGTCCGCCACCTTCCCGGAGAGATGGAAATACGCCGAGATCAACACCCTCCTCAAAAAACCCAAGGCGGATCCAAAGGACCTCAAGAACTTCCGGCCTATCTCCCTGCTCCCCTTCCCGGCAAAAGTCATTGCGAAGGCCATCAACAGACAACTAACCCACTTCCTAGAGGAGAACCGTATCCTGGACCCTTCCCAATCCAGATTCCCCAATAACAACAGCACCAAAACCACCCACATCGCCATCACCGACGACTTCAGAACCATACTGGACAGCGGCGAACCCGCAGCCCTCATCCTCCTTGACCTCTCGGCCGCGTTCAACACTGTCTGCCACCACACCGTACGCTCATGCCTCAGCAATGCTGGAATCCGTAACAGAGCTCTGGACTGGATCACCTTTCTCACCGGCAGAACCCAGAGAGTCGGCCTCCCCCCATTCCGCTCGGAGGCCACCAAAATCATCTGCGGCGTACCCCGGGGTTCGTCCCTCAGTCCAACCCTCTTCAACATCTACAAGGCCCCACTCGCTAACATCGCCTGATCCCACAACCTCAACATCATCTCATATGCCAATGACACCCAACTGATCCTCTCCCTCACCAAGGACTCCGCCAAGACCTACCTCCAGGAAGGAATGAAGGCATCTCCGAATGGATGAAGAGCTTCTGCCGCAAACTCAATTCTGACAAGATGGAAGTCCTCATCTTCAGCTCCACCCTCTCTGCATGGGATGACTCCTGGTGGCCTGCTACTCTCGGAACCACTCCGACTCCCACCGACCACGCACGCAACATAGGATTCATCTTGGATCCCTCACTATCCATGACCCAGCAAGTCAACGCCATCTCCTCCTCCTGCTTCAACATCCTCCGCATGCTCTGAAAGATCTACAAATGGATACCCACCGATACCAGAAGAACAGTCACCAAAGCCCTCGTAAGCAGCAAGCTGGACTACGGCAATGCCCTCTATGCAGGAACCACAGCCAAACTCCAGAAGAGGCTGCAACGCATCCAGATTGCCTCCGCACGCCTCATCCTGGACATCCCACACCCCTGCCACATCCCAGACCACCTGAAAAACCTACACTGGGTCCCAGTCAACAAGAGAATCACCTTCAAACTCCTCACCCACGCTCACAAAGCACTGCACACCGGACCAGAATACCTCAACAGACGACTCTCCTTCTACACCCGACCCGGCATCTCCGCTCCGCTGACCTCACAACCGTCCCACGCGTCCACAGAACTACAACCTGCAGTAGATCATTCTCGCACCTCACCACCAAAACGTGGAATACTCTTCCTGCCCACCAGTGCCAGACCAAAGACCTCCTTACCATCAGGAAACTTCTCTAGACCTGGCTGTTCGAGCAGTAGCAGCACCTCCTCCCCAGCTTCCCCTCCCCCAGTGCCTTGAGACCCTCACGGGTGAATAGTGCGCTCTACAAATCCCTGTTTGAATGATTGATTGATTGATTGATTGCGCTACGTTGTCAATATGGCGCAGCGAAAATTGCCTCCTTTAGCCACAATTGCGTAAAAAAATAGTCTAGTGTGGCGCAAGGTGACGGTAGGGCCTTGTAAATCTGGCCCTTTGTTTGATAAAAGGGGGAGACCCCCCACTGCTTACCATTCATTAGCTTCATTGTCGCCCTTATTTGGTGCCTCTGTATTGCCCAGCACGCCAGTTTCACTTTTCTCTTCTTTCGTGTGGAGCATGGACTAGTATGGAGCAGGAGGTATGTCAGATTTTGACTGTGGAACAACTTGCAGAGGACTCAGAACTGCATTTCTGTCCTCTCCTCCTGCGCTGGTGCTCAAATTGCTGCCATGCGTCAACGCAGGCACCCTTGCATCATGAGGCAAGGGTGCCTGCATTGTGGGGATGATCGTTTTTGTGCAGGAAGAGAAACCTTCCTGCACAAAAACAATCACATAAAGATATTTCTCACTGTTGGGTCACTCTTATGCCACCCCTGAGGTGGCGTAGGAATCTGACGCATTCCCGGACTTGTAAATCTGAGAATGTGTCAGATTCCTTTGGGTTCCATGGGTGCTGCGTGGTTACATCCTAAGCAACACCCATGGTATGACCCTTTAACACAGTGTTATGCATGAAAAGGGTGCATATTTACAAGGCCACGAAAAGGCACACAAGGTGACTTAGCGTGCCCTTGTAAATATGGGCTGGTGCATTGCGCCACCTGAATGTAAGAACAAATTATGCTCCAGTGGCGCAGAGTGCCTTCTAGGGCCTCGTAAATGAGGCCCTAGGAATCTGGTCCGAGACGGCACAGCAATGATAGTAACTACCGGGCTGTCCCCGTCCCATGCTCTCAGTGACCATTCCATGCTGTAAACATCCTTATTCAGCCTAATCTGCAATTGACAATACATAGAACCCCAAGCCAGAAGATTATGAGTAGTGTTAGACCTGGCAGCTTTTTGGCGTGTCTCCCCTGTCATTTTGCCTTCTGACCTCCTGTTTTATGGAATACTGGACTCTGTTTTTTGCTGTTTTATTGTCTCTGCACACTTTACCACTGCTGATCAGTGCTAAAGTACAGGTGCTCCCTATGTAAATTGTAATGGTGGTTGGTTTATCCATGATTGGCATATCTGATTTACTGGTAAGTCCCTAATAAAGTGCACTAGAGGTGCCCAGGGCCCGTAAATCAAATGCTACTAGTGGACCTGCAGCACCGGTTGTGCCACCCACATTAGTAGCCCTGTAAACATGGCTCCGACTTGCCACTGCAGTGTCTGTGTGTGCAATTTTAAACTGCCTATTCGACTTGCCAAGGGTACCCGCTTGCCAGGCCTAAACCTTATCTTTTACTACATGTAAGGCACCCCTAAGGTAGGCCCTAGGTAGCCCCATGGGCAGGGTGCAGGGTATTTAAAAGGTAGGACACTGGTGTGTCTTACATGTTTTAACAGTGAAATACTGCCAAATTCGTTTTTCACTGTTGCAAGGCCTGTCTCCCTCACAGGTTAACACGAGGACTGCCTCTAAATAACTTTGAAGTGCAGATTCCCTTTGAGGGCAGATAGAACGATGGCGTTTAGGGTCCCTGAACTCACAATTTATATCTTTTAGTGAAGTTGTTTTTTGGATTGTGAGTTTGAAAATGCCACTTTTAGAAAGTAAGCATTTTCTTGCTTAAACCATTCTGTTACTCTGCCTGTTTGTGGATTCCCCATCTGGGAGAGTTTGACCCATTTGGGCTGTTTACACCTCTCCTCTAGACAGTGAACCAAAGGGAGCTGGGGTGTAGCCTGCATATCCTGATGAGCCATCTGTGCTGAGAAGGAGGGGAGTAGAGGTAATTCACACCTGAAAGGGCTGTGTCTGCCCTCACACAATGCAGTCTCCAACCCCCTGGTGTGTGTCTGGGGCCTGACCTGGACAAGGAAGGATCTTGCAAAAATGTGAGACTTTGCTTTGAAGTTTGCCAACTTCAAAGGCAGAAAGGGGTATAAGTAGTAGACCCAAAACCCCAGACTTTTAGAATCTTTCTAGAATCAAGAGGAACCTCTGCCCTGGAGAAGAGCTGAAGAGCTGAAGGAGGAGTACTGTCCCTTTGCTGTGTTGCTTTGTTGGACTGGTCTGCCTTTGCTGCTTCTGCCTGACAAGAGTGCAAAGGGTGAACTTTGCTGTGTGTCCTGCTCGAGAAGGTTCTCCAAGGGCTTGGAGTAGAGCTTGCGTCCTGTTGGAAGTCTCAGGGACACCAAAGACTTCAGTTTCCTTAACCTGCAGCACTGGGAACTGTGTGTTTTGTGCTGTTCAAGAGGAGAAACCACTGCAACGCCGGCAACTATGCCGTCATTGGACGATTTCACTGAGCCGCTGCTCGCATCCTGACCTGTGCGCCCCGCACTTCGGCATCACCTGCTCACACCTCAGTCTTGGCATGCCTGACGCCATTGCTCCTGATGACACCGGCGCTGCTGCCTGCACCATGGCTTGTGGACTCTGCTTGCGAGGTACACGAAGCACCGTCCTGTCCCACATCGCAGCCCCGGTCCACTGACGCCAGCACCATCGACTCCATTGTAGTCACCAGGCATCCCTGCCTGCACTGTGCCCTGTGGACACCACTTGTGAGGGTCACAAAGCACCATCCCGTCCTGCACCCCCAGCTTGGGCCTACCGATGACAGTGCTTCAGCAACAATGACGATGCTACCTGCACTGTGAGCTGGTGACACCGCACGTCGTACCGCCCTGTTTCACACTGCAGCCCTGGTCTCACTGATGCCACTTGATGCCACCACCGTGCTGCTGCCTGCACCGTGACCTGTGGGCACACACTTCGCATCATCCCACTTCGCACTGCAGCCCTGACGCCATCCACGCCATCGCTCCTGAATTCATCAGCCTGGAGTTCGATCTGCAACGCGTGTAACTTCAAGGGCCTGGTGACCCCCGCACCGACTCCGGAACTGACACTGCAATGCCAGCAACGCCGCTTCCCGGAGCTCACCGTGAGGATCACGACGCCCTGAAATTCGAAAGGTACTATTTGCAGGTCTCACCGACACTGTAGCTGGCCTGTGACACCGCGACCGGACTGTTGGTTTTGTTGATCACGAGGTAGAGCTATCGACTTCAAGGCACTGTATTTTGGAGTAAATCTTTCAAAATTCATATATTTAACACTGTATGTTGGATTTTTATCGTTTTACTCATGTTTTACATAGATAAATATTGGCTATTTTTCTAAAACTGGTGTGGTGTCTTTTTGTAGTGTTTTTAGTGTATTACTGTGTGTTATGTGCAAATGCTTTACACATTGCTTCTGTGATAAGGCTGACTGCTCGTGCCAAGCTACCAAGGGGGTGAGCAGGGGTTATCTTAGTGGGTATGTCCCTTATCCTGACTAGAGTGAGGGTCCCTACTTGGAAAGGGTGCAAACTGACTGCTAACTACAGACCCCATTTCTAACAAGTAGCATAGAAGTGTGATTCTTGGGTGGATGGCAGCATTAATAGTAGTCTAGCTATTTTCAGGACTCACATAATGCTTGTTCTCCTGCCCACTTTTCAGAGCACTACACCAGGCACTTAAGCTAAAAGGTGCAGAAACTTTGCAGCCTGTTAGGGGCCTCCTAGCGTCAGGATGCAGTCAGGAGATGTTGGCGGGGGCTACTGGCTACATGGCCTCACTTTGTAAGTGCAGATGGGGTGTCAGCCCTGGTGAACATGCACCACATTGGCAGCTCCTCCACTAAGGCAGAGGAGTGTCGCCCCATTGCTTTATGCAGTGAAGGAAAGGGAAAAATAAAATGATAACACAATGTTATTTTATTTTTCCTCAGGACCTGGTTTAGACCGGAGTGGGCTGTGCTGGTAGAGGAGGATGGCTGGATGAGTGGTTTGTGCACATAAGTGTGCATGGCGCTTTGGCAGGCTTTGTTGAGCCAGCCAAACAGTCATGTGCACTTTCATTTTCTCCACCCAGCTGTACTCAACAGTCGGGGAGGAGAAAGTGCACAGGGCCTTACTCCCTGCCTGAGCGCCAAAGCAGGCCGCTCAGACCAATCTGTCATGCTGGTGAGGGGAGTCTGGAAGCCTGTGTGATTCAGAGAGTCAGCGAAGAAATGAGAGGAAGGACATACTGAATCGTCTCTCCCAACATAAAAGTAACTTTTTATGTTTACATTTTTTTATACCTCTTGCCTCGCCACCCCATTGACAAGTAGCCGCAACTGATGCGCCATACAAAACTAACATAACAGACTCTTGCACAGCCAACTCTTTACCTGTTGACATAAGGACTTGCTGTCCACCCTTTATTCAATTTCTTTTTCAGGTAGAATTAGTCTTCTTATCAGCCAGGGGACTTGACATATCCTTTTATCTGCTCACATTTTGGGAAGTATGTTTTTCGTGCTCTTTCAGCTGTCCTTGAGAATGCATGCAATTTTCAGCCCCTACAATACTGTGTGCCTCTATAATGCTCCCTTATACTGCCAGCTCATCCATGGCTTCCCCTAGTTTTTCTTTTTACTTTTTTTCCCTTTCTTTTTCTTTTCAGACTCTTGTCTACTGCCCTTAGAATGTCCTCACCTGTTCCTCTCTTGTCCCCCCATCCAATCCTCCACTGGTCCACGTGCAAATAAAATAATGTTCTTTATTTCCAAATCTAATGTCGTCCACCAGCTTGGATTGGTAAATAAAAACCAAAGGAAAGTAAAGCCAGCATAATTACGTAGGTGCATGCATACACACACCATCTACAAAAGGCATTGGGAAAGGTAATCCAAGA
Source organism: Pleurodeles waltl (assembly GCF_031143425.1). Taxonomy (NCBI): domain Eukaryota; kingdom Metazoa; phylum Chordata; class Amphibia; order Caudata; family Salamandridae; genus Pleurodeles; species Pleurodeles waltl. The sequence continues at coordinate 190,676,187 of NC_090439.1, read as the reverse complement.
AGACCAGGCCTATTGTTTCTGCCAATCCTGGTTGCTTTTAATGCTGCTAGGAGAACATTCCAAAGTATGTGAATGGGAACATCAAGACAAACCTATACCCGTATGTGTGACAAAACCACCAACTCTAGGGTCCCATTAAGTACTGTGCTTCCAGACCGCGAATGTACTTCCGAGCCTTGTCAGGAAACGAGGGCTATAAAAAAATCACATAACATAGCATGAGCTCGTGGAAGGAAAGCAGTGAACGCACAGAGGCAAAAAGGCAATCTATCTTTAAAAAGTACTGTACAGAAACAGCAACATGTATTCTGCTCAGAAAGGTAACTAAAAGAGCGTCTGTCAGTACTGTGTAAACTGATGTGTGTGGCAGGTGCTGCAGCAGGGGGATCAGCTTAAAAACTGCACAAATTTTGCAGCAGGAAGAGAAGAGTGGTGCCACAGGTGCACCATATGTGGTAACTCAGGTGACAAGGGACGCGAATTCCCTTTACTCCATTCCCAGGAATAGCAGGAGCCATGACGATTTATCCATCCAGAGTTAACATGGTAACAACCTGGAAAAGCACTCCAGGGATATCTCTGTCTGATCATAACACACCGGAAGCAGCAGAGCATAAATAGCTCATGTCAAGCTCGCTACTGATTCATTGAGAGGGGTATCGTCTGTGTCTACAGCTGGGCCTGGCTTCTCCACGCTGGTGTGATGTTCATGCAAAAAATATTTGACACAGGCGAGAAAGATGCAATCATTACCTCTTCTTATGTCTGTAATTACTTTGTCTAGGCGCACTTTATATCGCTTCTGAAAGCTTACAATCCGTTTGCTTCCTTGTCTTCATCGACAATACGCTACAGTCCATGTTTACCTTTTCAGTAAGGGGTGCATGCTTGGAACCAACACTATGTCGAGTCTCTCCTTTTTACGGCATAGACGGACGTCTGCCAGTCATGTAATGGTTTAAAATACTACTACTTAAAAAAGAAGTAAAATTAGTGTTGTGTTCACCTTCGTTTATATGTATTAGTTTAGTGTTATAAGTATTAATTTAGTAATTTAAATACTATACACTTATTTTTCTTTAGTATCTTTATGTGGCTGTGGTCTCTCTAGTGTTCTCTCGAGCCTGCTGCAAGTTTGTATTCCATTTTGGAGAATAACTTTTCCAAAGCATGATGTGTGTCTTTCAGAATGAGCAAAGACCCGTCTGACAGACCCTCACTATATCAGGCAGCAAAGCGCTTTACATCCATTAATGCACAGGCACCTTTCAGCCTGTGCCAAGGCTTACCAGGCTGAAGATCTCACAGCCCTTAGGGCAGTGACATCATCAGCCTGGCAAAATCCTTCGACGATCTTCCTCCCTCATGACGAGGGGCAGCGTCACTGATAGTAGGACTAGACACTTCCGGCTTAAGCCCTGGAGTGCCCAGGACTGACAGTTAATCAATGCGTCCCACCACCCTTTCCCAACTTGTCACAAAGTGAGGTGTAATCAACAAGCCTCACTGACCCCACCCCACTCTGTGACGAGTTGGGGAATGCCTTCCTGTCACTGGCTAACCTATAACAAGGTTAGCCAGTGGAGGTAGCAGGATCTTCAATTTTTCCTTCCTTCACAGAAACCTCCAGCTCCTTCCTGGGTGTTTGTGCTTTTCCCTCTTGCCTGGTACTATTGTCACACCATACCCCAGTAAGTGCTTACTGAATGTTTGCGTGTGTGGGGGTGTCAGTGTGTGCCTGTGTGTATATGAATGCATCAAGGCTGCATGGTTAGTCAAAACTCATTATGATGGACATGGTGTTTAAATATGAATACATTTGGCATGTGAATCGAACTTGTGCATGCCAACCACTTCTGTTCAATGACTGAGTTGGTGATGTATAAATGTATATCTATTTGCATGCGTGTTCCTCAAATGGATGTGTACAAGTGTGTGCTTGTGAATGGTAGGTGTGAGTATGTGTGTGTGCCTGTGAATAGATGGGTGCAAGTGAGTGTGCTTGTGGATAGATGAGTGTGAGCATGTGTGCGCTGGTGAATGGATCGTGAGTGAGTGTGTGTTGGGTTACGTTTGTGAGTGGTTGAGATTAGATGGATGGAAGAAAGTGTGTGCCCACCCCGATACCCTTCAAAATTTCAAACTGCCTCAGTTACTATGTGGAAGCTTAAGTTCCTGGTGAAGGGTAAGACTCCATCGTTTATGCAGCCCTGCCTAGATCATTCCATTAAGTGATCTCATTATTTATTACAAAGGCCCTCATGTTGTAACAAGATTAAGGCTCACATGGAAATCAAAAGCACATTAGGTGTTCTCTATTAGCTTAAAACAACAATGGTTGTTTGAAATGGCAACAGATTTGTGAAATACTGTATTTGTGATTAGTACTACTTCTGAGGTGCAAGGAAGACGTATAGCACTTGAAATTTGCCTGGGATATCCATTGCTTGATTTTGAGCTGCTTCCCACTAGAAAAATAGCGAGGTGTTTATATCCTTTACTGTTATTTTTCACAGATACCAATGTCGGACAACCGTACTCTGCTCAAAACAGACATAAGGTCAAACCTCGCTCAAACTGGAAGGCCAGATAGTGTCATGATATTCTCTCGAGGGTTCTACAGTGGCAGCTTGCAGCCCTCTGAAGGGGCGGGTGTGGCACACGTGCGGGGGGATAACATTTAATAAAAAAATAAATAAATAAATACGTACCTCCTCCGTTGCTGCCGCACCGCTCCTCTTTCCTCATCATCGCTTCAGGCTGCAGGCTGGGAGCCTGTGCCTGCTCTCTCCAGCTTGGCAACTATGTTGCTGGGCTGGCGAGAGCCTACTGCACATGTATGTTTGGCCGGCCCGAGATGGCCAGCCAAACATACATGCGCAATGAGGGAAATGCACAGTGCACTCCCCTCATCGTCATCATCCCCAATGCCACGCCCCTTTAACAAACAAAACTATAATAAACGTGGTTTATTATTGTTTTGTTTGTTAAAGGTAATTTGCAGCTGCTGCTGCTGCTGGGGGGTGGGGAGACGGGCTTCTCTTCCCTAACGGAGGAGCCGTGCCTGAGATTCTACCCCGGAGAGTAGTTTGTAATTCCCAGGGAACATGACCATCTTATGACAATAACCAACAGCGCTGGAATTATTAGTGCTCCCCTTTGCTCAAAAACCTGCCTAGCCAACTCTCATGACAAGCTTGAGGCATCACAGAACCAGCAAGGTACTTATAGCAAGACAACTAGTTTGTATTCTAACAGATATTAGAAAATTGGAATGTTGGCAGCTCCACTGAAAACAATGGAGTGCTCCGGGCTTTTACTGGCTGGTAAAAGCCCGGAGCGCCAACATTCCATTCTTCTTTGTTCACAGCAGCAGCTGTGAACAAAGCCTCACTTGAGGGGATTTTAATCCCCTCTGGTTCCGTGAAGCCTTTGTTTTATTTATGAGAACATTCTGCCCTCTAATGGCAGAATGTTCTAATAGCCTTAGAACCCGCCGTATCGGGCTCTACCGGCTATTAAAGGCCCGCTCCCGCGTTAAAGGCAGGAGCCGAAGGCGCTACGGCAGGTTCTAAGACTATAATACAGAATGTCAAAAATGCCATTATCGGAAAAGAATCACTACAGTTGTCATAGATGAGAGAATACTTGTCTGCACCAACATATTCATGAAAGGAACTCATCCACTTGCATGACATGCTATCATGAACCCCGACTCATTACCTACCATTCTCTTCCTTTACTTTCCTCCTCTACCTAACCCACTCCAACTCTGCCACACGCGTCCCTACAACTCATCTTCTTACCCATCTTTTATCCTCTCCGATCTTCCTAATATACTTAACTCCCCCTCCTATCCCAACCTCCTCTCAGTCCACCCTGACAGATCTGCCCAAATGCAATGGTTTCACATCTCACCCTCTCTCTCACTCTCACTATAAAGTGGGTCCGCCAGTAGTTAAGAAGGTCCTTTGATAACGTGGTCCCTCATAAAAACATGCCTTCCATCTGACAGACAGAAGTTTGATTGTTTCAATTTGGGCGTAATGATTTGAAAACTGTAACCAGGTGCCTCAAAGGGCAATGACGGAAAGCATAAGCTCGATGATAAAAACGTTGTTTCAAAAGGAGTACAAAACCTGCAGCGCACTTATCAGGGAAGCCAGGAGTTCTCAGTACTCTCAATGCATATCTGATGCTGTTCGTCCGTCCAAAGAGCTCTTCAAAATAGTTGCAGAATTCAATAACACAGCCTGTACTTCAACAAGAATGAAACACCTCCAGGAACTTTGCAATGTCTTAGCGAAACACTAAAGAAGCTGATAACCTAAAATGTCACTGTAGCTCAGAAATGAGCAACAAAAGACTCCCACTGCCAACTTCACCACAGCAGGTTAATTCAAATAAAATTCAGCAAAGCAATAAAGATCGGACTTTTCTCAAAATCAGGACATAAACGATTCAGACTGCAAATTTGACAGCTTCTTATACATGGATTGCAAAACTGTCCATGACATTCCCTTCACTTGCTCATACATGACATTACTGGCCACATATGGAGAACATTCTTCTGGCCCCTTTGTCATACTGATGTAGCAGAAATGCAATTGCTGGTTTGGATGTCACTGTAATCTTTGCATTTTGTTATTTGAAACTCTAATAAGCTAACTAAAGTGGTGCACTGAATGCCTATAAAAACACGCATTTACTGTAAAGTAGTGACTTTACGTTAATAGGTATAGCCCTAAAACCTTAGGCATAATCATTCGTTTTGATTTCATGTGTTTCCTCATCATGTTCATTAATAGTTTTCACTAAAACAATAATGAATTTCTAGAAGGAAAGGTTTTAAATGTTACAAGCAAAAGTTGAAAATACAGTTCTGCATTTTAGCTAATGAAATGTATTATCAGAGTTACTTCATTTTAAATCTTCTGTAACATGAGCACTGACAGAGCTTATTTATGATGAATTTATAATTTGATGTTAAATGTGCCCTGCTCAATATAAATAAATGTTCCATTGTAGTTCCCTTTACTGAGCCTAAATGAGGCTTGAAAGGACCTGTTTCATCAAAAGTGTAGAAAAATGTTTAGCCATTCTTGCTAAAGTCATGTTTGTTTCAGGTTTCCTTCCTATAAAATGTCAGCTTGGAAATAGATGTCCTATTGTTTTACGCTTAGTGAGCCTGAGAAAGTAACCTTGAAACCAGTACATTGAGGAACTGTGGAAATGGACTGAATACAATTGTTTCAACCCGTACGGATATGCTCAGTGCTTTGCTGAAACTTAAAATTGTTCCCCTGACCCAAAGAGAAGACACTAAACCCAGCTTCTGAAATGCTGACACCTTCCCTTTTTACCTACTTTTTGCCAACTTTGGTTAGTCACCGTTTCCAAATTCTTTTGTCATTTTCCTTTTTAATTGTTGTCCTTGTGTTTTAGCCCACACATGCTAACTTGAAACTTACCAATTCTTTGCCCTTCCTTGCTAAACTTTGATAACTCTTAAATTGTCTTCATGCTTAAAAGAACTGAACAGTGAGTGTTTTCTTTTCATCAAATTATTCTTTTGAGGTTTTGTATTGCTATTGTCAAGTGTTTAGTCCTTTTGGTGTTAGTTTGCATTAATCTTTTCCGTTGCCTTGGAAACCCATGGTCATTCTGTACCTTTATAGTCTTGTTTCGAGAGTCATTTACATAAATTTGACCCTAAATCTGTAATAAAACCCTTAACTTTATTTCCGACTGGAGTTTTCCTTGTATGACCAAATTGATCATACTGTCATTTAGATTGTGCTGTTTACATTTTTATGCTTTATTTCTCTACCGCCTTATGCTCGGTGAAAAGACTCATTAACCTCATCAAAAACATAATCTGGAAATGCTTTACCAGTACCACAATACAAAACGAATAGATGATCAACTGACGCCCAGAGGTCAAGGAGGGTGGTATCTATGCGGAACAACATGCAAAAACGTTATTAATTTTAGGAAAACAGTCCTTATACTTTTTGTAAAAAAAAATATAACCGTCCTTCGGTAGGTAATGCCAACTTGAGAGGTTCTCCTGTACTGTGAAGCTGATGGAAAGACAGAGAGGTAAGAAGAAACAGGTCTTCTCACTATGGTGCAGTTACCTGCAAGAAATGCATGTAGGAAAGGAGTATCTTTCTGACATAGTTACCCCCACTTTTTGCCTGGTGTCAGTATGTTTTGACTGTGGTACACTGGGATACTGCTAACCAGGACCCAAGTGACTGTCCTCTCTCCTCTAAATTTGGTTGCTGGTAAATTTTTACACCCACAATTGGCATACTGGTGCACACCTATAAGTCCCTGGTACATGGTACTTAGGTACCAAAGGCATTGGTGTACCAGGGGACTCCCATTGGCTACAGCATGTATTATGCCACCCATGGGAGCCCATGCAAACTGTGTTTGCAGGCCTGCCATTGCAGCCTGTGTGAAATGGTGCATGTGCCATTCACTTTAGATATAAGGTGGGCCTTATATCACGGTCATTGCACTTGGATGCTGTAAGTCAACCGTCTGGTAGACTCTTCAGCCCAAGGGCAGATGGCATGTCCCTAAGTGTGAGGGTACCCATGCATGAGCATGGTACGCCTACAAACCCCAGTCTTCATTTCCTGGGCTTTGTAGGTGCGGGAAAGCCTTCTTAAGGTATGTAGTGCACACTGGTCAACACAAGAGGTATAACTACATAATGGTTTCTCCCAACCCAGGCATGTTTGGTATCAAACATGCTGGAATCATGAAAATACACCAATTCCAGGGCTAGTTGCATGATCCCACGTACTCTGGGTTTTCCTTAGAGGATCCCCCAGTTCTGCTTGTTCAGCCTTACGGGGTCCGGCTGCCAGCCCATCCTGTTCCCGACCCCAGACACTGTTATGTCTTTCTGCTGGTGAGCCTACTCAAGCAGGGGAAGGCAGAGCAAAGGAGTTCCTGCAAGAGAGAGGTGTAACCACCTCTCCCTTTGAAATAGGTGTCTATGGGCTGGGGCGGCCTCTGAGTGCCACCTGACTGCTTCAAAGGGCATATTTTCTGCCCTCCTTGTAAAATCTGGTTTGCTCCAGTTGAGGAACCCCCGGTTCCCACTCTGGAGCAAAACCACACAAAAAGCAGGGGAGTGGCCACCCCCCTGTCCAGCTCTTCCCAGAGGGAGGTGCACAAAGCTCTACCAGGTGGCCGGTTTATTCTGCCATCTCTTAGAAACAAGGTAGCCAGAGGGCCCGGGGAGCATCTGTCTGATTAGGCCAGGTAAATGACACCTCTGACCCCCTATGATAGGTGCGTCACCACAGAGAGTGACCAATCCCCTTTTCTGGTTACTTAAGGGCTCCTCCAAGGGCGGGTCCTCAGATTAGTCAAGCAAGACTCTTCAAGGAGCTCTCTGCAAGACATCTTCTGCTCCTGGCCTCCGGGAACCGCTGTTGGTCTGCTTTTGTAACTGAAACAAGACTGTATCCAGTTGGGAGGGCTCCCACTGCAACATTGTTTCTCCAGCTCCTGCAATATCTCTCCAACATCCATGGCTGTGCATTCTCCAGGGTCACAAGGACTCTGCATCCAAGAAGCAAGAAGGAACCTCCCTTGGAGAGAAGGAATCACTCCCGTATGGGACAATCTCATAACTAAGGACCAAAACAAGAAAGAGGGACATAGAAGTGCAATCCCTGCTTCCTAAGGTGTTTGTGTAAAGCTGTAGGTGTGCACAGAGGTGCAAAACAGACATTTGCAGCCTCTGTGGTGCAGGAGGGGCCTAATTCTTCAGGGAACCCCAGGCTTCGATGGATCCCCACTCAGCCCATAGCCATTAAATATCTGCGATAGATGAGAGACACAGGGGCCTCTCATCAAATTCTGCAGGGAAGGGGGGGAGCCCTTAAAAAATCTTTGGGCCAGATGTAGGAAGGGTTTTGCGACTCGCAAACGGAGAAAAACGCCGTTTGCGAGGCGCAAAAGCCTCTCCGCTATGCAGAAATGCATTTTGCGAGTCGGATCCGACTCGCAAAATGCATTTCCGACTCGCAAATAGGAAGGGGTGTTCCCTTCCTATTTGTGACTCGCAATGCTATGCAATTTCATTTGCGACCGCGAAAGCGATCGCAAATGAAATCGCAGTTACCATCCACTTGAAGTGGATGGTAACCCAGTCGCAAACGGGAAGGGGTCCCTTTGTGAATGGAAACAAAAATAATTTTTCAGAGCAGGCAGTGGTCCTATGGACCACTGACTGCTCTGAAAAATACCGAAACAAAAGGTTTCGGTTTTTTTTCTAAGTGCAGCTCGTTTTCCTTTAAGGAAAACGGGATGCAGATAGAAAAAAAAAAACTGCTTTATTAAAAAGCAGTTACAGACATGGTGGTCTGCTGTCTCCAGCAGGCCACCATCCCCGTGAGTGTCCATACTCGCAATGGGGTCGCAAACTGCGACCCACCTCATTAATGTTAATGAGGTGGGTCTTTGCGACCCCATTGCGCGTTGCAGAAGGTGTCTGAGACACCTTTCTGCATAGCAAATTGCGACTTGCAATTTGCGAGTCGCACGGACTCGCAAATTGCAAGTCGCAATTTGCAAGCTACCTACATCTGGCCCTTGATCTTTTATATGCACTCAGAAACAGTTTTTATTTGAATCCTAAACTCATTTGCGCAAAGTTGTGAGCAATGGTCTTACTCATTATTGATCTCCTCACTAAAATTCAAATACAAATGCACATTCTGAGGTTACCAGTCCCAATTCACAGGTGCCTCTTGCGTTATAAAGAGAGAAGCCAATAAAAGCGGAAGTGATAAAACACCTACCGTAAGGCCTGGCTGCGACCTTCCGCAAAGCTGCTGTGCTGTTCATTAATATGCTTTCGTATTTAATGCTTTTTCTGTTCTAGTCTGGTGTAAAAACGAAACACTCTCTACCTGAATAACAGAATTACAACAACTCAAAGTTGATTATTTAAATGATAAAAGGTTACTAGAAAGTGAATACACTAAATATTTCTTTTACACTCAAGGAACATTATAATAAGTTGGGCAAGAACTCTGGGAAAACTCCATTATGTGTCTTCTGAAGCAGAAGAGGCCCATACACCAAGGTATATGGTGCCAGGAGACTGGGCAGAGCTGTGAATGACGCCCAGTGTTTCTGCACTGCAGGCTAGCTCAATAGTTACAAGCCGATGAATAATTCTGCCTTTGCTTTTCAATACTCAGTCTGTCCCTGCCGGTGTTATCTGTATTGTGCGAACAATATTTACTTGCCTCGACATTTTTAACAGCATTTACGAGTATGTACCCTGCAATAAGATTTGTCTACACCATTTTTCTCGGGCTCGTGCAACTATGCCAAAGGAACAGCTTTTGGCCCCCCTCCCCATGTCTGCCTCTTCCCGCTGACCCTTTCCTCAGTTCTTACCAAAATCAATCTCAGATTACATGAACCAAATGCTTTACTTTATAGTTCGGTTTGACAAGATCTTGTATTCGATATGCACTCAAAACATTTCCCAAGGAGCCATTAAATGGTCTAGTGCTGCATTAGTGTCAGCAGGAGCTGGTAAGTAGGAAAAAAAGTGCACAGGCAGCAGTGGTCACAGCAGATGTCTGGCTATTAAATCCACACTACCTTTCTCTAAATTAGGCTCACGGGTGTTTTAAGCATTACCAGGCCTAGAGTTTACAAAGAGTAATTAGTAAGCCATGATGTATCAACTCCCGGAGGAAGCCTTAAGGTCTCATGATCATTCCTTTTCTACCCTTTGTGAACCAAGTGTGCAAAAGAGGTTCCTTGCTTAGCCAACTGGAATGTAGGTAGTATTTGCACACCAGTGGCAAACAATTGTATGCATAACGGATGCTGCCACAAATGAATCTACTGACCCACAATCCAGAGAAAAGGCCTCACAGTTTCTTTTTGTCTTTTTATTCCGAGGGGTGTAGCTTTGGTGGAGAGATGGGCAGTTTGGGATGTGAAACCCTCATACGAAAGGATTCTTGGCTTGGCAGTTGAGTCTCTGGATCCCAAGTCTGGTCAGATATGTTGGTGTCCTTTTTCATGAGCTATGAATGAGAGACACGACAGTGACCTCTAATGTAAAACAGGACAGAGAAGGAGAGAAAGACAGAGGTATACAACTGGTGGCTGAATTTCAAACTGTGAAACCTGGAATCAATACCGGCTTCCTGACATGTCCAAATTGTGTGATCTTAGGCAAATATTTTATTTCACAGTGCCTCCATCTTCTTTGTTATCACATATGAGAAAACATTTAAATACCTGAGTTCTAGATGTGCTCTGTAAAAGCATCTCATATTTGATTTAACTTAGACTATAATGTTGTTCCATCTACAATGAGAATGTAGGCCACCTTGTAGGGTTTACATGATTACTGACTTGCTTCTTAGTTGACTATTATCATTGTTGTTGGTTAGTTTTGTTAGGCTTCAGCTCCTGAAATCTCCTGTGTTTAGTAGAGTTTAGAGTGGGGATAGGATGATGGGAATGAGTTTTAAAGGAGAAGTAGTAAGGAGACAAAAGTCTGTGAGTGATGGTTGGGGTTCAAAGTAGTCATAAATGTTTGGGATGAGCTAGAGCAGGCACAGCTCCTCCGAATTGGCAGAGGAGCGTTGTCCCCCTGCCAGCAGCAACCAGTGCAAATCCTTTTACACGGAAAGGATAATAAAATCTGTTTTTCATCCTTTCTGTGTAAAAAGGGTGGGGCATTTGGGGTGACGAGCCGAGGGAAGTGCTCTGTGCACTCCCCTTAGAGTGCATGTGTGTTTATGCTCTGTAGGCTCTCTCCAGCCCAGCAACATGGTTGCAGGGCTGCAGAGAGTCTGCACAGGCTCCCAGTCTGCCTGGGAGCCCCCTGCCTGGGCGCTCCCAGCCAATCCTGATGCTGCTTTGAGCAGTGTCAGGATTGGCGCAGGGCAGACTGGGAGCCTGTGCCTGCAGCAGCGAGAGGAGAGGAGCGGTGCTGGAGCAGAGGTAAGTTTTTTTCGAATTTTCTTTTTTCCCCCCATGCCCCCCAACCCTCCGCCCCGCCCAGCCCAGCGAGCCTCTCCTGAGTTAGAAAGTGGAGTGATGTGACAAAAGTTGCCCCAAGGGCTAACATGCACTTTAGAAATACATGTTGAATTGTGCCTACAAGCACCTTTATATGGATTTAGAGAAAACCTAGTCTCCTGAAATCATTTATAATTACTTCTTTCAGTGGAATCCATGAAAACGTATGGTGCCTGGTGAATGCTCTTCATGGTGAAAAATGTTATTGGCAGGTTTGTTTTTACTATTTTGAAAAATTCCAATACTCTTTTCTGCTGGAATGCTTCCCTCTTCTCTTCACAAACTTTCCAACATGAAAACGTTTTTTTGTTGCTTTTTTACGAGGGCTTCAATTCCATATTTTCTCTTTTTGTGTAAGAAAAACAGTTTTTTCCTGAACTTTGAAATCCTTTGCTACACTAAACCTCCTTTGTTACTCCCCCGAGTCATTGTTCTATCAGCCTCATTTCATGAACCATCTGTTTTGTTTCCTCACATGCCTTTCAGCCCCTTTTCTTCTTTCCTTGTTCAATTTTAATGCCTTTTTTTCTCAGCATGCAGGGTTGCCCTGCACCATTATGCATGCTTATTCTGTGAGTAACCAGTCAAGGTACAACTGGAACTAACTTGCCTTTTAATATGAATTGTTTTGATTGTTCGTTTGATATTTTTCAAGTATGCTTCATAGGCTCACAGGTATCTAATTTTCAGAAATGTCTGGTTTAGTAGGTTAATCTGGGTGGCAGACAAATCGGGCCCAAATATCGCTGCACGTCACCAAAATTGATTGATCTTCATGCAAAAATTTTATGTCTTCATCTACCGTTTTGGGGCCTTCCCACATAAGTTGCTCTGGGTACTGATTTTTATTAGCAGAGGTGTAGAAATATTAGGTGGTAGGGTTTTTGTGATCCGCACAAATTTGAGAACTCAGCCTGACAGAAATGAGAGTAAAATGATTGATTTTTGCAGATCTTTTTTTTTTTAAACTCAGTTTTTATTGAGTTTATATTGTCAGAACCAACAAAAACAACACAATACATAGATATGAGGCATTACAGATATCTTCTCTGATGATAGATTACTTACAAAGTCAGAAATGTGTGTCAACAGTAGCTGAAGCAGTAAAGTTTCCCATAAGCCCCCTCTACATGGTAGTACCCTTTTGAAACAAATTCATATGTAAATTATGAGTACCAGAGTTTCAGCATAGCTGCAGTTGGTTGTCACCATCATGCATGTGTAAACCTCATTAGTCAATCATCAGTATCTGAGCTCCACATAGAGCTTAATTTGTCTGTGACAGTGAAACGCTCCAATAAGTTTCCCCATGCGATCAAATCGGTTAGTGCCCCCTCATTTCTACGTGTTATCCGCATATGTGGTTTCTCTGCTGCGCCCCAATGGATGAGCTTCTAGTGCTCGTCCAGCTTATGGCTACCCTGTGCTTAGCCAGCACTAGAGCCAGTTGTGCCAGTCTGTGCGGGACTTCCCTTCCCCGTGGTCACTTTACCATCCCTAATAGACATGTCAATGGCGTTACTTGTAGACCCAAACCCGTGGCCTCCTCAACCTTCGGAGCCACCTACCGCCAGAACTGCTGCACCTCCCTAGCCAGATGTAGGAAGGAGGTGCCCAGCTCGCCACATTGGGCACTCGGCTCCCCTAGTTGGGTCAATCTTGTTAAGACGATCAGGCGTGATATAACTATGGTGTACAAAATTAAAATGTAGGAGCTTAAATCTATTATTACATGGGACCGTACACACCAGCTACAAGGCATTAGCCCAACCATTGCCCTCCGCTGGATACCACACCAGGTTGATCCCCCCCTGAAGGGCTCTATAAAACAAGGTAATTAAATGTTTCCCATCTCCCCAAATTATCAGCCCATTCAAAGATGACGTGGCAGGTGGGAAATCACACCAGATCTCCTGCACAACACTCTCCACCTTGTCATATTGCAGAAATTGGCCTGGTCCCAAACCAAACGTGTTCCGTGCTTCCTGAATGGATATAAACTCCTCACTGGGGAATAAATCCCCCACCACAAGACATCCCCCGTTCCCCAGCTTCCATAGAAATGTAATTATCAATATCACGTAAGGGAGCCAAGTCCCATATCTTAAGTTCCCTATCAAATGGAGCACGGCAAAGCACCCTCTTAACAGCCTGATCCCAGATCCATGCAGTATTTCTAGCCAGGTATGGGACAGCTGTTTCTGACTGACCACCTTTCATCAGTATGTGTGCTAGCATGTTATTGACCATCATTCCTTCAAATAGTCGCTTTTCCCAGTTATCCGACTCAGTTATCCACTTTGCAGCATGTTGCAAGTGTGCAGCATAGTAGTATAGCCTAATATTAAGGATAGCCAACCCCATCCTCTAAATCCCGCTGCACTGTGGACAGCGCCACTCTACTGTGGTGCCCTGCCCACACCAGTGAGATCAGCAAGCTATCCTAACGATTAAATAACTGAGAGGTTAAAGTAAACAAATAATTTTGCACCAGGTATTGCCACCGCGGAAGAAACACCAGCTTTGCAATAGCCCCTCTTCCCATTACAAAGAGAGGCAGCCTGTTCCAGAATGAGACAGAGCGCTCAAGGCCTGTTACTACTCTTTCCACATTACACGTCTCATGTGCTGCTGCAGTGTGGGTAACCCATATGCCCAAGTACTTGAAACTCTCCAATTCTCACTGGAGACCTGGAGACCCACTATAGGTAAATCATCTAGTTGTTTGCCACAGAGCATCCCTAGAGGAAACAGGAGCGACTTATGTGTATCTACTTAAGTCGCGATAAGGCCCCCAAACTCATCCAAGCGCAACAACAGGGGCACAAAATACCCAGCGATCGATGGTATACCAAAGCATCATCTACGTATGACGAAATAATGTGGCTGATAAGTCCCACTTAAATGCCCCAGGGGGCCAACTCCTCACGAAGCCATACTGCCAGCAGCTCCACCACTAAAGCAAAGAGGAGTGGTGATAGTGGACACCCATGCCTGGTTCCACCGCCAACGACACAGGACTCTGAGAGTTCCCTTCCCACCCAAACAAGGGATCTTAACATCACTATTCAACATTGTGAGCGGTCGATAGGAAGAAGGGTCACTCGAATCAACCCCAGGCTTGAGCATTAGACAAACATTGCCCTGGTGCAAGGGCTCCGGCAGGATGCCCTGTACGCGGGCTTCTTCAAACACTGCCAATAATTTATCTCGTAGGACGGGGAAATATGTATGGTAAAGCTCAACCAGGAACCTCCCCTCCCCCAGGAGTCTTAGATTTAGACAATGACTCTGCAGCTGCAACCACCTCCTCTATAGTTATCTCAGCATCCAAGTCTCTTATACTCTCATGGCCCAGCTGTGGGAGCCACAGCTGCCACAGAAATTCTCCCAGATACTCGTCTGACACCAGTGGGCCAGCATGTGACACTGTTTGCAAATGTTTTGCCAGTACTCTTAAGGTATCCCTGTGATTGGTAACCGGTACACCTGCAGCATTTCGAATATGCAAGATGGGGGGAGATTCCATTTCACGCTTTAGGATCCATGCCAGCAACCTGCTAGATTTGTCCCCCCGTGTAGCCACTGTCTATATGATCTAAGTGTTCGCTTATCCAGCATCTCCCAACACCTACTGACTTCCCTATACAATCGGAGTTGCTCTCTTTCTGCCTTTCTGCCTCCCTCATTAGAAGGATCTGGCATTGGATATCCCCTAATTTCCCATCCTATTTTTTTAGATCCTGTTCCAATTGCCGCACCCCCACAGGTTGTGCCTATACACACTCCTCTCAGAACGGCTTTCATTGCCTCCCACTCTGTACCTCTGGTTGCCGTGATATTCCAATTCATGTCCACTCAGTCCTTAATTGCAACTGCCATTTTATCACGACACACAGCATCTGTCAGAAAACCTGGGGGCATGCACCAGCTACATGTCAACCCGCTATCTGAACTCCATTCCAGCTGCATCAATACCGGGGCATGGTCAGATAAAATCCACCCAAATGTGTTATATCAAATACTTGCAAGCAATTCAGGCCACCCAGGAGGAATCAGTCCAATCGACTACACATGTTATTCGTCTTAGAGTGACATGTGTATTCCCTACTCCCCGGGTGCAGTCCTCTCCATCCGTCCCATAATCCTAAATTGTGCATGGCAGCTGTGAGGGATCTCGTCATCAATGGTTTAGTACCCTGTTTAGAAAGGTGATGATTTTTCTCACTGTCCAATAAACAATTGTAGTCTCAAGCCCCCACAATAGGAGAACCCACACTCACCCCCAGCACCTCAGCTACATTGTCGTAGAAGCAATGATCATTTGTGTTGGGTGCACAGGTATTCAGTATAGTAAGGGGCGCACCATCCAACGTACCCTGTAGGAGTATATACCACCCCTCAACATCTGCTTCGCTGTAAACATGCCTAAATGGAAACCCTGGCGCACGCCATATTGCTACTCCCCGGGCATTTGAGGAAAAAGATGAGGAGAACAATTGGCCCGCCATTTCTTTTGAGATTCCTCCTCCATTCATGTGTGTTTCCTGTAAACAGGCTATTTGAATCTTATGCCGCCGCAGAAAGGAATGTACTCTATTGCGCGCTGTGTAATCTTTCACCCCCCTGACATTCCATGTCAGCATATTACTCTGTCGACCCATGTTAGTACTCTCCCCGCCCCTCTCCCCCCCACAGGGGGAAAGCAGGCTGACTACCTATCTCACATTTCATATACAAGTATGCATTGTTGATGTAACCAATTAAAATATGCAAACATGCACTCACTAAATTCCCAACCCCCCTTCCCACCCCAGATAAACAGTAAAACAAATGCACCAAAGAAGATTGTAGATCCATATGTGTAAATGCTGCCAGGACAACAGCCTAAAACCCCAACACCCCAGTTACTAAGTCCTACCACAACAGTGGAGGTAAACTCCCCCACCCTGTATGCTAAATACACTGGGCCTGTATTTCTAATCTATCATGTTCCAATGAAGGCAGTACCCCCCAGCCATATAATGAGGACGCAAGGAGTGCCCTATCTTTTTCAGATCCACTACTTACCCATTACCTGTTACTGCACAAGCAAGAAGCATTTGACATAATAACATGCCCCACTTAGGAAAGTGTTAGAACGCTATTCTCTTAAGAAGAATCAAGTTAACTGGCAATGGACATCGTCTCCACTCACAAGTCAGACGCCAGAGTCAGTCTAGCAGACAGGCCGGGGTAAACCACTGCCATTGTATCATCCTGTTGAATTTTAATTCTGCTGTTGTTGCTTGCTCCCTGCCCTGTGGAGCCATCCATCCAGCCCTCCTTGCGTTTTCTCCACTCTGAGCCATCCAAGCCAGACATAGGACCGGTGGCAGTGCGGGCCTGATCAGACCCACTCGGCGTAACTTTATCCCACATTTCCAGCCATCTCCACACCTCTTCCAGGCGGTCAAAAAAGTGGGATTTACCTCCGGGGAGCACCTTCAAGCGCACCGGGTACAACAACATGTATCATATGTTCATGACACGAAGCTTGGCCTTCATCTCCATAATCCCTTCCTCGATGTCTGCACCTTGTTTGTATAGTCTGGATATATGGAAATTCTGTGGTGTTCAAAAACAGGATTATATGTTTCTCGTACTGCCCGTAGGATATTGTCTCAATCCCTATAATTCAGAATATGAGCAATTATAGCCCTCGGAGGGGCATTAGGCAGAGGGGGTGCAACCAGTGCCCAGTGGGCTCGCTTCACTAGAAACACACCGCACAACTCGACATGCTGCATCACATCCCTGATCAATCGCTCCACAAAGACCTCTGCAGTGGAACCCTCTGCGCACTCCTGGGACCCAAGAAGGTGTACATTATTGTGTTGGGACCTACCCAAGGAGTCCTCCAGTCTCGCCTCAAGAGCCCCAGTGTTTTGAAGTGACCTGCGCCATCTGCTTCCGTAGAGCACCAACCTCTGTCTGTAACTCTAAAATGGACCCCTTGGCTACTTTCATCTTTTCAAATACCTTTCGGAGGTCCACCCGGAGAAGGTTCACCTCCACAGCCACTGTCTCTATTTTCCCCTCAAGGGCTACCCTCCGCAGTGACTGGCATACACAGGTCATCCTCGGAATCACCCAGTCGCGTCTGGTGCTGTGGCAACACAGTAGGAGTGGTGTATTGCCAGCCACACCGCCCGCGTGGCACCAGCCACACCGCATGCGTGTGGTCCGACTAAGGCAGCAGGCCTTTCGGGAGAGGCAGAGAGGCGGATCCCCCAACCCTCTCGCGGGCCGCTGAACCCCACGTGGCCAGGGCCAGGCCTCACCCCCCGCTTGAGCCATGAAGCTCCAAACTCCCCGATTGGGGATTCCAAGCTGCCGCCAGGGTCAGGGCATTCATCTCCACCTGGGGGGCACTCAAATCCCCAGGCACATCAGGATAACTGCAGGCTCAGGCTGGGGTGGCGGGGAGCTTTCTAGAAGTGCGTCCCGCTGGCCATCTTGCTTGACCTGTCATACCTCCCTAAACTTCCCTTTGTGTCTGGTTTACAGAAATGTGTGGTTTTAGCATATTTCACAAGATGGGGGGCGAGTATGAACTCAGCGCTGCTGCTCATGTAGCCAAATTGGATCGATTTTGACAGTGAAAATATGCATTTGGAGCTTTACCTGTTGCAGGCTCTAGGCCTATCCACACAAGTCAGGTAGCATTTGCACTGGGAGACATGCAAAAAACAGAATAATATAACATTTCTTGTTATCAGCTGAATTTGTCAACATTTTTGGCTTACACATGTGAGCTTGCGTGCAAGAAAAACTAACTTTGCAAAACGTAATCTGTATGATAGTATGGTTAACCCCAAACTCATAGTGTTACAAATAACCACTATTTGTACTCTCAGTACCATCAGCACATTTTTCATTCAATAGATTTTAGAGATGAAGCATAATTGTCACACAATGAAAAATCATGGCTCTGGTTATTGTGTATTTTAGAACAAACAACAAACACTATATATCTCTGTGGTCACAAGAATCTGATAGACTTGATACTTTATTACATTTCTAAATCAGCCATCAGGACCAGAAAGTACAGAAGAAAATTTTTTCTGCCATTTATATTTGTTCATATTTTTTACAATATTTCTGATTTCAATTATTAGCATTCTAGATGCATGACCGTTACTGAATTTGGAATTTTGAGTTGGCTTCATAATTGTACAGCTTTCCAGTTCCACGTCTGTTTCCACCACAAACTGCAAGTAGTTTGTAACCACAAAAAAATAAGAAAAAAGCACTACATATAATTAAATGAGGTGGGCAGACACAACCACCCCATCCCTAGACTAGAGGGTTGAATTTGACACGTGTCTAGGAGACTTAACATTGTATTCTAGAATTACCATTTTATAAATATTTACTGGTGGTGAGTACTGCATTAAATTCTAGACTTGTCCCCCCAACATGAAGTCATCTTCCATGGCAGGACAGCCCCAGGAGGCTCATAATTCGAACCACCCACATCAGTGATGGTATAGTGACCAAGCTGGAAACAGTGTAACACGAAAACGTGGGTTTCTAATTCTAACTTACTCATGTGATCAAATTGTTTTCTCTTGGAAAATCACTCTTTGAACATATTCATGTGCTCCTGTTTTTTTCCAGATCAGAAGTACTTAAAATCAGGCTAACCACTAGTAGTATGTGGATGATATGAAAATTGGACTGGAACTGGACACACATTGGATATTACTCCTGGGAGAGACAGCATCCAGGTAATGACGGCCATTGACTCAAACTCATGAAACACCATTATGTACTACTGGAGAAATAATAGCTCAGTGAGTTGAATGTTCAGTGGGGTCAAAATGCAGACATCTGAAGGTCATAAAAGTCAATACCAGCCAGGCACACTCAACCAGTCTTCCGAGGACAGTAATTCAATTGTTATAAACCGGTTATTGGTTTTTTTTTTGGGCAACCAATTGTATTGAATTTTGCAGAGTGAAAACGCACTCAGAATGCACAAAAAAGTATGTATCAGTTATGGAATAAGACGACTGTGCAAAGCACTGTAGGACAAGTATCCAGAGAGGAGATCGAATCAAGCATTAGAGTGAAACATACACCTCATACCAGTTCCCCAATGACATTCCCAAGACGCACCCATTCTTACCTGGTAAACAGCTAGCTTCATACTCAGGTCTGTCTTGTTGTGCACAACAATTCACATCCTTTCTCCACTGCCTTATCATAGGGGTAGCAGGAGCCTTCCATCTAGCTGCTATGTCCCTCTTCCCCACAATTGTGGCCATGTCTAAGAATGCCGGGTCTACCCTTAAACACCCAGAACCCTCCTGACCCCCACGCAGCAGCAGCAAAGGTGAGAGTTGCATCTCCCAACCCAAGAATTTAGACAATTCACATGCTATAGCGGTGCAATAACTCTGAATCGTTGGACACAACACACCATGTGGTAAGTCAGCAGTGGCATGTGAACGACGGCGATAGTGGGATCCAGAAGAGGGCCGGCCTGGTGTAATCTGGCAGGAGTGAGGTAGGCACTGTAAAGTTAGTAGGTCTGAACCAGGTAGAGCCTACATAATATTGATATAACTCTAGGAGCCATTATGGCATCTCAACAGTCGACATCTTCCAGGGGAAGCAGCCACCCCTCCCAGTGGGCTCTAAGTTGGCCCAGTGTATGAGGGGCATTAATGACTAGGGTACGATAGATCTGAGAGATGCCCCGCTTTCCCAATAGGCCTAAAAGGAGTTTAGCCTCCAGAGAACTGAATTCACGAGGGGTGACGTCGCAGGACATGTGTGCGTAAAGTGCGTGTCGCAGCTACAAATATTTGTAGAATTGTGAACAGGTTGAGTGCATGGTGCCCAAAAGTTCCCAGAAGGAACTTTTGTGAGCTCTGGCCCGCACATCACCCAGTTGTGTTATGCCAATGAGGTCTCATATCCGGACACCCTCCAGCACTGCTGCCTCTATAAAGGGAATGATAGTCTGACGTTTTGGCATGTTTCTAATCTCAAGATGGCATCACTTTTACAGCACTGAGATTCACTCTATAATTTTTAGATTTGTGGGTAACTAACACATACATTTCAATACAACCCAGGCCATAAGTTTGTGCTACATTGAGTAAATAATTTACAGATGCGGGTGAGAAAGAAAAAGATCAGCAAAGCAAAGAACGTGCCAGTGCAAGAAAAGAGGATCACTGAGATTGTGTAGTTATGCAAGCCTGATAAATTATTGGGATGGAATTAGGGACCTTAGTTAGTGCAAGAAGTCAATAACATTGATATTGTGTAGCCATATAGTCCTGGGAAATAACTGGGATGGCATTAGGGACATAACGTAAGTGTTACATAGAAGTCACAATAAAGTGTAATACATAACAAGATATTTACATTATTTACTGGGTCCCTCAGAAAACCCTAAGTACCCAGACAACTTCCCAGAAGTGCACTACATTCCCCAGTGTTCATGTTAAAAAATGTTGAGTATCCCTGGACATGAAGTGACCCAGCCTGTGAAAGGTGGCAAGCAGCAGAAGGCTCAGCCTGGGCTGTAGCCCATCAAAGAAATCACAATTTAGGGAGCGATAATAAAGACTGCAAGCAAGCCCAGCAAAGATTTTAAGAGTTATTCTAAGATACACCCTGGTAGCTGACAAGGCAATCAGAAGGACAAAGATGAGGTAGACTGTCCAGCAGGTGTCTGAAACTAATTGGGATGTAAATAGTCTGGGTGTGAGAGCAGAGTGCCAGTGTCACCCTTGACACTCTAGGAATGGTTACTTGGTGCAACAGTTTCAGAGTCCTAGTAACTGGGGAATACCTTGGAACGTCCCTGAAGGACAGTTTGCATGTCTATAAGAATCCTTGCTCATTTAGATGGCGTATACCCATGCCCGGAGGTATGTCATTGTAGGGTTCCCCAATGACTCTTTCTGTAGGCATGAGGAAAAGCATAACAAAAGGTCACAGCAGCAGGCCTCTGTTTAGTGTGTGGATGGGGGATGGACGTAGTGAGGATTCATTTAAAACAGTGTCCTCATATATTCCAACCCCAAGGATGACTGTAAGGAAGAACAGCCAGCCATCACGTGGAAATACAGGGTTTACAAACCAACACTGAGCTCCCCACCTAACATTTTCAAAGATTACATTTAGGTCAGCCAAACAACTGATTTAAGGATGGTATGATCTACCTCTGTTCTGCAAGAAATTAATAAGGCCACCTGACTCCAGAGGTCAAATCGGAGCCAGCAGACAATTCTCTCTCAGTGTCCATGCACGGCTCCAGGAGGGGTCTAGCAGTTCCTTGGTTCTCCTTGATACCAGGGGTTGTCTAGATCTGTAGACCATCACAAGAGCTCTCCTCTGTAAGTTTGTTGTCTGTTCTCCCTGAACTCATAGAGTCCTGAGGGAGATAATTACTTCTCCAATACAGTGTGCAGTTCATCAGCTCATTTCAGCTGTACTTGGATGGGGGAAAGGAATAAAATGTTTGTAGTTGAGCAGCATCCCCAGCTTTGTCAGCTTCCCTGAAGCTATAAGTAGGATAACAGTGTGATCTTTGTGAACAGATGAAGTCCACAAATGCCACTGGTAAGACCATTTGTTCATGAGCAAATGAGGTCCCTCAATAAGGGATCATTCTCACAATAGTTCTCCATTTCACACCTCCTAACTTAAAAAATATAGATTTTTCTGTCCTTAAAGGGCTTAACTGGGGTCGTAAGTAAAGTAGGGAAGGGTGTGTCCTCATTTGCAAGCAATGGCATTTAGATTAGTATCCATAAATACGTTTAGTATAGATAGGAACAACGGTCTAGAAAAGTTACTTGGCAAGTCACTTTTCGGTAGATATTCTATACCTTACTCCACATGTATGTGGCTACGCAGTGTCTATTACCTTCAAGATATGTAGATGTGGAGTTAGGAATAGTACATCTACATTATCCTATATATTAAAATGTGTGTGGAATTTAATAAAATATCTACTGGTCCAGGAGGCAGGTTGCTTCTTAAATCTACTTGCCCAATTTCATTCTGTAAAAGCTCTGATAATAGCTTCTCTGATCACGCGAGGGCAAATACTATAGAAAGGCTTGAATACTTGCAATTTCAATCCCTACTATAGAAATTTCTTTATGTTGCTACCTTTCCGCAGATCTGCATACCATGGCTGGAGGAAGCAGTAAGCAATAGTTCCAGGGCTGGAATGCCTTTGAGTCTGCAAACCTACTAAGTTGCATGTTTTAAGGATGTTCACTAGCTCTTCTCTAATCTTTCCCCATATAGAAAAAGGTTGGGAATTTACTTCTGACAATGGCAGAAGTAGAAGTTCTTCCAGGATTGGGAAAAAAAGTGGTTGGAGTCAATGTGAACTTGTAAACGCACAATAGATTTTCGCATGAGCAAATCTACACATGCATAAGTGCTTGTCCTAAAATACAGTTCACAGATATTTTCTAGGAGTACAATTTCCTTGTCTACTTCTGTAAGTTCTTGTGAATTCATGAAAGCCACTAATTCAAAGACTTTTAGCATGGGTGCACTTTTGTGACTTTCTTTAAGAATTGGGTCCCTAATGAGGGTGCTGACCAAGACATTTTGTTTTTATTAATATTCTATTTCTCTCTCTATCTATCAGCTGGCTTTACTGTGAGTGATTGCATTCTGCTGTTCCGCAAGGAGAATATTGGCACACCAAGTAGTTTTGTTCTGTACCAGGAATTACTGTGGCAATCAGTGGTGCAAAGAAACTAGAGGGGGAGCCCTCTGCAAAGAACATTGAGGCCCCCCCAAACCCACACAGGGCAGGTGCTATGCTGAGGGGGTCCCCTGGAGGGGTCTCCCTACACCGCAGTGACTGCGGGAACTCTGTTACACCAGTAGTGGCAATGTGTGCTTTTTGAGACCAAAAAAGTTTTTTTTTTTTGCCTTTTGCCAATGTTTGTTACAGGGGTGAGGGCCTGGCAGCTCCCACAACAATAAAGTGTTACAAAAGCCAGGTCAAAACAAGACATGCATTGACGAAACCAAAAGACTCACAACCAATGTTATATCGGTTGGCTTTGCCAGTGCTTGTTTATTTTCATGCTTCCTATAATCGTGTTGAAAATGTTACACTGATTTTCGATTAGGAATATTTTTTGGAAATACTAGCATGCATCAACACATTTTACTAAATGAAACTTCAAAGAAATAGCACCTAAAATGTCATAGTAGCGATAGGTTTTTGTTTACTACCTGTATTTGATTTTGAAAGCAAAAAATCATCACTCTTGCTTACAAGCTTCTGCAAATATTTTCACTGCTTGATGCAGAAATATTGGCTGAATGGATTTACACCAAATCTGACTGAAGGCTGAACTTTACTGAAGGTAGTGCTGTTTGCTTGGTTTAGCATTCATCTTTTCAGTAGTTTTCAGGACATGAGCATTTAAGTTTGGGTTGGGCATGAAAATGTTAAAATTTAGAGCTATCTGGACTGTTAATCTAGAAAGCTCCATGAACACAAGGCCTACAAGGCCTACACGGATTAAGAAAAATGCTCAGATTTGATTATCCAAGGGAACTTTTTCTCGTATCTACAATTTCTAATTCATTGAACCAAAAGAGATCTGTGAAACCAAAACAATATGGTTGGTTGGTCCAAACACTGGAAAAAAAATACATAATTGCAGTCTCCATTACAGGATGCAGGAATTTAGCCCCCACGTACTGAAAAACGTGAAGGGGCTTGGGGGCAGGTTGCATACAACATGACCTAGAGGCCCATGTGGGGGAAGGAAAAGAAACACCCCAGTGTTTAAAGTTTTTTTTTTTAATAACAATTCTTCTGCAGACCCAGTGCATGCCTTACATACATGCGACTTCAAAGCTTCAAGGACCCATGTTGGCCTGTGTGGGATCTTCAAATCCAAAAGCATGTGTGCTGCCTACTTGAAGTCCAACATTGGCCCACGGGAGGCTACCAGAGGGGTTGGCCACCTGCAGAGGATCAGTGCAGAGGTTCACCAGATATCAACTCCCATTTCATAAGGCCAAAGACCACACACTGTAGGGGTTGGTCGATAATGGAGTGTTGGGCACAGGCCTGGTGCAGAGTCACCTCGTACACTACTGAAAGCCATGTGCTTTATGCGCTTCTGCCCTCGTAGGGTTTTGGTCAGGGCCAGGTATGGATTCCTGTGGAGGGTTAGGTGCAGTGCCTGTAGCCAAGCCCTGATTTCATAGTCGCTTCCTCTCACTCCCTCCTATACTTTCACTATCTGAACCACTGCTATTCAGTGTATCACACCAATCACTCACCCATTTCCTTCAGTCAATCAGTCCCTCTCAGTCACCCACTCATTTTCAGTTGGTCATCCTTTTATACTTTGTTTTCCTTTTTTTTTACACACTGTCTTATTCATGGTCATGCATTATTTACTCAGTCCTTCTAATTCAGACTCTCATACATTTGACACTCACATAAGCGTTCATCCACTTTAAGTCACATTATCTATCACACCCTCCTTCATTTTCACTGTTTCTCATTCCCTCTCTATTTCACTCCATCTCACTCACCCCCTCATTTTCACTCACTATTCTTTTCAGTATTTGACTCCCTTATATGTTCATACTGTATCTCACTCAATCACATTCACTCTTTATTTCCTCTCTTCTCAGTCTAAAACCTATGTTTTAATTCTGTCTAAGGTAGTCCATTGCACCCACATTCTGTCATGCTTGCCTTCACTTTGACTCACTGTCTCTTACTTTCTCTCAATACCATACACACCCATTCAGTTCCTCTTTTACAGTCAGCCATCATTTCTCTCAGTGACAACCTTTTTTCTTCTTTCTCACCCATTCTCACTCGCTCTTTATGAACTTCCTTTAACTCAGTCTTTCCCTCTCTTTGGTACTCCTCCACACGCTCACGCACTCTATCTACCTCACAATCTCTGAAACAGCTTCTTTTATTTTCACATACACTCACTCTATCTTTAACACTCATCCACCTACTCACTGTTAGACATACACCTACTTTCAGTGATCCAGTCATTCACTCACTGACTTCATTGCCTTCACTCAGTGTCCCTTACACATCACAACATATATTTGAATCTTTCTTTAAACAATAAACTATGACTCTGAAAAGATCACTTTTTGGATTTTTATAAACTCATACTTTTTGTGTTTTTTTAGTTTTATAAACTAAATATCATGCTAGTTTCTTGTAACTAGTATTTCTTTCATTAACAAAATGTACATAAAGTTATTTAAAAAATGAAGAAAACAATTATGTTCTGAAAATCATCTGATGGTTATTAATTAGCTTCAGCTGAGCAGCCCAAGCTTTTTCAATACAAAAGATAATTGTGCCACATACTAATCAATGTATCCCTACAGTTTCATAAGAGGGAGGGTCAATAGCCTTATTATTCCTCCTGTAGGATTTCCTCTGGCAACCAAACATCAGTAAGTTTGGCAGACTGCCCTCTTTCAGATGATGTACTCAGTTGTTCAGCATCCCTCTACCTCCCCAATTTTTCTGTGAATAACTGCTGTTCATGCCAAATCAAATCAAATCAAATCAAATCAAAAAAATGTATAGAGCGCGCTACTCACCCGTGAGGGTCTCAAGGCGCTGGGGGGGAGGAGGGGGGTGGAGGGTCACTGTTTGAACATCCATGTCTTGAGGTTCTTTCTGAAAAGCAGGAGGTCTTGGGTCTTGCTGAGGTTGGTGGGGAGGGAGTTCCAGGCCTTGGGGGTGAGGTAGGAGAAGGATCTGCCTCATGTGGTGGTGCGTTGGATGCGGGGGACTGTGGCGAGTGCGAGGTCGGCAGATTGGAGGTTGCGGTTGGGAGTATGGAAGTTCACTTTTTCATTGAGGTAGGTTGGGCCGGTGTCGATGGGGATCCAGTGAAAGGTTTTGAGGTGTGATGAGATGTGTTCATGGCGCGGGAGGTCCAGGATAAGGCGTGCGGCTGTGTTCTGGATTCTACGGAGTTTGCGTTTGAGTTTGAGTGTGGTGCCGGCGTAGAGGGAGTTTCCGTAGTCAAGCATGCTGGTGATGAGTGCGTGGGTGACGGTCTTTCTGGTCTCTATGGGAATCCATTTGAAGGTTTTTTTCAGCGTGCGGATTGTGTTGAAACAGGAGGAGGTGAAGGCGTTGATTTGCTGGGTCATGGAGAGGGAGGGGTCCAGGATGATGCCAACGTTGCGTGCGTGGTTTGCGGGGGTAGGTGCGGGGCCTAGGACGGTGGGCCACCAGGAGTCGTCCCATATGGTTTTGT
Organism: Pleurodeles waltl; assembly: GCF_031143425.1. Classification (NCBI taxonomy): domain Eukaryota; kingdom Metazoa; phylum Chordata; class Amphibia; order Caudata; family Salamandridae; genus Pleurodeles; species Pleurodeles waltl. Next base: position 190,649,788 of record NC_090439.1, on the reverse strand, counting down.
TGGGGCCGAAAATGATTATTTTGTTTTTGTTAGAGTTGAGCTTGAGGTGGTTAGCTGTTATCCAAGTGGCGGTGTCAAGGAGTGCAGCGTGGAGGTTGGTTTTGGCAGTAGTACGGTTGCGGGTGAGGGAGATGATGAGTTGGGTGTTGTCTGCGTAGGAGAAGATGGTGATTCCGTGTGGTCGGAGGATGTTGGCGAGCTGGGTCATGTAAATGTTGAAAAGGGTGGGGCTGAGGAAGGACCCTTGGGGGACTCCCCAGATGATTTTGGTGGCAGTGGAGTGGAACAGAGGGAGGAAGACTTTTTTGGGTTCTATCGGTGAGGAAGGAGGTGAGCCAGTCTAGGGCTTTGTGTCAAATCACTGTGTTGTGGAGGCGTTTGCGGAGTGTATGGTGGCAGACAGTGTCAGAGGCCGCAGAGAGGTCCAGGAGGACGAGTGCGATGCATCAATGTTGTCCAAAGCTATATTTTCCTAGCTTGCCCATGCTGAGTTTTCTGGCACACAGTGCATGGAACATATTTGGAAGTTATCTATTTTTCTACCAGGTGGAATGGTGAAAAACCTACAAACAGTTGGTTCCCGTGGTGATCTGAATCCTCTCCCTCATCAACATTCAGTTCTTCTTGCTCCTAGTGTTCTCCTGGATTTCTTTCCTAATCATCTTATCCAGAAGCCACTTTAGAAAAAACTAAAGTTTTGTTTGCCCAAAGAAGTAAAGCACAACAAAATTATAATACAGTCTCTTTGCTGCAGACTGTAAAGCATCTCACAAGCTCAAGGACTATTGAAATGGGGACGGATACGTACTCAGAGCCAACCAAACTTCCGCAATGGTCCTTAAAGATCTATAAATCCTCTGCAACCCCAGAGCAATAGGCACTTGAACTGTAAATCCCTTGTTTCATGGTTCCATGTATCATGAATCCTGCATGGCTTCAAATGTTGAAAAATGTAAACCTAACCCAACATGTGTGATTTTTTTAGTTTGACTTATATAGCTCCTATTTTAAAACGACATCGTCGAGGATGCTGTTGATGGGGGCGTGCAATACAAAGTCCTCCATCGGGAATGCTTCATGTAGTGGTGGCTTGCAGGCTGCGATGTGAGGTCCAATGTCAGGGAATATGTCATGCACTGGCGAATCCGATTGCGAGGATGTCAGCTGTGTCAGTTCAGCCCAAGAGACCACACCTGGGCAGGCAGCCAAGCACCTTCAGGCTCACCTAGAAGGGTCCAGGGCTGGGGTGGCAACACTTGTGTGGTACAACTCACAGCACACTGAATCTAGGTGCTGGGATGAAGATGGTTGGAGCCTTTTCTGTCATTGAGGCTCTAATCAGGATGCCAGCCAACTATCCCTTGGAGTCACTGTGGTAGTCCTGGGTTCAAGATGCAGTTCCAGTCCTTTTCACTCAGGCAGCAGGGCAGCGGGGAAAAGGACAACAGAGTAGCAGGGTAGCAGTCCTCCTTGCAGCATAGCAGCATAGCAGTCCTTTAGAGTCTTCCACAGGTTCAAGGGTGTCCTGAAGAGTTGATTCTGAGGGTCCAATATTTATATTTGGTGCCAGCTCTAAAGTAGGAGAAGATTCTGGAGGTTTCCACCCCAGAAGTGTGTGAAATTGCCTGCTTTCCTGCCCTGGCCCTAGCTTGTCCGTGGGCACAATAGACAGTTGTGAAACACTCGTGACTGTGCTGAGGTAAAGCCTTTGTGAAGTGCAATTGTGATAGGTGACAGCTTCTCCCTCTCATCCTATCAGACATGACTCATCCTGCCAACACGTATTCCCACTTTGTTTCACTTTGTAGGAACAATGCGCAAAGACAGACTGCCAGCTACACATAGGCATGTGACCAAGGATATATGCTGCAGGCACCAGATGGTTAGGAGAAAAAGATCCTACCTTTCTAAAAGTGTAATTTTCAGAATTGGTACTTACAATCTGACTTTACCATATAAGAGGGTGTTAAATTACAATTCTTTAGACACCAAAATCAGCATTTCTACCTGCTCCCAACTGAACGTTATCTCTTACTAAATGTGATAAAGTAATCCAAAGCTATCCCAATGTTATCCTGTGAAAAATGTAGACCTTGAATTAGTGAACAATTAATTTAAGACTTTTTCACTACCAGGACCTGTAAAACTTAAAAGTATGTATCCAACTTTTTAAATGCACTGCCTTGAGGGGTGTTTTGGGCCTTCCTTAGGGGTGACTTATTTGTATTACAAATAAAGATTTAGGCCTGGCAAAAGGTTTATTTTACCAGGCCGACCTGGTAATTTAAATGCCATACAGTCTGCAATTGCAGACCTGAAGTGTTTGACAGACTACTTAAGGGAGTGTCAAATTAGTGCTGCAGGCCCACTAGAAGCGTTTAATTTACAGACTCTGGGTACAGGTAGTACAACTTAACTAGGGACATGTAAGTAAACTAAATGAGCCAAATGAGTGTAAGCCAATGTAACTGAGGTTTAGGGAGGGAGGATGCGCACTTTAACACTGGGTAGTAGGAGTTCCAGGGCCAACAAAAAATGAGATCACCAAAAACAAAATGGAGGAGTGAGGAAAAATCTTTGGGGTAATACCACCCTAAGGCTGACATGTCTTACAACAACTTTCTAAAAAGTTACGGACTTTGCAGAACTAGTTTTGTAATTGCAGTACTAGCAAAGGATGTCCTGCCTTCCAAACCTGGAAAAACACTTCTGGTCCATAGCTTTGCTTCTATTGGTGGACCCATGAATGATCTGTGAATCTTAAAACACCCCAAACAAAGAAGCCATCTAATTAGTAACAAGTCTATGCTTTCAAAACAAGTCCACAGTCTCTAGGAAAAAGGAGCCCACCACATAGAGAACACTGTTTTTCACACTGTTCACAGAGATTGAGACAGGGAAGCTTCTGCTGTGACCAAAATACTTTGAAAGGTGGCAACAACCATCTGCAAACAGTGCAGGGCAGTCATCTGATGATAAAGATATTGATGCATTGGAAACACTAACAACTGTAAGAGAATCAAAACTGTGGACATTTTTTCAAACTCCACAGGGAAAAGAAAGTAAATCCACACATAGTAACTTGCAATTTTTGCAGCCAGGCTCAGCACTGTGGACATCCTGGGATGTACTTTTGAGCACAACAGGAACAGTGAAACACTTCAGAACCATTCACTCAAACCATTACTCCTGGAGGGAAGTGAAAAAGCATTGTCAGAAGGAAGGGGAGGAGGAATCATTTCAACCAGAAGTAATGAGCATGCTGGAAGCCAAGGACACTGAAGAAGACCCGAAGCTACAACTGTTCTCCATCTATGGCAACCAGTGCAGAAGAATTATTTGTTCAGGAGATATTACCAAATTGGTCATTTCTCATGTAATGAGCCACAGTCTAAAAATACCATAACCTCTTCTTCTCAAATTTAAAAAAATGACAATCTCAGAAAAAAAGTAGTTAATCAGTATATAACGTTACAAAAAATAAAAGGTTCTAGGATCAGCACCTTATTAAGAACACAAAAAACAACAGCTCCTGCTGATGGTGTATTCCCAATAGAGCTTGGACAGAGACCACCCTCTGCAGCCAACCCCCACTTTGTAGCTGAAGAAAGTGTCTAGTGGGGATTAGGCACCCACCAGGGTTGGTCATCCATGGAGGGTTCGGTACAGGGCCCTAAGGCAAACCCGCACTGTGCATAGCCAGAAGGCATACACAGCGAGGTTGATTACCCATAGTAGATTATACATAGGGTCTGGCCATAGGTTATGCTCTGCAGCCAACCTTTGCTACGCAGGTCTGAAAGTATGCGCTTCAAGGTTTGTCTGCTTTTGACAGATTCAACATTGGGCCTGCGGCCAGTTGCAACTATGCACAGCAGAGGTGGTTGTGTTGCAAGAGTTTGAGGTCAACAAAAGGCAAGGTAAAGAGAACAGTTTGATATGGAATAAAATACAAAAACAGAAATTAATAAAAAAACAAATGTTAAAGTGAAGACATGGTTTGCTTTGCTTAAAAGACTGTCACATATCTTCAAAACAACCATTTGAAATTCACTGGAAAAAGCTCAGTTAAAGTACAATTAAGTTAAAAAGCTAAACGTAAAAGCCAGTGAAACTCACCTGATATGGGTCAGTAAACTAACTATAACTTGCAACCCAGTTATGTACTGCTTATGATCTTACAACTTACATCACTCCCAAAATATTAACATCATGGATGACATCTCAAATTCGTTGATAACCTCACTGGTGACATTTTCCATGATACTGCTGACATTAGTTTTGATTTTTGCTAATTATGTGCATTATAAATTTAAACATTTATTTTATATATAAAATGAGTGAAAACTATTTTTGTAATATGTTGGTTTTGATCCATGGGTTGAAATGTAAGTACATTATTATAAAAAAAATTAAATCCAATGAAAAAACACTACGTTACGGCTATGCCCCAAACTCTGAATACCACTGAAATTTACTAGTTATGATTACCAACACATGCCATAACTTGTGCTGGCGGTCATGCTCAAAACCCCAATTTGACAACAGTACAAACACAAAGAAAAAAAGGTACAAAGAGGACAACATGATGGGCAGCATGATTTTGTATCACATGTTGTGTGCATATGTCTTTGGTTTTTCCCCATTTGACCTGGTACCATGACTCAATTTTAACACTGTTTTTGCAGAAAATATATAACTACAGATATATAGAACAGAGTAACAGTCCCCTTCTGTATAGTTATGGTTCAGCTGCAATTTCTGTTGGAACAAATCTTTTGATTTGTTTATGTGTTTTGACCTTATGTCGGATCTGCATGAAATATGGCAGTTGCTTAGCATGGGTAGCAAATGTCTGCTATGCCATTTTGTGTGACATCTTTTTTTTGCCATTTAAGCTCCCATAGTAAAATTGGCTTGTACCTATAGCAAAAACTGTTGAAGGAATTTACATCAAATTTGGCATGAAAGCTGAACTTTACAAATAAACTTTGCTTTAGTTGCTTTGGTGCTAGTAGTTTTTGAGATACGTTTTTAAAAAGTTGTGGTGGCATAGAAACAATTCATACAATCATTTTTTTATATTTCTGCCATTTAAAATCGATAATTGTTTTATTTGTGACTCATGTCAATCAAATTTTAGTTTTTTGACAAATGTGATTGGCTGAAGAACGGCTATATTTTTCTGCCTTTTTAAAAATCAATTCAGATGTGGGAATTTTTACTTTGGTAAAAAAACACACCAGTATAAAAGCAGAGAAAAGCAAGACATAACGTGACAATGATCACAAGGTGCCATTTTAAGTTGTTGATTTGTGCTCCGTTTTGTGAAAAAATACAAATTTGGATATGTTCCATCCCCTGTGTTTCGGTCAACAGGGAGCCCAAGAATTGCGGTCTTTTACGGGGTACCATGTTTCCAGGGAACAGAAGATACTGCAAGAAGCCAACAGCTGGGGGCTTGCGTCACTCTCACTTGGGGGTTTGCAGCTGCCTTTTTAAGCTGGTCCACAGAAAGTCCACTTCAGATTTTGGTTCTTTTTCCTTTCTTTTCCTAATATGGCTGCTTCTTTCTTGGTTTCTTCCTGGCTTTCCCAATCTATTATGTTTCCTGTCATGTAGTGTATTGATGTAATTTCCTTTTCCTCTTGTTTTTACTTTATAAAGGCTTCAGTCTGGTTAGAGGGAGGTTTGCAACAAAGCTGTGTTGTTCTTTCATTTCCTCACTTCATCCACTTGATGATCCTGTTTATTTCTGAAGAATTCCACTCTTAGACTCTGGCTTCCTTGTTTTCTTCATTCCATTGAAGTCTTCATCCAGCAAGGCAATTTGTACGTCTTCGACCTTTTCCTCCTGAGATGGGGCAGCTTCTTAAGGGTACTTGACTACCATACATCCCTGTGTGTGGTGACATTGTGGCCTCTGGAAACAGCTGCCCTTACCTTGGACAATGGAAGACCCGGACCCAGACTACGATTCAGAGTCCAGATTTGAACAGGATATAATTCACAAAATTCAAAAAATGGTTAAAAAAGAGACAGATAAATGAGATGTGAGGCAACGAGGAGCAGAAAAATGAAGAGGGGATAATGGAGAGAGTCAAAGTCTGGGTGCAGTGGGGATGCTCACCTGTGGCTCGTTAGGGCCAAGGCCTGACCACAAGGAAGATTGTGTAGCCAAGCCCTGCTGTGCACACCTGAAAGCTATGCATTGGTGAGGCTGACTGCATGCCTTGGGTTTGGCTCAGGACCTGGTAGCAATCTGGGCCATCTGACCAACCCCTGCTGAGCAGTGAGTGGAGGTTGTCTGCAGCAGACTGAGTGCAAGGCCTGACCACTGGCCAGACCCTGGGCCCACCCCTCAGTGCATATGGTCAGGGACACCACACCTGGCAAAAAAAGCACTAAAAACAAATGACTGCAAATTTACAGAAGGGTCACAAATCCCCAGGTAAAATAAATAAAAAAAAAAAATACAAGCTCAGTCTCCCTGGGGCTTTGCTTCAATAGTGTATAGGGGGGGGGCACATTAGAGTTATCTTAAGTAACTATAACTCATGCTCTAAGGTAACTATAGCTTGCAATCCCACCTTGCACAATTTCTTTGTCAAAAATATTTATAACTCTGTTTTTATTGAGTTTAGAGAACATAATCAACAAGTAGAATACAGTGCAGTGCTTATCAGTGTGAGATATGGCAGTATCGCTATGTCACATTACAAGAGGACATCATTCACAAAAATCCAGAACAAGGGTAGATAGCAATCACTGTGGCAGAATTTCCCTCAAACACCCCCTCCCCTGACGAGGATCCACATGAAACCAGTGATTACACGTACTGTAAAGAAGAGAGACATAACCTCACCATAGTTGGTCGTCATGTGTTGAATTGATTCAAGGTATACTCCTACATCCCTCATCATCTGTACTTCCTGCAGAACTTAAATCCTCCACTCCAGTGAACCGTTCCAATAGAGCACACCAAGTAATCACATCTGTCAGTGCCCACTCATTCCTACGTGACAGCCATTGTTCCTCAGCCGCACCCCATTCCATTAAATCACAAATCCAGCAGGGGATTCAAGGATTCCGGGCACTCGTCCAGCCAGAGGCCACCCTGCGCTTGGCCAATACCAGAACCAGCTGTGTGAGCTTCTATGGGATACTCCGGCCCCGTGGTCTCCACACTACACCCAAAAGGCATGTCAATGGCATTGCTTCCAGCCCCAATCCCCTAACCTCCTGAACTCTCCCGACCACTTCCTGCCAAAAGTTGTGCAGCATCCTGCAGGACCAAGCTAAGTGCAAGAAGGAAGCACCAAGAGCGCCACACATGGGACACCCCAACCCATCGTCCTGGATCAATCTTATTGAGTCGGGTAGGTGTGAGGTATGTTCTATGCACAAAATTTAAGTGTAACAGTTTAAACCTATTGTTGCATGACATCGTGCGCACCAATGACAACGCCCTTTTCCCCTCTTCTCCCAATTGTCTGAATCCGTAATCCATTTTTCAGCGTGTTGTAGATGCCCCGCATAATAATAATGTCTAATATTGGGAATCGCCAGCCCTCCCCCTCGAGATCCCTTTGCAACACAGGCAATGCCACCCTACTACGTCACCCGGCCCACATCAATGAAATCAGCAAGCTATCTAGATGGCAGAAGAGCCTAGCGGACAGTGGAAACAAGGAGTTCTGAACCAAATAAAGACACTGCGGCAGGAACACCGTCTTAGCTACAGCCGCCCTCCCCATTACAGAAAGAGGTAATCTGTTTCAGAATGAGACCGAACGCTCCAGGCCGGTAGCCACTCGTTCTGTGTTGTGTTTTTAGTGCGCCGCCGCAGTGTGAGTGACCCAAAGGCCTAGATACCGGAAGCTCTCAATCTCCCACCTGAGTCCCACCCCAGGCAAATCATCCTGAGGCACACCATAAAGTGACCCCAAGGGAAACAGGTGTGACTTTTTCCTATTCACCTTCAGACCAGACACAACTCTAAAGGCTCCCAACAGTTGCAGCAACAAAGGCACCGAGACACTGGGCTTCCAAAGACACACCAACGCATCATCTGCATATAGAGCAACAATGTGCATAGTCTGCCCCACCCGGATACCCCAAGGTCCCAGTTCCTCCTGGAACCAGATCTCAACAGCCATGGCAAAGAGGAGCAGTGAGAGTGGGCATACCTGCCTAGTTCCCCTGTGGATCTCCCAGGAGTCCAATAGCTCTTCCCCCATCCAGATGCATGCAGAGGGTGGGATGTACAACAGTCTCACCTATGCGCAAAAGCATGGGCCAAACCCCATGCCCTGCAGCACCTGCAGAAGACAGCCCCACTCCACCGTGTCAAAGGCCTTTTCCAGGTCCAATGACACTAGCGCCAATTCGTCCTCCTCACCCTCAGTTTCATGCAGGACATGTGCCAAGTGACGCAAGTTATAGATCGTGCTGCGACCAGGGATAAAGCTGCATTGATATTTGTGCACCAAGCTCCGGATCACCCCATGAAGCTGAGTAGCCAAAATCTTACACAGTATCTTTACATCACTGTTCAGCATAGTAAGCGGGCGATAGGAAGAAAGATCATCAGGATCCTCTCCAGGCTTAAGCATCAAGCACACAATGCCCTGGTGCATGGTTTCTGGCAATACGCCTCGAATTCGGGCCTCCCCAAACACCGCCAGCACCTTCTCCCGCAGAAAGAGGGAGAACATTTGGTACATCTCGACCGGAAAGTAGTCACCACCCGGAGACCTAAACTTGGTCAATGCACCCACTACCTCACTCACTTCCTCCACGGTAATCGTAGCCTCCAGAGCATCCCTACTCTCCGGTTCCAACCGCGGGAGCCGCATCCGCCACAGAAACTCCTCCAAGCCATCCTCTGAGATTGGTGCACTATCTCTTGAAACCCTCTGCAAATGTTCCACCAACACCTGAAGGATATCTTTTTGATTAGTAATCATCTCACCACTAGCATTCCTTATGTGCATGAATGGGGGGGCGCCGCCACCTCCCGTTTTAGGATCCACGCCAATAGTTTGACAGATTTATCCCCCTTCCTATGCAGGCGCTGCCTGTATGCTCTGAGTGTTACCCTGCTCAATGTATCACAACAATTGTTAACCTCCTTGTACAACCTGAGTTCCTCCCTGTCAGCCACTCTAGTGGTTGGTATCCGGTGCTGCAGAACCGCCAACTTCTCCTCCGAGCTCGTGAGTTCCTTCTCCATTTGTCTGCGTACCCCACAAGCGGTGCCTATGCAGACCCCCTGCACTACAGCCTTCAAAGCCTTCCATTCCGAACCCAAAGACATTGTCGTGTTTCAATTTAGGTCCATATAACCTTTAATGGCCTCCCCCACCTTGTCCCAACACCCCACATCTGTCAGAAAGTCTGCAGGCATACACCAACTACATACTGACCCAGTATTATCGGCTCCCTATTGCAACTGCATCAACACCGGTGCATGATCAGATAAAAACCTACCCAGGTGCGTGACATCCAGGACCTGTGAGCAGTTCAATCCGCCCAAGAGAAACCGATTTAGCCGACTATATGTGTTGTGTGTCTTTGAATGACAAGTGTACTCCCTGCCCTCTGGGTGCAGTTCCCTCCATCCATCCCATAACCCTAAATTATTCATAACTTCCGTGAGAGTTTTCACCAGCAACGGTTTAGTCCCCAACTTGGGTGGGAGACAATCCATTTCCCCATTCAGTATACAGTTATAATCGCTGGCCCAAACAATAGGCACATCCACACCATCCCCCCAGATCTCAGGTATTCTGGCAAGAAGGAGTGATCATCTGTGTTGGGCGCTTAAGTGTTAAGGATAGTGATGGGTGACCCATCAAAGGTGCCCTTTACAAGTACGTATCTACCCTTCACTGTACACATGGGTATATTGGACCCCAGGGGCCACCCATATGGTCACACCCCTTGCATAAGAGGAGAAGGAGGAGGAGAACATCTGACCCTGCCATTTCTTGGATAGTTTTTGTGTTTCCTCTACAATCTGAAGAGAGACGATATGAACTTTATGTCTCCTCAGGAAGGAGCGTACCCTGTAACGTGTGGTGTACCTCTTCAACCCCCTGACATTCCATGTCAACACATTAATCTGTCGACCCAGGCCGAAGTCTATCCTCCAACCCTCCCTCTGTACCTCCTCCCCTCACTCCCCCCCCCCCCCCACCATGAGAAGACAAGGAGAATACACATTTCCCCCTTGCATATATGCCTGCACTGCTATTATGAACTTAAAATATTGATAAACCTCACCAACCAAACGACCCAACCCCCCCAATCCCCACCCCGGATGAAAAGTAAAACAAGCACAACAAACCATACTGTAGATCCATGCTATAGATGCTGCCAGGACAACAGCCTAATCCCCAACTACCCAGTTATGAAGTCCTACCACAACCGTGGAGTAACCACCCCTACCCCGGATTCAACATACTAATTCCTGAATACCAACCCAACATGACTCGATATTATCATAGATCCCCCCGATGTCCAATACAGCCTTGAATTCAAATAGCGCCCCTTCAGGACTTTGATTGTTGTCCTGAAGCACCCCTGCAATCCAAGTGCTCTCACTTAGACACGGAATTAGAGGGCACGACAGCAATTTCGAGATATCAGCAACATAGTCAGACATGCACAGGGTCCCTTTCCCCTCCCTGTTCCAGCTCCCCATTTGATCTCTCTGCTGATCCAGAGGTCACCACCGCCATTGTCCCATCCTGTTGTATCTCGATTCTACGGGCAGAATCAGTAGCTGCCACCTGAGCCACAGTACTCTCCAGTTGGTTGTCCTCACAGGGCCTCCAGTCCAGGCCGTCCGCTCCAGAAACCAATGAGCCACCCCACCTGCCCTCTCCGCTCTCCTCAGAGTGACTTTGTCCCACATCTCCAAACCTCCTCCGGACGCTCAAAGAAGTGGGACCTGCCACCGGAGAGCACCTTTAAGCGTGCCACATACAGCAGCATATATCTGATGTGCTATTCGGCTGCCGTTTTAGACGGGGCCCACCATTTTTTCTCCAGCGTGGTGGCACTTTCACGGCCGCCATCTTTGGAAAGGTGGCGGTCTAGTTGTTTCTTCTAGACCCGGATAAAGCACTGGATGCTGCGGTCGCGCAGCGAACCTCCGAGGACCAGGCTTGGTGAATTCTTAGAGCTTTTAACCTATTGTATTGAATTTGTTATATTTAAGTAATCTGTTTACTTTTTTAGAAAAAGCAAGATTTTAGCTTAATTTTCTAGTGTTACACAGCTGACTTGGCCCGTGTTCAGTGGCCAGTCAGCTTAGCCTGGGGTACATAACCTTTCACTCGGGGCTCCCCCCTGCACCCTTATTCTCCCCCTCTGATCCCTCCCTCCCACTTACCTGGTTACTCCACAGTATTTTCTTGGGCTGCTATTCGGCCGCCGTTTTAGATGGGGCCGCTATTTTTTCTCCAGGGTGGTGGCACGTTAACGGGCGCCATCTTTGGAAAGGTGGAGGTCTAGTTGTTTCTTCTAGACCCGGATATAGCACCGGAAGCTGCAGTCGCGCCGAAGGTGCGCCTAAGGCAAGCCCGCCTGCGCCCGTCCGCGCCAAGTCGGGCCCAGGGGCCAGTCCCCCTGGTCCGTCCAGGAGTTTGGGTTGGACCTACACGTCAGAAAGTCTCAAGAGTCTCAGACCCTGTCTGCCTGACACTTGCCAGATATGCCCCGATTTGAGGGACAATACATGGTGATGCCCCTCCTGTAATTGGGCCCCTCAACATATGGGATCCATGGTTTCCATGGACATTAATGCCCACATATCTTTCTAGTTGGTAAATTGTAGATCACTACCAGCACATAAACTGGATATTAATATTTTGCTGAGCGATAGTGCTCCCACTGCCCTGTTCTTTACCGAGACATGGCTACATGAGGGGTCTGGACCCGATATAGCGCTGGCCCTACCCCCAGGGTACCGGATAGCAAGGACCGATAGAACCATCTCCAGAGGAGGAGGTATTGCAATCATATATAAGCATGAATTTAAGTTTAGCTCTTGCTCCCTGCAGTTAACGGGTTGCAAAAGTATGCTCTTCTCGCTGACTCTGAACCCAGCATTCACCTTTACAGGAGTACTGCTCTATCGTCCTCTGGGGTCCAGTGACAATTTTATAAATACCTTTCCTGACCAAGCAGCCGATCTAATATATAATAAACCCAATGTTACGATTCTAAGTGATTTTAACATTCATGTAGACAATCTGGACTTGGTATCGACTAGACGTCTTTTAGCGGACATGGAAGCTCTCGGTCTAAGACAATTAGTTACAGGGCGGACACATGAAAAGGGGCATACAATTGACCTAGTCTTCAGTAACCTGTCAGAGCTTTGCCCCATGCCCGCTCTTCCTTTGGCTTGGTCCGACCATCTATTAATTCCGCTATAACTACGTATCTCCTCGGTGAAAGGCTCCTCCCAGCTTATAGCTCCGAGAGTGAGGGGCTGGCATAGTCTCATCGCAGATGAATGGATCAAGCTTTTAGACAGCTGTGAATCGACGTATTTCAAACACATTCAGAGAAAAATTTAAACCTTTAATGATTGTGTCACTGAATGTCTTGACACTCTTCTCCCCTATAAGAAGGTAACCGGGCTCCCAAGGAGAGTCAAGGCCCAGTGGTTCACCACTCATCTATCAACACTTAAAAGGAAGAGTAGGTGCTTTGAGAGAAAGTGGAGGAAAACTTTAAACCCAGTTGCAAGGGAAGAATATAGGCAATCTATTAGGCAATATCACGCAGAAATTAGACTAGCACAAGGCGCATATTATTCTGGTAGAATTGAACAGGCCGCAGGCTCCCCTAAAGAGGTTTTTCAGGTGCTTAAAGAGATTCTTCATTCTCCTATAGCATCTGACCCAATTGAAGCCTCAGGAGAATATAGTAACAAGTTAGCCAGGTTTTTTCAACAGAAGATCAACACCATCTACTCTAATCTTACAAAGGACAAAGCCAAGTCTGAGGCCCAAGCTACAACCCCCCTAATAAGTACAGTCACTCTATCACATTTCTCCCCCTTATCTCAGGAACAGACCGCCTCCTATCTTGCCGCTTTAAAGTCAGGTTCCCCTTTGGACCCAGCTCCCCCTCACGTGTTAGCTCTTGGAGCTCCAGCTATTGTCCCTGTTCTAATCAAACTACTGAACTCCTCCCTGCGGAGCGGCTGGGTCCCGGAACAATGGAAACATGCAATAGTGGAAACATGCAATAGTGAACCCTTTGCTAAAAAAACAAATTTAGAGACCAGGGATCTTAAGAATTATAAGCCCATATCCTTACTTCCTTTCATGTCTAAAATATTGGACAAATACATTAACTCCCAACTCTCCATTTTTTTGGAAGAGAATAATATCTTACACCCTACTCAGATGAGCTTTAGGCCTTTGCACAGCACAGAATCAGCCCTGATAGTGGTCACGGAGGAGGCTAGAAAATGAATGGATCAGGGCTATATGACAGCTATCATACTTCTTGACCTAAGCGCTGTCTTTGATACGGTAGACCATCATCTCCTGATTCAAAGGATAAAAGCAACTGGAATTGAAGGCTCCACACTCAAATGGGTCTCCTCTTTTCTTGAGGAAAGTTCATTTCAGGTGTTGGACCGCTCTCATTTTTTTGATCAGTACAAACTGAGCTGTGGGGTCCCACGGGGTTCATCGCTTAGTCCCACCCTATTTAATATATACATGGCCCCCTTGGCAGAGCTAGTGGAGTCCTTTGGACTGTCACTAGTTTCCTACGCAGATGATACTCAGCTGCTGGTATCCTTTTCCACGATAGAGGGGGCAGATTGATCGGCATTGACGTCATGCGTACAGGCAATATCTAGTTGGATGACTTATAGTATGCTCCAACTTAATGGGGATAAAACTGAAATAATGATCCTCGGCCATCACTCGAACCCTGGCATTAATTCCTTGGCCATGGCCTCTTTAGAGTCCCTGCCATCCCCCAAGGATCACATCAAAAGTTTGGGAATTTGGCTTGATCCCCAGCTCACCCTGGAATACCAGGCCAAGAAAAGTGCTGCTGCCTGCTTTGGATCACTGAGACTCTTGAGAAAGGTTCTGGGAATACTCCCGCCTTTGGCGAGAAGACTCACTGTACAATCAATCATTCTGTTGCGTCTTGACTACGGCAATAGTCTATTTCTCGGCTCCCCCAAATATGTGATCAACAAATTGCAGGAGGCTCAGAATGCAGCAGCGTGTCTTCTGCTTGACATTCCAAGGCATAGTCCAGCCAAACGGGCACTGTCCACACTCCACTGGCTTCCAGGGAAACTGCGAATGAATTTCAAGACTCGTTGTATCATTCATAGAGCATTACATAACAGAGGACCCCATCTGTTAAAATCTATGGCAACTTTTTGCAAACCCGCCAGAGCTCTCAGATCAACATCGACTGCCTTAGCCGTACTTCCCATCGTCAAGAAAGTCAGATTGAGGGTGAGGGGCTACGATGGAAAATCAGGGAGCCTAACTATGGAATTCCTTCCCTCTAAATATTCAACTAATTAGTCATGAACTGAACTTTCGGAAAGCAATCAAGACCTGGCTTTTTAACTTTAGTTTCCCGTCCCTGGTTCCTGTTTTTGTTCTTCAGCGCTGCGAGTCCTCCGGGTAGTTTGGCGCTTTATAAGTTCATATAACATAACATATAACATGTTCCTGGCAGGGAGCTTCGCTTTCCTCTCCAGGAACCCCTTTCGGAAGCTCTGAACCTTGTTCGTGTAATCAGAATTAATGGAAATTTTGCAGTTCTCAAATACCACCCTGTCAGATTCGCGGGCCACCCGCAGAACACAGTCTCTGTCTTTATAATTCAAGCGACAGGCAATGATAGCCCACAGCGGCGTGCCGGGGTGGTGTGATGAGGGCCCTATGAGCACGCTCCACCACGAACACCCTGAACAGCCCGACCGGCTTCAGAACGTCCTTGATCCAATTCTCCACGAAGGTTTCAACCGTGGACCCCTCTGCACGCTCCGGGAACCCCAGCAGTCAGACGTTATTCCATCGGAACCTGCCCTTTGCATCCTCCAGCCTTCCAACCGTGTAATTGACCTGTACCATCTGTTAACGCAGGGCCCCCACCTCCGTTTGCGTCTCCACAATGGAGCCCTCCGCCACCTTAACCTTGTCAGAGACCTTCCTGAGGTCTGCCCGAAGGAGGTTGACCTCAACTGCCACCTTTTCTAGCCTCCCTTCGAGGGCCACCCTACAAACCTGTAAAGCCGCAAGAATCTCAGCTTGCAATGGCTCCTCTGTAGTCGCTGGCATGCTTACGCCATCTCCAGTCCCCACTAATCGAGTCTGGCGCTTCGGCAGGGGCGCCAGAGTGGTGTATTGCTCCATGGTGTTCCCCTGCGATGTTTCCGCCCACCAGTATCGCCCCATTCTGCAGCGGACCTGGAACCAAGCGGTATCTCAGTCTCAATTGGCCTGGTGAGGTGGCAAAAGTGCCCAGAGTTCACAGCACCAGTAGATCAGGCACCGAGCGCCATCTCCCAGCTGGCAGTCCAGGAACCGGTGGATCCGAGCACCCTCTGAAGCTCCTCTCAGTGAGCCCAGCACCCCTGGTCCCAGAGGGCCCACTGCCAGGCCCTGGGCTGATCACCAGAACACCATTTCTTCCACTCGTTGACCTGCGGCCGTCCCTCGCCAGGCTGTATCACAATTTATTTGGCTGTTCTCTGGCCGCCCCTTCCAGCACCCTCTCGGCCCGTCCACCGCCTGTCCTCCGGCTCCTTGATCATCCATGCCCCCGGGCCGACCACCAGACTAACCGGGCCCACCTGACAGTGCAAGCCCACGCTTCTCAAATTCTTCACACGGGCACCCTGCAGGATGCATCGAGCCCACCGCAGCTCTGGCCTGCGCAGTAAGTCCAGACACCTCCAGGTACCGGCCGACCTGAGGCTCTGCAGGGGGAGGACCCAACCCCCAGTGGGAAACGCAAAGCAGGCAGCAGGCCACCGACTCCTATCAGCGCCTCCTTCCAATACAGATCAGCCGCATCACGAGTTCCGGGAGTCAGAGCCTAAAAAACTGAGCTGTGTTTTACCGGCACACTTGAGGCGCCATCCCGTGATAGTAGGGGGTGCCAATCGTCGCAGGCACCCCAGGCTCGATGAAGGATTCAGCCGGAATGGCGGGAGATCACTAGAAGCGCGTCCCGTCGACAATCTTTCTTGGCCACGCCCCTTTGTCAAAACTTTTACTGCAAATACTACATTGATATTATCAACGATGTTATCAAAGTTATCATGAGTGCTGTAATTTGTGCGTTAATTAGCAGTTCATGGTGAGGGCATGAGTTATCGTTATCTTAGGGCACAACTTATAGTTACTTGAGTTAACTCTATCTATAACAGGTGAATTTCTATGGTTTTATACGTTTAAAATGTGAGCCTAACTATAACGTCCCTGTGACTTTTGTTTTTTTAAGTGAATTTCAATGTTTTTTCTAATTCTATTTCCTAACTATGACGTCCCTGTAACCTTTGTTTTTTCAGTGAATTTGTATGTTTTTTTAATGTAAAGTAAGTTTCATTATTATACATTAATCCAGCTACCACCATGCACCGCCTTCATCTGTGCGCGGCAGTTAGTGGCTGCAGGGCCTGCAGTGCACCTTTTTAACAACCTAACCCAATCTGCCCATGGCCTTCGGCCATGCGCAGCAGGAGTTGGTTGCAGGGCAAGCAGACCAACCCATATCACCACCCAACCCCGTGCTGCACACAGCCTTAGGCCATGCTGTAGTAGGCTAGCCTGATTTGTAGTGGACACCTAAGGTACTTACACCTTATACCAGGTCCAGTTATCCCTTATTAGTGAAATGTAGGCAGTTTTCTAGCAGCTTAAGCTGTCTAGAGGTAGCTGTAGCAGAGCAGCTTAGGCAGAACTAGGAGACATGCAAAGCTCCTGCAATACCACTATGGTTAGACAGTACTTATACACAATAAAAGACAATACTCAGTGTTACCAAAAATAAAGGTACTTTATTTTAGTGACACAAGGCCAAAAATATCTTAGAGGCAATACTCCGTCTGGAGGTAAGTATTATACACAATATATACACTAGTAACCAAAATCAGGTAAGTAAGCAGTCATAGAATAGTGCAAACAGTGGAAAATACAATAGACTGCAATGGGCCTAGAGGCAACACAAACCATATACTAAAATAGTGGAATGTGAATCACAAATTCCCCCCTAGGCAAGTGTAGTGTGTAAAGGGGTGCTGTGAGTGTAAGAAAACACCAAATGTACCCCACCCCAGAGCCCTGGAAATCAGGAGTAAAGTACAGCAAGTTTCCTCAGAACACACTACAAGTCGTGATAAGAGGTTTTGCAGGAACCAAACAAGACTGCAAGCAACAAATGATGGATTCCTGGACCTGAAGATCTGTAGAGAGAGGAGACCAAGTCCAGAAGCCGAAGAAGAGTCCATGAAGGACAGGAGCCCCTGCCAACCTAGAAGATGGTGCAAAAGTCGAATCTCCTGTAAGAAGAAGAGTACAGAAGAGCACCAAAGACGATGGCTGTGGGTTCCTGCTTGGTGCAGGTGCTGTTCCACGTCAAGTTGTTGGATGCTGGCTGTTTGCTTAGCTGGATTCCGCCAACAAGCCTTGGTTCATGCAAGTACATGGTCTGCATCAAAATGGAGCTGCCTGGACCCAGGACGGACCTGGGGGTCTCAACTCGGACTGAGGAGACAGAGAGTGCTCTCAGCACTTCAGAGAGCCCACAGAAGACCAGGCAGCACCCACAGGAGTCCCAGGACATGGGGACAAATAAGATGCAAAGTGCAGTCATTGCAGCACAACAAAGGAAGGTCCCACGCAGCCGGAGAACAACTCAGCGAGTTGTGCATCACATGCTGGAGTGCTGGGGACCTGGGCTACCCTCACACTTAGTAACTTTGCAACTAGCCTTCAGTAAATGAAGGTTAGACATTTAGGTGACTTATAAGTTACTTAAGTGCAATGAAAATGGCTGTGAAATAGTGTGGGCTCTATTTTACTCAGGCTGCAGTGGCAGTCCTGAAGAAAGGTTTGTCTGAGCTCCTTATGGGTGGCAAAAGAAATGCTGCAGCCCATAAGGATCTCCTGGAACCCCAATGCCCTGGGTACCTTGGTACCATATACTAGGGACTTATACGGGGGTCCAGTGTGCCAGTCAGAATTGAAATATGGAGTCACTAAAGTGTAGTGACAAATTTGGTAAGTAGAGAGAGCATAAGCACTGGAGTTCTGGTTAGCAGAATTTCAGTGGCACAGTCAAGCATACTGACAACACACACATAGGCCACAAACTATGAGCACTGGGGTCCTGGCTAGCAGGATCCCAGTGAGACAGACAAAACATACTGACAAACAGGCAGAGATTGGGGGTAACATGCCAAGATAGATGGTACTTTCCTACAAATGCATAGCGAGGGTTGGCCTTAGGACCTGGCATGCCGCCAACCCCTGATAGCCACCCAAACCCACGCCGTGCAGGGCCAAAGGATGTGCATAGCGGGGATTGACCGCAGGGCCTGTAGCCAACCCCTATAACCACTCAAACCCACGCCATGCACAACCGAACAGTCTATCTCTCTTCTTCTGAGAACAGGTGTGAGGGGGTGTCTTTGGGTGTGAGTGTCTGTCTGGGTGTGAAAGTGGGTGCACGAGGGTCTGAGTAGTTCTGTGGGTAGGGGAATGAGGGTCAGGGTGGCTCTGACAGTGAGTGCATCAAGGTCTGAATGGGTCTGTGAGTGGGTGCGTGTGTGTCTGAATGGGTCTGTTAGTGGGTGTGTGAGGGTCTGAGTGGGTCCGTGACTGGGTGCGTGTGTGTCTAAGTGGGTCTGTGAGTGGGTGCGTGAGAGTCTGAGTGGGTCTGTCAGTAGGGGCATCAGTGTCTGAGTGGGTCTGTGAGTGGGTGCATAAGTGTCTGAGTGGGTTTGTGAGTGGATGCATGAGTGTCTGGGTGGGTCTGAAAGTGGGTGTGGGAGTCTGAGTGGGTGCGTGAGTAGGTGTGTGAGTGGATGCATAAGTTTGAGTGCGTGTATGAATTAGTGTATGAATGAGTCTGTGAATTGTTTTACATCTTTTTTTGCTTATTCGTGATTAATCTCGGGATTATTTGCTAATATCACGTGTGGTGAAGAAAAATAATTTCAAACACATAATTTGACCCTCAAACATCCCTATACCACACTCCTAGGGTCAGGGTACCTCCACCCTGACCCCTTATGCAACTTTGCATTTTGTTTTTCAAGACCATGTCCTGGGACCTTAAAATGGTGGCCACAACTTTCTGTTCACATTGTGGCCAGCCAATTACAGAGCTTCTATTCGGATGAGCATTCACAAAAATTTGTGAATATTTGTGAATTATTTGTAACTTCAGATAAACAAAAGTGGATTTTCTTTAATGTCTTGTAAACTACTGAACAGATTTACACAAAATATGGAAAAGCTTACTGTGCTCACCGAAACCTATCTTGATGCCAAATTTTGTGTCATTCCGTCCAGCGGTTCGGGTTGTAGTCATGTCTAAAGGTCCTATGGGAATTAACATGGGAAACGCAACTTTTTTTTAACAACCCCCCTTTTTCTCAGCCCCCGCTTAATAGATAACCCCAAAACTTCCCATACGCAACAAGAGTCACTGGCACACTTTTTGGGGAAAATTTCATGAGGATTTGTCAAACGGTGCCAAAGATATAGGCAAATCAAAAAACGCTTTTCTATGGAAACATGGTCCTAACTATAAATAAAAAGTAATAAATACTTACCTGTGCTAACCTGTAAATCCTTTACCACGCATATGCCTTTTCCATTCATGCCTTTACAAAATAAAAAAATTAGTACTTCCCTTTAAAAGCTTTACGACGCATATGCCTTTAATATTTATGCCTTTAGCACAAAATCTGTTGTAAAGGCATGCGTGGTAAAGGTATATATGTGGTAAAGGCATATGCATGGTAATGGGTTTGTGGTAATGGTCATGCATGGTAATGACCGCGTTGTAATGATGGTTCACGGCCCCTGATAATTGCCAGTGGCTAAAGTATTCCACCCATTGCTTCTTTTTTAATTCATTAGTTCAATGGCTATGCCTAAGACGTGGGTCCAGTGTTCACTGAGTCACTGGAGCTAAGCTGCACCCAACTGAAGAGGTGTAAATAGGCTGAAACTGATCTGGGGCTGCTTCTTTTCAGCTTCAGGGATTACCTCAAAGGCCTGTTCAGGTTGAAGTGGTCTTTCTGATGCATGACCGAGGCTTATTTGGTGATGGCGGAGTCCTGTCTAAGGTGGCATAGTGGTAAAAAACAATGGACTAGGATGCAACCTCAAGCATTTCACCTATAATGTTTTTGGATTAGCCAGCTCTAGAATGGTTGACAGTGTGCTGGCCTCTGTTTCCCAGACATGTCGCCATTGCCAGATGTATGTAGTTTGTGCTACTAGGACTGTCCAACCTGGGGATTGTGTTTGCTATTGTGACCATGGGAACAGTGTTTGTCATGCCAAAATATATGCACACGGTGCTAACATTTATGTGATGGCCAAGGGTACAGCGTTCGGGTGATTGCTGCTGTGCTCTTTCT
Organism: Pleurodeles waltl; assembly: GCF_031143425.1. Lineage (NCBI taxonomy): Eukaryota > Metazoa > Chordata > Amphibia > Caudata > Salamandridae > Pleurodeles > Pleurodeles waltl. The sequence goes on along the minus strand of NC_090439.1, from coordinate 190,629,120 downwards.
GGGAAGAGTCTCAAACAGCAGTGGTGATGGAACCATTTTTGAAGTGGGGGTGCTACTATCAATGTACCATCACTGAAGTCATAAGGATTGTGAAAAATCAAAGCATCACCCAAAGAACAATTATAGCAAATGAGCTACTTCCATTCAACAGGAAAGTAATAAAGGTGTGGTATGTAACTAGTGGTGCATTCTGGAGCACACTGTTGCAAATATATTACTAAAGCATGGTGTGGTAACACACTAATTTACGGACAGAACATTGTCCATTGCAGTAGTAAGAATATTTGCACTGACATGCAAATTTACTGTTAAACCTACAATATGCACAAACGATCATTTCTGGAAATCAGGTTTCAGCAAATATTTATCATCTGCACATAACCAAATAAAATGTCTTGATTTATTTCAGCCTATTAAAATATTTGTTTCCATTACACTGCGTAATAGCCAAAAACATTCTTACTTCGTGCTTTCCTAGCTGCTACATTTTAAAATATATGAACAGTTTTTATACAGGTATTTATAGTGTATTGTGTTAGAAAAATACTGACAACTTGCAGACTTTCGCACTCCCTGTACCCTTTCAATACACTGTACAAAATACTCTCATTTTGCGGTCCGAGAAACAAAAAAGTAAACACCAATCTCCATTTTAAACAAATAAATAGCAATTCTTCAGAAGACATAACCTAAGTCTGACATCTGACCTCTGTCTTTGAACGCACAGCAGAAGTGACCAGATTAAAACAAAACATAAATGCTTGTTTATTGCTCATTCACCTTCGGAGCTCCAGCATCTTTACTTTGGAGGTGCTGCAGCACCCGCTCCCAAACCATACTTCCAGCACCTACGTCAGAATGGTATTGTGTGGGGTTCATTGCGGATGGCCCATAGTGCTCCTTGCCAGCACTGCTATACAGGTGGTTTCTGGCTTCCTTCACCCACCTGCCTTAACTCTTATTTGCACCTGCTTTTTGTGCGTTAGCCTCTCTGTACAGGACCTTCGTATTGTGATCCCACCAAGCACGGGCTTTGCTCCTCTCTTTCTCATGCCATATGCTGGGGCTCCCCGGTGTCATCACAATGTAGGAAGCACTGATTCAGAGGCGGCAACCCAGCCTGCAGTGCTGCTATCTCTGATGTCCAGCCCCACATTCTGCTTCCTCTGGTAAGCTGCTTCTTCTGGGTCACCGCTGCATCTCCCACCTGCAGAGCTGGTGCCCGAACTGTCCGTGATGGTTCTTCTCTTGATGTTTACAGGAGCAGGTTGTTCTGCCTCCACTGCTTCTGCCATCTGCTCTCTCGTATATGGGGTCGCCACCTGCCTGGTTTACTGGATGCTTTTCTTCAGCTGGCCACAAAGATGTGTTTGGGTCAGGTACTCCTTCACTGAGGTGGGTGTGCCTTGAATGTCCTCTCTTGCTATATCCTCCGTAAGGATAAGATTGACCACTGTGAGGGCTCTTATTGGCCCATTTAAAAGGTTGTCTGTGAACTTAATCGTAACAGCTTTTTTGCCTTCACCAGTGGCACCTCCCTGATGGGCCATTTGGTGTGCTGTTGCTCCCTATTTCCTGCCTGGCTGGTGAGGGACATGCTTGATGACTTGATGTGTCTAAGATCCTTGCATTCTGCCCCTTCCTGGAGTTGAGGGCGCTCTCAGCGGGTTACCCCTCTGGTCTCAATGTCCACCTATGTAGGTCAAGCCTTATCCTTTTATAGTGTCTGTTTTGTATACTGTTTAGTACGTTTGAGTTCAGGGCTGATGGAGAAACCTTTCATTACTTGAGAAAAATGTGAAAACTGAAAGAGGGCTCCACCAAAACAACTTTAGTGGAGGAGGCTTACCTATTTACTTAGCATTTTCCTCCAGAAATTGTAGGAAGCCCTCCTCCTACCAAACTCTGAATCAGGCCCTTATTTGCTTGCTATCTCGAATACAAGAGATGCAGATGGGATGCCACTATTAGAATAAATGTGAAGCCCATGCTGTGGAAATAACACAAAATGCAGACTGGTATATGTTGTGAATACTTGTTTAAGCAGTTTAATATAAATCGTATTTGAAATGCATACCAACTGCTCTCCACACTGGCCTTGGCAGCACGCACTGTTGTGACATCACAAACATCCACAATACACTGTCACAATACAGTAGTGATGTTATGATGTCATTCCTTGTCACAGCTGAATAGTGATGATACACTTAGCTTCCATTAAAACATATGTTTTACATAATTATGGAAATGTTCCAGTTGTTATAAATCTACATTTAAATAAAATGTTGGCTTATATGTATTGTTTTTTTTTTAAGCTAACCTAAGTATACTTTCCAGAGCAAAATAAAGCCTCTAGGAAATTAATTCATATTTATGGCACTCCAAGATGCTTAACTTGATTCACTCCTGGGGATACTTAGTGTTAAACGCTTTCATAATCTGATCAGTGAGCTGCCATCAGCTGTAAATTAATTAGTTTTTTTTTTTTTTTTAGTTTGCCTGGCCAATTCCTATGCTCTCTGGCATGAGTGTCCGCAGGATTCATTTGCATCGTGACATTTCAATGATTTCCGATGAGAAGAAAGAGAACATTAACTTCTTGTTTTAAAAAGTCCGTACATCTATACATTTTAGGTTTATGCTTTGGACGGCCAGAGGTCTACTCATTTATCGGGGCTGACAAAATCTCAAGGATTACATCTGAAAATCTCGACAATGCTTAGATGTCCAGGCGTTCTCCCATTTGTCTGAGTGACATTCGTGCGGAGTATCTACACAGATAGAGCACGGGTTTAAATGTGGAAGAAAATATGCACTTGCTCATACGCTTGTCTCTGTGTGCTTTTCTCAAAGTGGACATACCCCCGAAAATAGAAGGGTGGCGTGACTAGAATGTCAGACAGTTGTGTCTCATGTTAGTCTGTTGGACTGTGTTGTTGAAGTCATTTTGAAGAGACATTCTTTAACAGCAGTCAAAACGCTGCAACGATACCAAGCCTAAGCCTGCTCCTCTCAGCTGTGCAGGTGATAAGAGGGAAAAAATTGTCAAATTACACTGAAAACTGTTAGTTTCTCAGTTACGGGTGACACGCTTAATGTGGCACGAGGCTCTAAACTAATGCCTTCCATGCTAGGAGAGAAAAAGGTGCGATAGCAACTGAGACCGTAAATGCTGCTTAATTACTACAGCACCAAAAAGATCAAATACTTCGCTAACACTTTTTTGCAACTAATCTGCCAGTAGTTGAGGAGCAGGACTCGGTAACCGCGTGCGCAGCCAGTGGGCTTCAATCATCCAAGGTAATGCCGGAGCGGACAAGCCTGCCGGCCAGGTAGGGTGATAATGTTCATCCCGTTCTGTGCATTACCCTCCGACTTTTGCCCAAACGACTCCATTTGCAAAAGGGGTTTCTAGTAACAGCTCCTGCACTCGTGGTGGAAGTGTTTTTAATGACGGGAATGCACGCTTTCTGGAAGAAAACTCGCTGCAGTGCTCCCTTGCGGCAGTGGCCATGTCAGCTGTGCACAGCCGTGGTGACGTGTCACTGCAAAAGGTGATGCACAGCGGTACGCCTGGAACACCGTAACATCATTAAAATACAGTAAATTGATACCGTCACAAATGAATTCACAAATGGTGTGCTCCCTGCCTTTCTGTCTCCTTGACAACCCCTGTTCCCGCACGACAAATGCGTAGTGATACACTGGACTATCAGCTGATACTGGTCATTGATAGCATGCGTTACAATCAGAAGCCGCGGTAAGCGCCCTTACTTACATTACGTGATTCACTAGAGTTGTAATGTGTAGTATTGGGGGCCCCAGGCCCTCATGCTACTGAAATGACCGACACATACAGGGTAGCATGGTTGTAAGAACTGGCCTTGAGTACCTGCGCCCAGCCCTTTTTATTGGCAGGGTCACCTGACTGGTGATGCCTGTGTTGGATGGGTGTGGGGTGTGAGTGTAAGGCCAGCCCTCAGCCGAGTGGCTGGTGAAACACTAGAACATGTCTAGCAGGACACTACATCCCTCCCAAACTTTATTGAGGAACAAAGCAACAAAGTCCAACCTGTGGGAAAGAAACTATGCAGAGTCTCTTCAGGAGGTCTGCCTGACCTGCGGCATGAAACAGATGCACCTGGGCACTCGGCATCACAGCACCCACCGTTGTTCAACCAGACTGTGCTGGACACAAACAGCAGGGCAGATGACATCCAGATGCTTCAGTCGCTTGTCCACGACCTCACAGTGTGCTGGGGATTGTCGGTGCGGTCCTGCCTGGGCTCATGTTGTCAAAGTCTGTGTACAACTTCTGATGCAGGTGCATCTGGAGCAGTGGGGAGTCCACTGTACACAGTTCTGGAAGGCATTCTGGCTCTGGAGATTGTACACTTCCTAAGACTGCAGATGACGTGACGGCCTGGTGCACCTGAGTGTCCAGAGGCAGAGCAGCAGCAGGCTTCCCTCTCGTGCCAGACCTCCATTGAACAGGAGTCTCCTCAAGGCCCTTTGTCGGGCTGCCATGGGACTGTGTGGACTGCGACGGCCTATTGCAGGCCCAGCACAGGCGCAGCAGAGGAACCGCCTACAGGACCGCATCCTAATCTCACAAGGAGCCACAAGGGTGGTTGACGCAGGGTCAGCTTGCTCGAGCCCTCAGGATTCAGGTGCTCTGGCCATAGTGCAACAGTCACTGGATGACCAGTCTCTGTATGAGACCTCCGTGCTTCCCGATGCCTGACGTGGAGCTGTCTCAGAGGCATCAGGAGTCCTCTCTCACTGGAATTCCCTGGAGGCCTTTGCCCCTGGATTGCCACAGGACTGTGTGGGCTGTGCGGGCCAACATAGGCCGCACCAAAGGAAGTCGCACTGAACTCCCAACAGGGCCACGTCCAAGTCTTGTGCAACCCCAGGGTGGATGGTCCAAATGGTCTGCTCTGCTCTCACCAGCAGCTGTCTGGTTCACGGGGCTCATGGCAGGTGTTCAGGTGGTAAATTTCCAGGTTGCCAGATATGACTGGTCAGCATCGGTTTTTGTTGCTAACTCTGGTTCCACTCAGGTGGTGCTGTGCTCCTTTGGTGGTTGGGCAATGCACCTCATCAAGAAGATGATCTGTTTTTCATCCTTCTGCAGATCAAACAGGTGGCGGGGCTTCGTTGGCGGAAAGATCATTTGATTGACATCGTGGCCACTGGTGGTCTTGCCTGGCCTGTGTAATTGGCGACAGGGATGCCATCACAGCTAAGCAGCCGGTGACAAGTGGCAGGACGGTCGCACTGAGAAGCATGGGGGTCCACCCACGTAGCTGTCTTCAGTTACATCAGCTCACCCCGGTGGCTGTCTTTTGTTGATGGATACCTTCTTATCTGCTCCCACAAGTCCTCAGTTATGTTGCTCTTCTTCCTTCCACTTGCGCACCTGTGATGGAGTTGATCTGTGGTGTGACCGGTCTGTCACACTCCTCTTCTTCTCGTCCTTTCTTGTTGTGGCATAGTGCCACGCTCTCTTCTCCTCTTTCTTCCTTGATGTGGTGTCGTGCCACAGGTCGCATGTGGCGTCACCTGGACCTTTCCTTTCTCTGCATCTTGATTTGTTGCAGCCTCTTCAGGCTGAGTCCTCAAATCAAATCAAATCATTAACATTTATAAAGCGCGCTACTCACCTGTGCGGGTCTCAAGGCGCTAGGGGAAAGAGGGGGTTACTGCTGCTCGAAAAGCCAGGTCTTTAGGAGTCTCCGGTAAGCGGAGTGGTCCTGGGTGGTCCTGAGGCTGGTGGGGAGGGAGTTCCAGGTTCTGGCCGCCAGGAAGGAGAAAGATCTCCCACCCGCCGTGGAGCGGCGGATGCGAGGGACGGAAGCGAGTGCGAGGCCAGAGGAACGGAGGAGGCGGGTGGGGACGTAGAAGCTGAGGCGTCGGTTGAGGTATTCCGGTCCCTTGTCGTGGAGGGCTTTTTGTGCGTGGGTGAGAAGTCGAAAGGTGATCCTTTTGCTGACTGGGAGCCAATGCAGGTGTCTCAGGTGTGCGGAGATGTGGCTGTTGCGGGGTACGTCGAGGATGAGGCGGGCCGAGGCGTTTTGAATGCGTTGCAGGCGATTTTGGAGTTTGGCTGTGGTTCCAGCGTCGAGGGTGTTGCCGTAGTCCAGGTGGCTCGTGACGAGGGCGTGGGTCACGGTTTTTCTAGTGTCGGCGGGGATCCAGCGGAAGATCTTGCGGAGCATGCAGAGGGTGAGGAAGCAGGCGGAGGACACAGCGTTGACTTGCTTGGTCATGGTGAGAAGAGGGTCCAAGATGAAGCCGAGGTTGCGGGCGTGGTCTGCGGGGGCCGGTGCGGTGCCGAGGGCCGTGGGCCACCAGGAGTCGTCCCAGGCGGACGGGGTGTTGCCGAGGATGAGGACTTCCGTTTTTTCAGAGTTCAGCTTTAGGCGGCTGAGCCTCATCCAATCTGCAACGTCCTTCATACCCTCTTGTAGGTTGGTCTTGGCGCTGGCGGGGTCCTTAGTGAGGGAGAGTATAAGTTGGGTGTCGTCGGCGTAGGAGGTGATGATGATGTCGTGCTTACGTACGATGTTGGTGAGGGGGCTCATGTAGACATTGAAGAGTGTCGGGCTGAGTGATGAGCCTTGGGGTACGCCGCAGATGATCTCGGTGGGTACTGAGCGAAACGGAGGGAGGTAAACTCTTTGGGAACGGTTTGAGAGGAAGGAGGCGATCCAGTCCAGGGCCTGGCCTTGGATCCCGGTGGAGCGGAGGCGGGTGATTAGGGTGCGGTGACAGACGGTGTCGAAGGCAGCCGAAAGGTCGAGGAGAATGAGGGCGACTGTTTCACCGTTGTCCATCAGGGTTCTGATGTCGTCTGTGACTGAGATGAGGGCGGTTTCCGTGCTGTGGTTGGTTCGGAATCCTGTTTATGAAGGGTCGAGCAGGTTGTTGTTTTCCAGGAAGGTGGTCAGCTGTTTGTTGACGGTCTTCTCTATTACCTTGGCTGGGAAAGGCAGGAGTGAGATGGGGCGGAAGTTTTTCAGGTCGCTCGGGTCAGCCGTAGGTTTCTTTAGTAGGGCGTTGACTTCGGCGTGTTTCCAGCATTCGGGGAAGGTAGCAGAAGAAAAAGAAGAGTTGATGACGGCCTGGAGGTGCGGGGCGATGATGTCGTCGGCTTTGTTAAAGATGAAGTGAGGGCAGGGGTCCGAAGGGGCGCCGGAGTGGATAGAGTTCATGGTGGATTTGGTTTCTTCAGTGTTGATGTGGGTCCAGTTGTTGAGGGTGATGGTCGGGGGTGCGAGTTCGGTGGTGTTTGGTTGGGTCTGGTGTCCGAAGCTGTTGTGGAGGTCGCTGATCTTGCAGTGGAAGAAGGTGGCGAGGGATTCGCACAAATCCTGTGAGGGCGTGACGGCGTTGGGGTTGGAGAACTCCTTGACGATGCTGAAGAGTTCTCTGCTGTTGTGGCTGTTTTTGTCCAGTCTGTCGGTGAAAAAGTTCCTTTTAGCAGCGCGGATCAGGTGGTGGTGTTCGCGGGTAGCGTTCTTGAGGGCGGTCATGTTGTCAGCGGTGTGGTCCTTGCGCCAGACCTTCTCGAGAGCGCGACAAGTTTTCTTTGATTCTTTGAGGGTGTCTGTAGGAAGTTGGCTCTGTATGTGCTATTTCAAAGTAAGGAATAGCATGCACAGAGTCCAAGGGTTCCCCTTAGAGGTAAAATAGTGGTAAAAATAGATAATACTAATGCTCTATTTTGTGGTAGTGTGGTCGAGCAGTAGGCTTATCCAAGGAGTAGTGTTAAGCATTTGTTGTACATACACATAGACAATAAATGAGGTACACACACTCAGAGACAAATCCAGCCAATAGGTTTTTATATAGAAAAATATCTTTTCTTAGTTTATTTTAAGAACCACAGGTTCAAATTCTACATGTAATATCTCATTCGAAAGGTATTGCAGGTAAGTACTTTAGGAACTTCATATCATCAAAATTGCATGTATACTTTTCAAGTTATTCACAATTAGCTGTTTTAAAAGTGGACACAGTGCAATTTTCACAGTTCCTAGGGGAGGTAAGTATTTGTTAGTTTTACCAGGTAAGTAAGACACTTACAGGGTTCAGTTCTTGGTCCAAGGTAGCCCACCGTTGGGGGTTCAGAGCAACCCCAAAGTCACCACACCAGCAGCTCAGGGCCGGTCAGGTGCAGAGTTCAAAGTGGTGCCCAAAACGCATAGGCTAGAATGGAGAGAAGGGGGTGCCCCGGTTCCGGTCTGCTTGCAGGTAAGTACCCGCGTCTTCGGAGGGCAGACCAGGGGGGTTTTGTAGGGCACCGGGGGGGACACAAGCCCACACAGAAATTTCACCCTCAGCAGCGCGGGGGCGGCCGGGTGCAGTGTAGAAACAAACGTCGGGTTTGCAATGTTAGTCTATGAGAGATCTCGGGATCTCTTCAGCGCTGCAGGCAGGCAAGGGGGGGATTCCTCGGGGAAACCTCCACTTGGGTAAGGGAGAGGGACTCCTGGGGGTCACTTCTCCAGTGAAAGTCCGGTCCTTCGGGTCCTGGGGGCTGCGGGTGCAGGGTCTCTCCCAGGCGTCGGGACTTTAGGTTCAAGGAGTCGCGGTCAGGGGAAGCCTCGGGATTCCCTCTGCAGGCGGCGCTGTGGGGGCTCAGGGGGGACAGGTTTTGGTACTCACAGTATCAGAGTAGTCCTGGGGTCCCTCCTGAGGCGTCGGATCTCCACCAGCCGAGTCGGGGTCGCCGGGTGCAGTGTTGCAAGTCTCACGCTTCTTGCGGGGAGCTTGCAGGGTTCTTTAAAGCTGCTGGAAACAAAGTTGCAGCTTTTCTTGGAGCAGGTCCGCTGTCCTCGGGAGTTTCTTGTCTTTTCGAAGCAGGGGCAGTCCTCAGAGGATGTCGAGGTCGCTGGTCCCTTTGGAAGGCGTCGCTGGAGCAGGATCTTTGGAAGGCAGGAGACAGGCCGGTGAGTTTCTGGAGCCAAGGCAGTTGTCGTCTTCTGGTCTTCCGCTGCAGGGGTTTTCAGCTGGGCAGTCCTTCTTCTTGTAGTTGCAGGAATCTAATTTTCTAGGGTTCAGGGTAGCCCTTAAATACTAAATTTAAGGGCGTGTTTTAGGTCTGGGGGGTTAGTAGCCAATGGCTACTAACCCTGAGGGTGGGTACACCCTCTTTGTGCCTCCTCCCAAGGGGAGGGGGTCACAATCCTAACCCTATTGGGGGAATCCTCCATCTGCAAGATGGAGGATTTCTAAAAGTTAGAGTCACTTCAGCTCAGGACACCTTAGAGGCTGTCCTGACTGGCCAGTGACTCCTCCTTGTTTTTCTCATTATTTTCTCCGGCCTTGCCGCCAAAAAGTGGGGCCTGGCCGGAGGGGGCGGGCAACTCCACTAGCTGGAGTGTCCTGCTGGGTTGGCACAAAGGAGGTGAGCCTTTGAGGCTCACCGCCAGGTGTGACAATTCCTGCCTGGGGGAGGTGTTAGCATCTCCACCCAGTGCAGGCTTTGTTACTGGCCTCAGAGTGACAAAGGCACTCTCCCCATGGGGCCAGCAACATGTCTCGGTTTGTGGCAGGCTGCTAAAACTAGTCAGCCTACACAGATAGTCGGTTAAGTTTCAGGGGGCACCTCTAAGGTGCCCTCTGGGGTGTATTTTACAATAAAATGTACACTGGCATCAGTGTGCATTTATTGTGCTGAGAAGTTTGATACCAAACTTCCCAGTTTTCAGTGTAGCCATTATGGTGCTGTGGAGTTCGTGTTTGACAGACTCCCAGACCATATACTCTTATGGCTACCCTGCACTTACAATGTCTAAGGTTTTGTTTAGACACTGTAGGGGTACCATGCTCATGCACTGGTACCCTCACCTATGGTATAGTGCACCCTGCCTTAGGGCTGTAAGGCCTGCTAGAGGGGTGTCTTACCTATACTGCATAGGCAGTGAGAGGCTGACATGGCACCCTGAGGGGAGTGCCATGTCGACTTACTCGTTTTGTCCTCACTAGCACACACAAGCTGGCAAGCAGTGTGTCTGTGCTGAGTGAGAGGTCTCCAGGGTGGCATAAGACATGCTGCAGCCCTTAGAGACCTTCCTTGGCATCAGGGCCCTTGGTACTAGGAGTACCAGTTACAAGGGACTTATCTGGATGCCAGGGTCTGCCAATTGTGGATACAAAAGTACAGGTTAGGGAAAGAACACTGGTGCTGGGGCCTGGTTAGCAGGCCTCAGCACACTTTCAATTGTAAACATAGCATCAGCAAAGGCAAAAAGTCAGGGGGCAACCATGCCAAGGAGGCATTTCCTTACAGTGTCAGAGAACAAGAGAGGGTTTTTGGTGTTGGTCTGTCGATGCGTGCGTTTGAGGGGAGCAAGGTTGTCTGCGCAGTTGGAGATCCAGTTTGTGAGGCTGAGGGCTGCGTCGTTGGGGTCGGTGGTGAGGGTGGGTTGGTTGGCGGCGAGTGCGGAGAAGAGTTGCTCTTCGGGGATCTTGTTCCACTGTCGACGAGGGACGGGTTGAGTGCGGAGGTGGCGGGTCTCGCGTCGGAATGTGAAGTGGACACAGCTGTGGTCGGTCCTGTGTAGAGCGGAGGTGTGGCTGAAAAAGATGTGTTTGCTGGCGGAGAAGATAGGGTCGAGCGTGTGTCCGGCGATGTGGGTGGCGGTGTTCACCAGTTGTTTGAGGCCGATGTTGGCGAGGTTGTCGAGCAGGGTGGTGGTGTTGGGGTCGTTGTTTTGTTCCAGATGAAAGTTGAGGTCACCTAGGAGGATGTAGTCCGGTGAGGCGAGGGCGTGCGGGGAGATGAAGTCAGCGATGGCGTCGCTGAATGGGGCGCGCGGTCCGGGAGGACGGTAGACGAGGGATCCTCTGAGGGTGGTCCTCAGGTCGGTGCGAATCTGAAAATGCAGGTGTTCAGCGGCGAGAGGGGTGTCTTCGGTGGAGGTGGTGACGCTGATGGAGTCTTTGAAGACGATGGCGATACCTCCTCCTACTTGGTTGATGCGGTCTTTTCTGGAGATCTTGTAATGTAGAAGCTTAATTATTCAGCACCCATTCAGGATACAAACGACCGTTAGCCAGCTCTTCTAGATAAACATAATATCAATTTATTAGGGATAGAATAGAAAGACATGTACATGGAGGATGCTCTGTACTAGTGTACACTCGAGCAGCCTAATACAAGGAAGTAATACATGATCTTTTATAGTATTAAACCACAAACATAATTCAACGTCTTATTGGTTCTTTGGCTTTGACGTATGATTGACGCATGACTACTTCTCCATTATGGCTGAGGTCGTTTTTCCTATCATACTATATATAGTAACAAAAAGCATAGAAAAGGATTTTACACAAGGTGGCCTACGTGCCTAATATCACATGGTCCATCTTGTGACAGAACTCGAGAACATCACGTACTCAGACTGGTACTTTCCAGAAGGGAGATTGCTTCAGCTAGCATGCAATGACGAGGATCTTTCATGATGTCTGTTCAGAGGGCAAGCCTTGCAACATAATGCGTTCCTAGCAGTAGCGAATTACATTTGTAGGCCTCTTTACTTAATGATAGGCCTGTGCAGAGATTGTCATTGTGTATCACAGGGTCCACTAGGCATAGCATACCTAAGACCTGTAAAATGCGATTCCACATTCCGCCCTCTGATACTCAATGACAAATCTAAGGGTCATGGTGTATTTCTCTCATTTATACCTCTTGCTTGTCCCTGTTGTCATCCTTATATCTTTTTCTTTGATAATGTGTGTGTTTCTGGTGACAGTTTCTATTTTTTTTTTTTTTCAAGAGTAGGGCCAGGAAGGATGGACAAACTGGTATGAGCACACATATCGTTATCAGTGCCACGATCCCTATCGCTAGTACCTCTACCAACCAGGTACCCCAACCCCTGAACCATGCTGCTACTCGATCCAGCATTCCTCTGACGTCTGTCCCATCTGCCACTTTCCCAGCTCCTTCTTCTTCCTTTTTTTCTATCCTCTATTTCCTTTCTTATATTCCCCACGTTGGTGTCCTCTTCCTGCGCACCCCGCCAAGTGTTCTCTTTTCCCCCTTCTGTAATTCTGTTCTATGTGCCATTTTTGGTAGCACAAATGCTAAGTAGCAGGTACCTTGCCAACCTGCTGGCAATTTAAAAAAATGCAGATGTCCCACATATAATAAATATTCCTTTGGGAGGTGTCAGGCCTATGGACAAGCCTGTTGTGTCATTTCTTTTGTAGTCCAGGCTCAATGTTGTATTGCAAATACTATGTCCCACATCAATTCTGTGTTTGCTAGTGTCTGCGTTACCTCTTGAGCATTTTAAACACCATGGTGCCTTTATTTCTGTATCTATGGCCAGGCATGGTATTCGTTGTTCTGAGCCATGATCCCTTTCAGTGTAACCCTTCCCTCTTTCTGTTGTAAATGCATTCAATACATTCTCTTCTTCTTTTTTTTTTTTAAATTCTAATCTCCTACACTTCTTTCTTCTCCTTCTATCTTCTTCCTTCAATTTATTTGACACTCTTTCTACCAATTGTCCTTGCATATCACCTACATAAGGTTCATCTTCCAAACCATACTCATCCCTTTTTCTCCTCATTTCTCCTTTGTTTATATTTTCTCTTATTCTCTCCTTTTTTTTTTTTTTTTCTTTTCCCTGTACTCATTCCTTTTAAATTTCCCCCTAACATATTATCTAATATGTTACGTGCCACGAATTCTGTGAGGGGCATTTAAGTGTAATTTCTTTTCTCCTGGCTAGTGGTCGGTAGGTGGGTACCTATATAACAATCAGACACATTTGCTAGTTCTTTGTACATTGATACCATTTGCACAAATGTATTGTCCTTATAATCTTCTCCATCTTCTTTCCATTTTGTATATTTCACCCATTTTGTTTTATCCTCCACCCTCTCATGTTATTTTGAGATATTGTTGTTCTCACCACCTGTTGTTCTTTCACCTTGGCCATTTTTGGGGATGTAGTGTTCCTGGTCGAGCCATGGAATGTGTATGTCGTCTTTATATACTATCAGTATTGTTGTTATTACTATAGCTGCTACTGGGGTGAGTAATGCTGTGACCACCACAGGCCACTTCTTCTGCTCCTTTTTCTTATGTTGTAATCTTAAATCCATGTCGCCTTATAGGGTGTGGTCAGATGTGGCTAGCACTTGAAACCAGTTCTATTGGTATGTAACCTTTGGTACCTCCTTATTCCTGTAGGAGTGCCACACGAGTAGTCTATTCCTTCTGTATATTTTCGGGGCGACGTTGAATGCTATTTGACACTTGTAGTTATGCAGAGTATAAAGAGATGAATCCCAGTGTCCAGTTCTAAGGGAGTTTGGTGCGATAGTCCACTGACCAGAGGGATGGCCCTTTTGTCCTATTTTTGCTGTATTCCTAATTGGAAGAGGCACCTCCCAATGGGGCTACAAACCGCACTGATCCTAGTGACCAGCCGCTTCCGTAGGACTGGGATCTGTACCTCTTGGCGCAAATTTTTCTAGCGGACTTTTAGTATTCTGTTCATTTATATCCTGATGTCTTTAATACTTAAGTGGCCTTGCTTGACCCTCCGACTCCTGTGGAGAGTAGCACGAGCAGTTCTGAAAGAATATCCTGGTGTCTTGAGGACCCGCTTGCACCCTCCGACTCCTGTGGGGTTGCAGCACGAGCAGTCCAAGAACAATGCTCTGGTGTACTGGGGAACCCGCTTACACTCTCCGACTCCTGTGGGAGTGTAGCACGAGCAGTTCCGTCAGTGTTGACTGGTGGCGCTTGTCGAACGAAGGTTGTACCGCTGTGGTGAAGGTGGCATTACTCTCATCGGCAACTTTGTTGGCGGCTGGTCGTCCTTTGGTCCAGCGGCCTTCTTGGTGTGTGAGGTATGGACCCAGGATGTGATGCCCTCACACTTGGCTGCTGTGGCTGTTGTCAACAGGACTTGGTATGGTCCCCTCCACCGTAGTTGAAGGCAGTGACGTCTGGTGTGGCCTTTACCCACACCCAGTCTACAGGATGCAGTTGTGTTCCGGTGGTGTACCTTCTTGGTGTAATAGCTGTGGATCCAGGAGGTCATTCCCTCCTACTTTTCAGGAGACCCAAGCCCAATCTCCCTGTTGGAGATCATGTCCAGGTAGTGCTGTCCAGCCAGGAAGGGCCTGCAGCACCTAATGCTGAAGGTAAGGCAAACTGCTGTCAAAATGTCCTATCAGATAATAACTTCTCAGCACCAGACATGTTCATAGGCCAGTCAAACAGTATCTCAGTCGGTGCTCACTTTGACAACTTTGTCAAGGGTGCCTTTCTTGACCAATGAAGCAAGCGGTATTGCATCAATCTAGAACCGCTCAGCAGATGCACAAAATCTTATAAAGGGACATATCTGACTTGTTTATGGGGTAACTAGCACACTCTTAAACTCAAATAAACACTAAAAAATAAATAACAATTACACTCAGTAACAGTGGAATATTCACACAAACTATTTCACCAAACAAATGGTGATCCAAAGGTCAGGCGAAAACACATGTTACACTGGTATACAGCCAGTATAATTTTTTAACATAGCATTGTATCCTATTATTCTATTTCAACACCCAGAATATCTGCATCAATGCTGGAAGGGTTGGGACTTTGCAGGCATCACCGCCATCAGAAGTCACTTCCCCTTTCTCGTACAAGTGTGATGTTCTGAAATGCTGATGTTCCTTTAAGATATTATATTTATTTTATTTATTTATATTTGGCACCCTCATCATCAGAGGTATATTACTCATAGCTGTATTGCAGTACTACATAGCACATCCTAAGGTAGTAATAACTCTATCCTAATATAGGTATTTTCAATACCCAAAACCAGTTTTTGAGAATATTTAGTTGCAATCTACCAACACATGAAGGCAATCCATTTCACTGCGCTCATTTAAGATGTACCACGGAAGACTCCCATTAATTATGAAAACATAAAACGTAACATAGACAGACGGATACAGAAACCACATCTTCTCGTCCATGTTCTGAAACCTAGGGAAAAACATGGATAGAAAAATACTCCTACGTAGATACATACATCCTGCGTCCAGGGTGTATATAAAAAAAAAATCCTATTCCATTCAGCTGTACATTTATTTTACATTTCTACTTGGAACGTCATGGTAACATATCGCAACAATCCGTGGCTTTGCCCTTGGAGTCATGCCCAGAGTCTGTGGTTTTCAGAAATGGGGAAGGTAATCTTAACTGCTACAATTTAATATAGGGACGGGACCTGGCAGATAAATGCACAAAATAAAATACCATAAAAATAAAACACATTTGTGACAAATGTGCTGCATTTATACCCATTCATTGCCCTTTTGACACCCTGGTTGCACTCACATGACTTCAACATACTACATGTACTGCAGATGTTTAAACATCCACTTGTGTTATTTTTTTTAGCCTCTCATTAAGTCTCGATCAGTCACTAACACGTCATGTGTAATCATTATTACTGCACTAATGTGTTTATTTTAAATATCAATACACCTTAGTAGAAGTTTGTTATCACATAATTAACTCACTCTACACCCCAACAATAACCCACATTTTTATATATCTCTTATTTACTTATATTATTTACAATTCATCACATTTAACACTTCTTTTAATTTCTATATCTCTTCTTTCATTGAACATGACTAAATTATTAGTATGTACTCTATAGAGCTATGAAGAAATACACAACCAGGTATGGAACTACCGTAAACAAATGCCCAGCACAATTCTTCCAGAATGCTCTCTCATCAGATGCAAATATCTGCAGAAGCTCGAAAGCAAAATTTTGTTATTCCTTCCTTTCAAAATACCTTCACAAACAATGTAACTAGGAAAGAAACATTCTGCTAAACTACCATGATATTTTAGGTGTCATTTCTTTGAAGCATCATTTAGTAAAATGTGCGGATGCATGGTGGTATTTCCAACATTTATATTCATAACAGGAAAGATCAATGTAACCTTTTCATCAAAGTTACACATTGCCATAGTAGTTCCTGGCATGAACAAAACTACTTTGTGCCAAAACTACTTTGTGCCAATATTCTTCGTATGGAAGAGCAGAATGGTGTCACTACCACTGAAGCCAGCCAATAAACAGAGAGACAGAATTCAAATAACAAAAGATCTGTGATAACCATTTTATGGCAGAATTCTCAAAGAAAATCACAAAGTACACCCATGGTATCTGTTCCTGCATTAGTGCAAATTTACAGCTTTTATACATGAGCTAGCATTTAATGAGGCAGACCAGGAAATCGAACTCCTAGACAATATTTGTAAACACCATTTTAGCAGGAGGAAAATATGCATGTCTTTTTACAGGACAAGTAGACTGATGACACAAACTGTCCCATGGACAATTTAGACATTTTATAAAATTCTACACTCCTGACAACATATTGTTAACTGCTGCAAATGAATCCTCTGTTCCCTCCAGACTAAATTTGTTCACTGTAAGAATTTTGGCAACCTTTGCATGGGTCAAATATTTTTAAATGTAATCCCTACATAAGAAAGTTCTAATTTGTTGTACACCTGTGGTTCCTAACCTTTTTACTCCTGGGGACCACCAGTGAAACGTTACTGGAAGCCAGGTACCCCCAAGCAATTTGCACAATTTAAATTTCAAACATGAAATCATTCTTTTTATATTGAAAAAATATGCAAAAATCTAAACATTTTATTGGAAATGTTGGTGCTGCATCTTGGCGACCAACTTTTCAATTTTTAACCATAAGTGCCTCTCTTCTCTCCCTATCCTTTTTGTCACATTTAATTAATTTTTATTATAGCATCTCTCATACCAGTGTAGGTGTTGGAGCACTTTACAGCACTTTAAAATGAAAGACTGGGAAAAAACAGCTTTCTAATTTGTGCTATGCAGTTGGCATGCAGCTCCTTAATTGCAGTTCATAGCTCAATGTGCTAGATTACTATTATGAACTGTACAGTAACTAAAGAATCTCTGTGACAAAAGCAGTAACCCACTGTGCCATCCACTGCCACTGTCCAAAACTCTCATTCCTCCCCAGCAGGTACATTAATCACTGGAGTTATCTTGACGCTTTTATTTTTGCTGTACAATGCTCTTTGCAGTACTTTTAAAGCAAATAACAAGTAATAAAGTCTGAATTTTGTGTCTTATTACGTGTCATAACTTAACAATTAAACTTAAATTTTCTACAGTGTGTAAGCATGTTACAGCCATCCCTTGTCTACTTGCAAACCTTTCCCATACTCAGTGTAGTGTCAAATTATAGTGTAGTAATTGGAGTAGTGGCCACATATTTCAGGCCAGTGTATCGCCTTCTTACAATCCTCCCACCAATCTCATGGTACAATAATGCTAAACAATGTATCCAGATCCTTCCAAAGCAGCCCTTCCCATGGCTATTATTCTGTTTAACTCTGTACATTTTTATGTACGTCGAGAGACTGTCTCTTGTGATCTCCAGCTGTGTGTTTGTATTGCTGAGCACCTCCTTCCACATCTTGATGTTATGGATTGTGTGGTGTGCATACGTGGACATATCCCATAGTAAATTGTGTGATCCCTCTCGCCCCTTGCCAATACATTTTTCCATTTCATTTGATATCTGTTCGTACTTCTGTTCATTTTTTTTCTAATTGCATTAGCCACTTCCTCTTTACCCAGGCTATGGAATAACTGTCTAATTCTTTCACAAGGTCTCTTACGTTTTGCTTTTATTTTTCACTTCCTCATCCATCAAACGCCATTCCAGGGTGCGGCTTTCACGTTCCGTCTCTGCCTGCTGTTGTAGAGGCAGCTCAGAGTGTTTGGTCCCTGCTGTGGTGCCCTCACGCTGTATTGTATTTCCCAAATGTCTTCAAACAAAATCGATATTTTGTTCCTGTGACTGTGCACTTGTCACAGGAAGAGAGCTTGACAAGCCCCTATTATCTCTCTTTTTTTTTTTTCCGTCCTCCAATCTTCCCTGCCCTTGTCAGCCCCCCCACCATGTGGAGGAAACCATTCTTCAGTTCACTTTATTTATTTCTCTTTTTTTTTTTTTTTTTATCCTCCACATACAGGACAGCCCCACAGTCAATGCACATCCCATATGCAACTAGCATGTAGGCAGCATTGTAAAGCACCACACATGTCCGCAAAGCTACAGAAACACTACTGTCATTTTCCTTGCAAAGTCAAAGTCTAAGTACAGTAGTGCCTATAGGCCTTCTTTCGCCTCTATTTGGTACGCTGGACTGTCTTTGGGGCTATGTTGATGTGTCTCTACTTTGCCTTTACTAAGAGGGTTCCTCGTGACTGTCTTACCCTAGCCTTTTGTTACATAACACGAAGACAATTACAATCGTTCCAGAAAACAGTAGGATGTCGGTGTATTTTTTTTTTACACTGCTCATACCCCGTGACACAGAAGGGATAACAATGGGTATATTCACACACGCAGCCTCTCTTTGCCAGCCGCAATTATTGATTAGTAAAAGCAGGAAGCAAACCGGTCTGCATCCATGCCACAATTTCAGCCAGCCATGTCCACCTTAGCTCACAAAAAGTTTGAAATCAGACAGTACCCAAGGTGCTAGTGACGGCGTCCACACTGGCGTCCTTTGGGGTGAATCAAGAGATGACAGAATAGTCAGGAGGGACAGGGTGCGGCTGTATGATATTGGAAGCTGGACCAGATCCTTGGCCAGTGACACACAGATAATGCAATAGCGGTGAACAAGTCAAGCAACCACATGTGACGGCAGAACCATAGACAAGGGTCACAGTACAATTAGCCCTGTGGGGTGATCCTACTCCCAACCCTTGTATCAATATGTAGTGAGTGCAGGGGGGGTGTTTGTACTGTGTGATGTTTGCAGATTAAATCAGTCAATTGTCATAAAAATCTGTATTATGTCGCCCATAAGTCCACCCACCCAGTCTTAAATTTTCTAAAAATTCTTATCCTAAATCGCAAATGCATGAAGTCAAAATAAATTACAGTACACCACCTTGTTGTCAACCCTTCCTTCATCAATCCAAAACCACTTTCGCACACACACTTATTTATATCTCAAAAACCACTTTCAGACACACCCACCCATTTATACCTCAAAAACGACTTTCACACACACACACGTAATCAAACGAGCATCTATAGTTTACACCATTTCACATGAGTAGCCGATAGTTCAATATGCCATAAGCATTGTTCAAAGAGCTGCAATATCACAGGAAACAGATAACATAACAATTGTTTAACACGACAAACAGAGCCTGCCTGCTCCACTGGAATGAACAACTATCACTCCTATAAACACAAGGATGCTGACATCACATGCCAGTTCCTCTTAAATGTACACATAGAACCTGGAACGGACCTCTACCATTCCATTTCACATCTGGGCAACGCCCTGTTAACCAGGGGTTGGCTTGGCGCCCACAACACCCTCTCTGGCCAGAGTTATCCGCCCCAGCCCCTCCGGCTGGGGACTGCAAACAGCGACTCGCGCTGTGTTCTGAAGCAACACCGCTAGTTGCCTCTATTCCTCGGACATCTTTTATTAACAGTAACAAGCTACATGAAATACAGGAAGCTATTCTAAGTATACAGCTGCAGCGCAGGGAGGAAGGAAATGGTGTAATACAATGGAAGAACCAAATTAACACAGAATGCTAGCAGCCCGCGGAAGGTTATAGTTAACTATCTGAATGTTTTCACGAGGTGCATTATCGGAGCCCGCAACAGAGGACAACAGAGGAAGAAATGCCCTTGGCATGCCACCGGAGACAGAGAAGAAAAACAAATATCATTACAAAAAGCTGGCTAAGGGGTACGGCAAAATAGAAATATTAACCATAAATGCATAACCACTGTATGCAGGAAACATATTAACGAAACACCCCAGTTACCTCCCTGTTTCGCAATATTTACACCGGAAAAACAGTAGAGCAAACAGCGAGAGCAGGACCACGAAGCAGCAATAGATACTCACGACAGCTCCAGACTCTGTCGCAGGAGGGGCCCTGTCCAATGGGTCAGCTGTCGCCCCAACCGAAACAGGAGCCGGGCTGAAGGAAACTATTCGCTGAACGAGACCGCAATTCTTCCATTCTCCACCAAATGTAGAAGCTTAATTATTCAGCACCCATTCAGGATACAAACGACCGTTAGCCAGCTCTTCTAGATAAACATAATATCAATTTATTAGGGATAGAATAGAAAGACATGTACATGGAGGATGCTCTGTACTAGTGTACACTCGAGCAGCCTAATACAAGGAAGTAATACATGATCTTTTATAGTATTAAACCACAAACATAATTCAACGTCTTATTGGTTCTTTGGCTTTGACGTATGATTGACGCATGACTACTTCTCCATTATGGCTGAGGTCGTTTTTCCTATCATACTATATATAGTAACAAAAAGCATAGAAAAGGATTTTACACAAGGTGGCCTACGTGCCTAATATCACATGGTCCATCTTGTGACAGAACTCGAGAACATCACGTACTCAGACTGGTACTTTCCAGAAGGGAGATTGCTTCAGCTAGCATGCAATGACGAGGATCTTTCATGATGTCTGTTCAGAGGGCAAGCCTTGCAACATAATGCGTTCCTAGCAGTAGCGAATTACATTTGTAGGCCTCTTTACTTAATGATAGGCCTGTGCAGAGATTGTCATTGTGTATCACAGGGTCCACTAGGCATAGCATACCTAAGACCTGTAAAATGCGATTCCACAGTAGCCTTCGGGGATGGCGGTGGCGATGTCTGGAGCAGAGGAGGCGTTCATCCAGGTCTCCGTGATGAAGGCGACGTCCGGGGCTGTGGAGTCCAGGAGGTCCCAGAGTTCAGAGGCGTGCTTGTGGACGGAACGAGCGTTGACCAGGATGCACTTGAGGTGGTTGATGGCGCGTGGGCTTGTGGTTGTGGTAGTTGTGTGGTGGAAGATGCGTTTGCCGGAGTTGCAGGCGAAGGGTCCATGGGTGCGTTTGGGGTGAGCTTGGAAGCAGGTGTTGGAGCGTCCTGGGTTGAGGGCGTGGAGGGTGGTGGGGTCGTAGCGGATCAGCGGGGCTTGGGAGAGCTGGGGACCAGGGGTCGTGGCGCTGGGCGCGGGCCAGGCGCGGACGGGCGCAGACGGGTTTGCCTCTGGCACGCCAGCGGCGCACCCGCTGCGCAGTCGCGCAGCGGCCGCCATATGAGGTAGGAGGGGGGGGAGGGGTCAGCTGGGGGCGAATGGGAGCTGGTTGGCGGGGGCGTGCAGGAGGTCGCGGCGGGAAAGCGCGAGGGAGCGGGGGGACAGGTAGAGTGAGAAGAGCTGGGGGAGGGGGGTTTAAGGGTGGAGGGGGGTGAGTGTTAGGAGGTTTAGGAGATTAGGGAGAAAGATAGGAGTAGGGTTGTGAAGATAGGGGAGGGGGGTTGTAGAGGTGGGTGAGGGTGAGAGGTGGAGTGAGAGGATAGGAAGATAGGTAATAGAGGGGGTGGCGGGAAGGGGGGGAGAGATAGAGAAATAGATAGAGAAAATCGATAGATAGAGAAATCGATAGATAGAGAAATAGATAGATAAGAGAGATAGGTAGATAGGAGGAGGTGGAGAGTGAGGGAGTTAGATAGTGGGTTAGAGAGATAGGTAGGTAGGAGGAGTGAGGGAGGTAGATAGCGAACGGGTTAGATAGGGGTGATAGAGAGGGGGGAGGCGAGTGAGGGAGGGGGATGAGGCAGGAGCAGGAGGGCAGGCGCAGGGAGAAGAAGACGGAGGAGGCAGTAGAGCCGAAGGCAGAAGATAGAAGACAGAAGACCGGAAGAACAGAAGACCGGAAGAACAGAAGAACAGAAGAACAGAAGAACAGAAGAACAGAAGAACAGAAGACCAGAAGACCAGAAGACCGGAAGAACAGAAGAAAGGAAGACCGGAAGAACAGGAGACCAGAAGAACAGAAGAACACAGAAGAACACAGAAGAAGATACAGAAAACGAAGAACAGAAGGTAGAAGACCACGGAAGAAGATGAGGAAGAAGAGAAGAAGAGAGAAGACGGGGAAAAGAAGAGTACAGAAGAAGATTACAGACGAGGAGCGAGGAGGAAGAACAGAGAAGAAGAAAAGAAGCAGGAGCAGGAGAGAGGGTGAATAGCGCGGGGCAGAGCGAGGGGCTGGGAGGTGGGGGGGACTTACTGTGAGGTGGGTCTCAGGAACTCAGGAACCTGGAGGAGCTGCAGCGGCAGGGGGAGCGACCTACCCTTGGGTCAAGGGTCGCTCCCCCTGTCCTGTGGGTAGGACTTGATCAGCTCTTCTGGCAGACCTCTCGCCGGTCTAGTCCGTTCTGGGATCTTCTTGGTGGACTGCTCCGTGGCAGGAGGGTCACTGTTCTCTTCCTCCATGTCTTCGCTCGAGGGTGCCACTCTTTCACCTCGAGACTGCGCTGTTGAGGTGCTCACTCCTGCCTCCATCTGCTTGGCAGGGTTGGTCAGTTCTACTCACCTGCTCACTGATGGGCCAATGGTGGCCATCTTCTGTTGCTGTGTGGCCGGCTGGCACGGCCTCTTGTCCCGTGCGTTACGTCACGTTATCGGGTGCTCTGTCCATCTTCTCAGGCTCCTGCCTGTGTTGTCAGCTTTGGTGGCCCAGCTCTCTGTGCACCTCTGACATTATCTCTTTTCTTTCTGGGTGTCTTTTGTTGACGCCTGGCATGTCCCTCTCTTATCTTGCAGTGATGTCTATCACGGCTGGGGCATGTGGCGTTCTTGTGGCGGTGGATGGCCGCCAGGGGCTGCACAGGCCATGCATGCTCTCCTAGTGCCTCGCGTGGCACTTAAGTCCATTTCCCATTGTTGCAGCTTTGCTGGGACAGCTGCTGTCTTCTCCTTCGCTGTGCAGCGGTTGCACATGTCGCTCTCCGTCTTCTGCGCCGTTTCCTTCTGTGGGCGCACTGTTGGTCTGGCACAGTCACTTTCTGGGGGTGCTGCTGTCAAGTTGCTTTCACCAAAGCTTGTTTCCCTGTTAAAACAGAAGCAAGGGTGCAGTACCTGTCTTTGGCCACTAGATGCCACTGTGGCGTTCTTTTCAGCTTTAAGACAGTCTTTCCTCCTACGGGCCTCGTTTGTGGAAATCAGACGCCAGAGAGGAGCCATGCTGCCCGGGAGGAGTTCATCAGGCAGGAGGGGGCTTCTGCTGGTGCCCAGAACTGCAGGTAAGTGCAGTTTTCTTTATTTCTTCTTTCTCTCTTCTTTTTATTTTTCTTCTGTCCTCTTTTTTTCCCCCCACAACCAAAAGACACAGCCTCGTGGAAAGGGACTGGTACTTCCAGTGGGGAAACCTCTGGGCAGTGCACACATTTTTATTTCGAGCCTCGCGGTGTGCAGGCAGGAAAACTGTGGTGGGGGTCAGCTGTGTTGGGGCAGGCCATCACGGGCCTATGCTGCGAGCCCTCCTGGCATCCGACATGGGATTTGATGGGGAGATGGTCCCAGGACACTTTGCGTCTTCTTGGTGCCTGTCAGCACCTCTCTGCGTGGCTGCAGCAGCACTCCCTCCCACTGAGGGCTGCGTTACCTTCCTGGGGGTGGGGCAGCCGGGCCCCGGCCATTGGTTTATAATATTTTCATGGAGCATGACAGCACATTTCCCTTCTGCGGCAGCAGCAGCCTTCATTCACGCTGCGGGCCGCAGTTCTGGCATAATTATTTGAAAGAGGGGGTGATGGCCCGGGCATTTTTCTCCTGGTGTGCAACAGCACCATTGCGGCTCTGGTGTAGCGGCCGCAGCAGCCTTCCTTGATGCTGTGAGTCAGTGTCAGGCATTGCTGGGGCGGGGGTGGCCCTGAGCACTTCTCCAGATTCTTCTTTGGTGCGCAGCAGCACCACGTACGTCTTCGTTGGGGCCTCGGCAGCCTTTCCTGATGCTGCGGGCCGCTACACCGCACCGTGGGTGCTTGCTGGGGGAGGCGGAGGCAGCCTCGGGTGCTTTACCTTGCTGGTGTGATTTAGCACCTTTGCATTCCTCTTCATGTTGCTGCAGCCGTCTTCACAGGGCTGCGGGCCGCCATACATGATGTGGTCAGTTGCCAGGCCCTACCATCCCCCCATATTACAGTGGGCTGGGGCTGCAGTGCGCCTTCCTCTCTTTTCAGTTTAGCTGCTTTCCTTGGCAGATCGCTGTTGTGATGGCAGACGAGGGGTGCCTTATACAGGGGCATTCTTTCCTTCACGAACAACATCGAAGTTCCTGCTTGCAGCCACGTGGGGTCCAACAAACTTGTTGCCAATGTTGTGTAGGGGGCCCTAGGCCCTCATGCTACTGAAATGACTGACATATACACGGTACCATGGTTGTAGGAACTGGCCCTTTTTATTGGCAGGGTCACCTGACTGGTGACGCCTGTGTTGGATGGGTGTGGGGTGTGAGTGTAAGGCCAGCCCTCAGCCGAGTGGCTGGTGAAACACTAGAACGTGTCCAGCAGGACACTACATAATGCTGCCCATGATCGTGCGCACAAACGCTCAACAAGGTCTTTTAACGAAAGTCTCTGGGATAGGATCCCAGCTCAAAGCAGCGTGCACGGTATTCACAGTGTTGTCTCTAAACTTGATTTTTAGGAGGGAGCAGTGTTTTAAATGGCCCAGCTCTGTCCGGTACTGAGTTCCGGCACTTTTTTATTTTGAGTGGGAGAGTACCTGCACTTCTCAAGAAAAACTTAAGACTTATAATTGGAGGGTACTGGCACTTCTCAGAAACAAGGAGGTACTCTCTGGTAGGAGAGCACCTGCACTTCTATTTTTCCATTTCAAGCATTGGGAGGGATAATCAAGGGGGTACAGATAAATCTATTGGGCCACCTACAATGGGCAATCATGATGATACAGTAATTTAAACTTTTTAAAGCAGATTGTGAATTTAACATATTTGTGGTGTTTGGAATAGGCAAGGTCTTCAAAGTGTCTCAATTGCTTCAGTAGACAAATCCTAGCAGTCGTCTGATGCCTGCTCACAGCTAAAATAGGGCTGAAACGTAGAGTTGGAAACCTTGCCTGACCAACTGAGATGTCTTGTTGAGCAGCTTTGAGCCTGCTGTTGAAGTTTCTCTTGCTTGTCCTGTGAGTGAAAAAAAGCAGGACATTAGGCGCTCCACATCACAGCTCGGTGTGATCAACTGGAGAGACCACACAAACGCAAGACAAACCTACAGAAAATTAAGCAGTTGGCTAGATTAACAAAATATACGTACATATTCCTCTTACTATCCACCCTGCACTGTTTCATCTGAGATCTGAAAATAGCAGACATTGATGGCGCTCTTTAAACAAAATCCTCTTCAGCCCTAAAGTAGCTCAAACTCAGAGAACAATCCACCAAAATCGGTAAAGGAACTCTGTCAGATTGTTTACAGATAAGTTTCAAATCAGGTCTCAGCCATGATAATGGCATTTATTTCGCAACCCGATGATAGATCTCTCATTGCAATTATAATTAAGATGTGCAGCGTCCAAGCTCATTCCTTCAACTGGGCTCGAGTTTTCAGTTGGCCAACATCAATAGGAGGAGGCTTTTTCAAAATAAGATCTTTCACTTTGGAGCTGCCAATCTAAGTGCTTTATACCCAATACTTCATAGTGCAAACTTATAATGCCTCCCGGGCCAACCTTAATATTAAAATATGAAAAAACAAAACCATAGAGTCCAGGGAAAATGTTTTACACAAATTCACTCACAAGGTAAGATAACTCACAAAATGCTATTATTCAGTTAATACGTTAATATTTTATAAAACGCAGCGAAAGAGGAATGCTTGAATTCAACCACCAACATTCAGTAACCATTCTAAAAAAATATTACAATTAATTGGGCTTGATTCTGTGGCTGGCGACTGCATCCAAGCATGGTCTTTTTTCTAACCTTACCTGTTCTCCTTCATACCTTCTTTAGACATAAATTTGAAAATATATGACAAGTATTTTACATAACAGCTACATATGATCCATTGCAAACTAACTGCCCTTGAGTGGTTCCCCAAGCTCCCTTATTTAAGGTGTCTCCTGTTAAGATCACATCTGCGTCTTCGACCACCATAACTTTTGGTTTGACCCTTTGTCATTGGAAACAGTACAAACTCTATCAGACCTGCTCAAAGATCACAGACGCTGAAATGGCAGGTTGTTAGTTTTACAGTAAAGTATCAGCTAAACATGGAGTTCGACTAGTAGGGCAGCACCTTGTTATTGCTACCAAAATCGAAACATAATCTAGGCAACAACCTATGTTCAGACATGAATGGAACCGACGTTGTACATATGAAATCTTTCAAATGATGACACTACAGATATGTCTGCTTATGACTAGTTTGTTTTACATAGGTCCTTCCACAAAGTTGCACCTATGTGGCTGCTGGTACAGACTGCTTCCCTTTGCATGGTGCGTGGGCTGATGAAATGGAGACATATATACAAAGCCAGAAAGTACGTGTGCTGACTTCTAGTCAAAGAATTGTGTTTAATGCAGTTTGTCGGTCTGCAAATGTTTGCATGTTCTGGCGGTTGCATATATAAAGAAAGCACATTTCCAAATGGTGTCTGCCACGTCCTGTGGTGTTCTGTTGAAAACCTTCTGTACCTTTACCCTTTTTAGACTAAGTCAGAAGAGCCTACTGTTTCTCATTAATGGCTGAAAGGGCCTCAAATATTGTTCCCTGAAACATGAGGCCCAACAGCTCTCAGTACAGTTTAAAGAAATCACTGTCTTTTCAGACCTCAAGCTCTATTGTTGGAATTCTGTGGAAGCACCAGGATAACTGATGAACAGACTCTACAGACCCTCATATAAAAGGTGCTAATTGAATCTATAGTGGTTCGCGTAGTACACCTTAAGCCTGCATGAAAGACCAATTAACTATAATAACACATCCAGGCACAAAATAGGGACTTTCTCCTTGACCATAGTCCTCGATCACCAAGGTTGCTTCTCTGTCATTCAGAAGACATTCTCTGATATATCCAAGAGTCCACCGCCAATACATTAAGCGACACACTTAGACTATTCATCCTCTCATAAAGGAACATAAGTACAGAGGATTTAAAACCTTCTCTGGGCACACTTGCCGCAACTTCCAATTCATTATTAAACTCCACTTTGTGCAGTAGGCCCTCCTGTTCTCCCTAGAGCGTATCCTTAATGCTGCCTTCTTATGAGAACAACTACCAGTTGACAATATCCCACAGAATATTTCAGAAAAAAACAACACTCCAAGCACTTTTCAATCCAAAAATTGCAGCAGCTAAAAACCGCACAGTGATTATTTTGTTAGTAACGCATAAAGTGCTGCTGGAGATTTTTTGCTCAGCATCATTTCGCAGGCTGTGTTCGTATTGGTTACTCCGCTGCATTTGACAACATCAAGCACTAAGTGCTATTTTATTGTCTTAACAGCTGATTTGACAACTCACTATACACTTTAATTGAGGGGTCTCCAACGTGTTAAGTAATAAGAGCTACCCATGTTCAATGAAAATCATCCCAAACTGCTAATAATATTATTGTAATAATGACCACATCAGTGAAGATACATTGGTAGCCACCCTATGCAAGATTACCAACAATGATCACCTCAGTGCAGTGTTGCCATCAGTAATGTAAAAAAAATCGTTGTAGATTTGGAATGCTTTCTCATTAGTAATACATAACAGCCAGAACTCAAATATCAGCTTTAAATCTGTTTCGAAAATTACAAGATATGAAAAGACACACATTTTCATAAAAAAAATACACAATTCTCAGTTTGTTAATTCAACCAAGGAAAATCTTCTAATTTAATAGGCTGGGCATCACACAAGAGAGCTACTTATGGGTAACTGGAGAGCTACCGTGGACGTCAGTAATTTATGGTGTTCAAGGGTCGCATCTACAACTCCTGGCTTGTCCTATGCGACCCTTGGCACTGCCTTTGCAACCCCTGGCCTTAGAGGTGGCAAATACAGTGCCAGAAACACAGTGGCAGCTAGTCCTCAGTTGAGGCTCCACTTTTTTTATCTGTCAATTTTTTTATGGCACTAATAGTGAATAATAGCATATCATTCACTTTTAGTGTAATAAAAATGGAGTACAATTGGCTGGAATATGCCCTTCCATGGCAGTTGAGGTAAGTAAAAATGCTTTTAAAAGGATGTTGTGTGTGTGCTTGCGGGTGAAAGTGTGTTTATGTGAGAGACAGCGTACATAACTGTGCATTTGTATGTATGTGTCACTGAAAGTGGTTGTCAAAGGGCATGTGATGTCACTTTCGTTACCCCTGGCAATTCGGTGAATTGACGTCCAAGAGAGTTACCAGTAGCTTGCTTAGTACTCGTAGGAAAAGCCTGCTCTGAATGCTGTGGCATTAAGACACAACATGTTGTAATAAAGAATATGTCTTGTCTACTCATCTACATCTCTAAAGAACACAGCAGCTTGCAGTTTTCCTTCTCAACAGTGATCAATTTAAAAAGCACTTGGGGCATAAAATATTGTCCAGCATTGTATTCAGCGAGCGAAGTAGGTGAAAACAATTATTGCATAATGCTTTTTGGCTGGGTCTCTCTCTGGAAAAAACAAGAGACAATGTGGTAACATAGTCCGTTTTATTGAACAATTTTGCAACACCTCAGCTAAACAAAAACAGGGATTACAGGTAATCTTAAAGGAGCCCCCATCAACTATTCCAATGCAGTAAATGTTGCTAAAACATACAGAAACATGGTTTCTCCACAGAAACACATCATGCTCATGTATGCAAACAAGATATGCATACTTTCTTGCTCATAGCGGGTACCATTAGTTTCCACAACAGAACTCACAACAGTATCAGCGACATTTTGATTTCCGCTCTAAAAAGCTACTACAGAACCAAGCCCAATCTGCTGATTATTTTCTTAGAAGAACTGTGTACCGTCACCTACAACAATTCAAGTAACGAAGAGGGCAGGAAGGACGTTTATCGGGGGAGCTGAGTGTGGTGTATACTACTGGAACACCAAACCGCACCATTGGTGAAAAATGAGGGGAATGAATGAATACATTAAGATAAAACATTGTTCTAATGCACTACACAAACACGTCTCTGAGCATTAGGTTAATTAGAAGAGTGGTGTGTGGGTCCCTTTAGATGGGAGAAACAGTATGATTGAGCTGGAATAACAGAGTACCGACAAGCATGGTCTGGATGGTGGGGCTCGAGGTTCACTGGAAAAATTGGGTACAATTTCAGATGCTTTGCTGCCCTGTAAAAACATTTCAGGTGCTTGCAAAACACATAGAACCTATATGAGGAAGACACCAAGATACCTATCAAACACAGATATCAAATATGATTATGGAAGGGACCTCTGCTCAGCCACTGTACATAGAACCTCCTACAATAAATAATGACCTGGGGGAAGGTCTCCTTTGGGGAGAACGCCACATACTGGAAAATCTTCCAGTACCGAAGTCTGATAAGGAAAAACGTGTTGAGCTTCAGCTTGCTCCAGGTACAGCACCTCTTCGACCAGGGCTTTCATATTTGGATGATGCTATTTCCCCACCCACACCTCTTCTGACCAACCAAAATGACAAGTCATGCATGCAACACTGAAAAAGCATATTAGTTATCAGAGGTCCTGAGGTCCGAAAATTCTGGCCGAAAAAAAGTGTTCACGAATTGCACTGACTTTTTGCAACCAGTCTTTAATTTTGTGTACTAGTAGATCCTATTGCAGAATGTCCACTTGCAGAGGGTCGCAGAACAATATGCTTAATAAATATTAAATAGGCAAGTCAACATTTGCGATCCCCTGTGACTAACTACACACACCAGAATGCAAGAAACAGCAGAACACACTCCTGTTTTCACATTGCCAAATGGGAAGCTATTTGTTTTTAAAGCAGCCCTTGTTCCTCTAACGAACCGGTTTTCCATTTAAAAAAACAGCTTGTGCTTGGGAATACATCAGGAGAAGAATACCCTTGCCTCTTGAAGGTCCCCCTGCTCTCCCTGAGAGCTAACAACAGAACTTCCAAGAGGGAAGGCTATCCAATGGATCAGTTACCACCTTCTTTGAGGAATAGGTACCTGTGCAATGGTTTGCAACCACAACTGCAAGGACAATTAGGAAGGAAAGCCCCTTTCACACTCCTTCATAATTGCAATTCAGTATAGGCCAGTAAACCCATTTTGTGAGAGAAACCCTTTACTAATTCATAAAAACTGTATAATACATATCGAAAAGCTATTTTGGAATCTCAAACTGTATAATTTGCAAAAAAGCTTTGTAAATCTGTCCCAGAATCTCTTTGCTCCTGAACTAGAAAAATGAAAGCAAACATTCCTGTTAGCCTACTGCAGTTATTGAAACAGCTTTCAGGCAAATCTTCCATTTTGTCCTGTGCTTAGTTCCAGTGGAAATAATGCAGGACAAGCCCTGCATAGACTGTGGGTATGGGTACTGGACACCTTGTTCTTTGATGGTACTGTGTAACTCGATCTTGCCCTCGAATTTCTAGATAATTAATTAATGTAATTGCAGTTACCCCTTATACTGAGGGTTGATGTTACTTAGTGCATATATATGACCTGTTGCACCCATGTCTGTGCTTGTGTCTAATAGCTTGTCCCTTGGTTGGCCACTAAGCCTGTGATGGATTCTGACTGTATGGTGGTGGTGGGATATAAGTAACTGTTTTGCAACAGCGATAATATTTTGTACCATTCCATCCAAGTGTGGTAAGTAAACCCCAGTGTCTAAGTCAGATTCTCTGGGAACATATGATCCATTGCTTTGGTCTCAATATAAACCCTGACTGGTATTAGGAAATTACAACTTTAGAAATAAGAAATCACAAATTAGGAAATGTTGCATTGTTGATGCAGAATTATGATATCAGATGTGTCAGGACCCGTGTCAGCTGAAGGGGCTATTGACAGGGAGCTGGTCTTTAAGGTCACAACACCTCCATTCCCTCAGCACATCACCCTAACTCTAACTGGCAGAAGAGCCACCATCTCACCACTGCCAGAGTTTCAGGACAGTTACAAAGCCAGGACTCCACAACATCTGAGGCCAGGGCACAGCAAAGGTGCAGAAGCCAAACCTCACCAGGCTGTCCAGAGACTGTGTCAGATGGCATTTTGGATGGCCTTGTGTAGACAGCAAAAGCAGGACTTCAGGATCCCAAAGGTCGCCTATATGATGGAACGTGTTGTCCTGTGGGCCCTGTTGTACTGTCTTTCATTTCTTGTTCGTGAACTCAGGTACAGTGTGAGGGTCCAGGAAAATAAGGCATACTCACTGTTACCTTAAGGGCATGAGAAGGTACATCATTAGGTCACATTACACACACCGTCCTGGCCAATGTATGCACTGTGTCTGCGATTCTCTCACCTAGTAGGAAGCCATCGCCAAATTCACCCTGTGCAAGTGGGGTATGTAGTCCTTTGTGGCAGAACATGAGTAAGTTGTGAGTGTTGCCTGGGAATATGGCCACAAGGTCTGTTATGACACAGGAAGCATCACACAGGCTACATGCATTTTGAGTGAGTGTGAGCTTTTTCTGTTCTTGTATAGCTAGACATTTGCGGGGGGACATATGGCAATATGTGTGCCATCAACACAGCAAGGGACATTTGGGAACCGTGCTACCCAGTTGAACGTCAGTTTGGTTTGTTGCAATGGTTAGGTGGGGTTGGGAAGATATGTATTGGTTGACTTTGCTCACCATGATGTTGAGAAAACTGCAAAGGAACCTGGACAAGGCACTTCGTGACATCCCTTCCCCTCCGCTGCTGCCACTGCTATGACCCCCTGGTAACTGCCAGAGGCTAAGAGGTACAGGCAGCACAGAGTGTAGTGGCCTGTAGCTAAGGTTGCAACTCAGCAATACAATCAAGCATCACCTGACTACTGGCTATATCTCTCATGAATCTCCTTCTCTGTCTGTCCAAACAGGGTGACCTTAACCCTAAATATCTTCTCCTAGCTCCTCCTCCTGCTCTGCCTTACTGCCAAAATCCTCATCCTCCTTGCCAGAATATACAATGCCTCCATTGTGAAAGGGTCTGATGCATTTTGGACACCTTTTTTCATAGTTTTCACCTAGGTACCACTAGATCTGAATCAATGGTAATTACATTTCCTAAATGCCCATTTTTCGACTAGCCACAATTAGGAAATCTTTTGTACATGCGGGAAGTGATTCACAATTAGGAAATCCGTACTTGGGATATCCTATTTTGCGATTTCCAAAATGCGAATTCTACTAGATAGAATTGCATTTTGCACCACCGCAAATGCCT
This sequence comes from Pleurodeles waltl, assembly GCF_031143425.1. NCBI lineage: Eukaryota > Metazoa > Chordata > Amphibia > Caudata > Salamandridae > Pleurodeles > Pleurodeles waltl. Next base: position 190,596,807 of record NC_090439.1, on the reverse strand, counting down.
TTTGTACATAACAAAATGGGATCTTGCATAACCTAACAGCCCAAAATACCGATTTGCACCATTAAGAAATGCAAAATGTCTTTGTACATGTGCGCCATAGATACACCGAAAGGCATATTTCCACGTCAGAACCGCTTACCAGCAACCGTGATTTTCTAGGGCCTGAGTTGAAGTGTACCAGAGGGCTGTACCTTTAAGCCAGCTGAAAAATAAAAGCATAACATACCCAGAAACAAAATAACAGAGAGTGGACGGGTCTCCTTTTAAAGTGATTGAGAGAGGATTACAGAAAATTGGGCTGAGTAGGGTGTTGTGAATTGGATTTCAAGCGTGAATCATTGTTCTTATAAACAGTTAAGCAGGGCACATGGGAATTGTGTTGGACAGATATTAGCAAGGCGCTGAAATGGGATGATGGCAGGTGAAGACCAGTAGAGAGGGCTATTAATAGGAAGAATGGGGAAAGGAAAGAAGGAGGAAAAGATGGATGGAGATATATCATCATTCTCTTGAAATGTTTCACGCAGATTCATCAAACATGACAAGGGTATGCAAGGATCAACACAGGAAACCACCTACATTCAGGAGGTTGGCAATAGGGAGGGATGCAATGTTCCTCTGTAGTTCAGCTCGTTATTGACAAAAGAAAATAAAATGATTGAAGCTTAACTGTATCAACATACGCCTATTAGTCAAAGTTTAGAAAGCAACTACAATCTTTTTGCTCCAGGACACGCCACATGTATGACAAGGTTCAATTTAAATAATTAATATTCTTAGAGTTTATCTTCGTTATAAAGTCTAATTAAAATATGGAAAGATTATGTCAGAATTAATAAGAAACAAGGAACAGGGGATGCATGATACTGGAGTCATTATTTCTATTATTGGCTATATTAAAGAAAGAACATAATGACGCTAAGACATTCCTGGCTGCAAAGATATATTAACGGTTCAAAATAGCTTCATATATGCCTACCAGAATTTTGCAAAAGGATTACTGACAGGTGTAAATGGTTTAGCGACTGCAGATTTCTCCATCATGAGTGGGGAGAAATCTGCAGTAGTGGGCCCCACCCAATAGATGGGTAATCGGTGAATCAAGGAGTGATTTGTGGGCATTCACAAACTCTGACTTAAACCATTTCCCACACTGAAAATGGTCAAAGCTTTATTCCAATAAAGGACAGAAGGAACTTCTTTTCCAGGGAGGGAAGGGAAATGAATCACCTGCAAACTTGGGGGGGTGTACAATGAGAGTTTTCTCCATGGTGAAAAAAGGTTTATCTGTGAAGAAAAAGGGAACTGCACATTAGGCTACATTTCCCCAGGGCAGAGTTGTACTCTATGTGCAAGTCTGAATTGTGGAAAGTGAGAGCCCAGCAACCATGTCAAAAGACACTTCCAATAGTGAGCCTTGAATCATATGCCTCGCACAACTTTCCAGGAGTGCAACTAGAAATATTTATAAATTCCTAAAAAGTGGTGAATCTACACCCATATGAAGGAGTATTACTATGTTGGGAGATTTACAACACTTGTGTGTGAATCAGAACCACTGGCTATACAGGACTTTCAAAGTGTCAAATTTTATTGTTTGTATATTTCGTTTTCCTGCCATTTAATACCTTTCACTTTATTGGTCACCAACAAATCAGTGAAATTTTCCCAGATTTTACAAGACCAGGATCCTTTCGTCATAGAATTATTGAATTATTCAGCTTTATTTTCCATTCAGTACTTACTATAAATTTGTCTTTACAAGACTGAACAATAAAGACCTTTTTTTGCAGCAGGGAGCTTTGACACTCAGCTTCCCAAGACTAGTCTACAAAATATTTTATTTGGACAAATCAATGCCCCTCATCTTCTTGCATTCAAGAAATACATAATCAAGACAAAAGCACGTCCAATTGGCCATTACGGGCAAGACATTTTTGCAGTCTTCCACCAGTCTACTCGGCATGCTTAAAGGATCTGTTGTGAATGCACCCAAAATGTAATCCGCTATCAGATCAGGTTGACAGTTCCTGAAAACATCTTTGGTGGTGCTTTCAGGATTACAGATATATTCTCACTAGTCCAGCACCTCTGGAGGCTAACATTGAAATCTCTCTTTAAAATATGTTTCTTTAAAGTACAATTCCCCATTCCTATCATCAAATTATATTTATGGACAGCAAATGTGTGAACCATACATATCTTATCCACATCAAGTGTTCACAGATACTCGCTACCTTTAGCCCCACCAGTTAAACAATAATTTCTTGCCTGCAAATTATTTAATACTAGATCAATACTGATAAGGCTCTGGATACTATTTTTCAACTCCTGAGCTCAATGAATCTTCTCCTCTGTTCTGAGGGGTGAGAAGATAATTTTCAAGTCTTTTCTCAAATTCAATTGCAGTGTAAACTGTCGGCCACACATTAAATCTAAGAGACTAAATTAAAGTGTAAACGTTTATTGCAGACTCAAAGCCAAACTTAGATAAATGAGTCTCTAAACCATTGCGTAAATGTAAAGCATTATCAAAGGAGAAATAAAACAATGAGCCAACCTAAACTTATCCTACATATAGCCAACCAATATTTCAAAAGCAACATTACAAAATAGACGAAAGAGTGTATGATGCTTTGGATTTGAAGAAAAATCCTCTTGCCTAACCATTTGATCTAAATAGCTAACTATCCTAACATCTAAACAGGATTCAAAGAAAAGTGTTAGCACAACAGAACTTTGGTAGAAGATTCTGTTAAGAGAGGTGTGCGCAACATAAAGCTGCTAAGCCTTTTGAGATAGAGGTCAGTGCCTCAGAGGGGTCCTCTCGACTCAAATGAAAAAGGGAATCTGCTCTTCAGCTAACTATACCACTATTAAATCTCAATCCTTCCAAGGAGTGACATCACCGAAGGGATTTTCCACTGAGCAACAACTCTATCAACTGCCTAACTGGCAACTAAACATTGAAGCATTCTTTGGGTCACTCCTGTGCTCATGAATTCAGAGGGGTGTTTGATTCCCGTACTCCTCTTTAACCTTGATAACAATCCCTTTCAGGCCCCCTTATCTTTTCCGCACAATAGAATCATTATTAGCCTCAAGCTCGTGTCACTGCACCTGCAGCTTAGAGAAACATGCAATAAAACAAACTTACACTTTGAAGATTAAACAGAGAAAAATTCGGCCCTTCACTCCGGTCAAGCTAACGCTTACATAAATGTTCTTTAGTTAAATGATTTTAAACATGTTTCTCTTAGTAAACATGAAATGAAGATAGAAAAAACATTTTCTAAAATACTTTTAACATGAATATATTTGTAATCGATGAATAAATGCCAGTTACATGCAGTATTATTATCATCCGTGCACTTTACTTGTATGCAATCCGGTTTACCACAATGTGGGGAAATCCATTTTCACACTTTTGCATACGGAAATAAACACTCCCCTATTTCACATTCTCTGAGACATAATATCACAGCCAAGTTATGCTCTTTCAATACCCACTACTCTGAAGCCTGTAACTTCATAATTGAACCAAATGTTGACTTTTTCAGCATCACTAAATCTTGGCGACAATGTATTTTCCTACATCATCATTGACCTACCGGCCTCATCCATGCTGATAGACAACACAAATTAGACGGTGGTATAGCAATCAAACATGGAAACTCCCTTTTCTTTTTCTCTGTACATCCCCGCCTCATACCTACAACACCTTTCACATGTATAAAAATAAATACACATCATATTATCACCGATATACTAATTACACCTCTACACAATCTAGCACTCATCACAGACTAAAGGCAAATTTATGGACACATATCAGAATACATCTTTGCCACCCTCATATTATCCTCAAATAATCTTTTCTGTGAGATTTCAAATTTGACTTCGAAAACCCCAAATTCAAATACTTTACTGCAGTAGAAAGCCTCACTCAAATTCATACTCTCCATCAATACATGTATTACACATAATTAAGCAAAAAAGTGTGACTTCATACCTGCTGATTGCAACATCAGTTCATGTTTACCTCCCATAGTTATTGACTGAACTAACCACTTACAGATCCCAGTGAATTTTTAAATATCTGTACCTTTTTCCACATACAAGGCCCCTCTCGACCAGGTAGAAGATTGCTTTGCTGAAATATTAAATTAGTGTAATCTGTCAGTCACCTTTAATGATATTGCAAAAATAAAACTATGAATACGTCCTTACATAATCATTCAGAAAATCTTGGAAAATATAATGTAATCCATGGCTTTCAGAAAGAATCTCGCAGCATGAAGACAGAATGAAGGGAATCAAAATTACAGCTTCTTTTCCCCAAGCTAGGCAAACATCTTTCGTAGCAACAGAGCAAGATGATGGACGGAGTGCAGGAACTAATCAGACACACACCCCCAGTCACAGGTCTGGGTTAAATCAATTATTCTTTTGCTTACAATGCCACCCCATTTGGACCCAGCCATATGCAAATCAGTCTGTCCTGACCCTGCTTCCTGTGGGAACAGTCAAGCCCAAACTGCCAGGCCAGGTTCTTCCTGGACTGGAAACAAGCATCCTGAGACCAGTTTTGGGGTATCACCCCTCATCAGTCATGCTAGCTTGAATCCAGTGGTACAATGAGCAAGGCACCCATGTCTGGACATACCCTGGTCACTTAAGGTGAACATAGCAACACAACAAGATGATGGATGAAGTGCTGAAATTTTTCAGACAGTCACCCCCAGTCACAGATCTGGGTTAAATCCATCGTTCTTCTGCTCACCATGCCTCCTCAGTTTCGACCCAGCCATATGCAAATCAGCCTTGACACTGCTCCCCATGGAAACCGTCCAGCCCGAACTGCCAGGCCATGGCCTCCCTGGACAGGTAACATGCATCCTGAGACCGGTTTCAGGATATCAGCCCATATCAGCCAGGCTAGCTTGAATACAGTGGCACAGTGAGCCAGGGACCAATTTGGGCATACACTGGCCACTTAGGGCGAACATAGCAACACAACAAGATGATGGACGGAGTGCTGAAACATTTGAGACACTCACTCCCAGTCACAGATCTAGGTTAAATCCAACGTCCTTGTTGTGTTGCTAACAATTATTGTGACCACAACCAAATACATCTAAGTACAAGTCATCAGGTCATCAACTTCTGCCACCCATGTTCCACCATTCCTCATAAAAAGAAGCCAGTGTCTGAGCTCCAGCAGTCAGCACACATGCTTCGAAATATGTCTACTGTGTCATTTAAAATCTTGTCACTTTGTTTCAAGTGCCTTCACAGACAGAGTCCCCGATACCTGGTGGATAAATGAGCTATTACAGCCTCCTTTGAGCTCTCCATTCAGTAGGCCAACTTTTTTTAGTTGTCCTTTCATGAGGTGGGCACACGTGATTAGCAGTACCTGACCAAAACGCCTGCAAATCAATGCTTGCTCATGTTTACCACGTCCAATCTTACCTTTCTGCTGACATGCAGTAAAATGGAAATAGTCCTACTAATGTCAGTTCCTTATTCGTTTGCTTTTCGTTTGCTGTGCCTTGGTACAAATAGGACTGTAGTGAGCTTAAGATAAATTAATACATACAAATATTTAATTATACGAGTGGCATTGTGTTGAGATTTCCCATTTATTACACCTTTCTAAATTCTACCAGAATGTGGGTGTTCAAAGTGAAATTCTTCTAAAGTTATGGTGAATTCATTGCGGTCAACTTAAAAAAGAGATAGTTTACTGTTAGTTCTTTATCATTTATTGTGAGGAGAAGATTACCTAGCTCAATAACAGTACAACTGAATTCGAGCTCTTATGGTATAAAAGTGACCTGGACATGTAATGTAAATATCGCCTATCACCAGGCTTCCATGGTCTTTTCAAACTTTTTCAGTGAAAATTAGATGGCAGTAACATAAATTCTAATGATGGTGTTAGGCATTTTTAGTCATTATATAGCATCCCCGTTGAAAACTGCCTGTTCCATCCTTACCCTGAGAGGCGTCTGGGAGAGCATCCTTACCTAACCTTTTACAAACGATGAGATGACAGAAGCTTTACTAGTGTATTCAATAATCTCCCACCGCCTCCCCCCTCCCCCCCCCCCCCCACACAATAAGCTACCGGAGTCTTGGTGTTATTCTACGATTGTGTCAATATTTTCACAAGGGCAACAAATGAGACCATAAGTGCTACCGACTAAACTCTTTGCTCAATACTTCAGTTAGGAATGTAGGTTGAGTTATTTTTAATAGGATGCAAGAATGGGCATATGAGCCTAACATTACATTTCCAAGTCGGTTTGGTTTCATCGAGCAGCTGGGTACAGTGGATCGGTGCCTGAATTTGCATCTCATTGTGGGGAAATGTAATATTGCTAGGTGCTGTCCATTGTACCCAGCGTTCATGGAACTGCCTTTGACTATTTGAATCATTGTTACTGGATTTAGGTCTGAATGCCTAACTGGTAAACTTACACACAGTACATGAGCATTTTAGAGCCAGGGTACGATTTGGACAAAAGGGAGAACTTTCTGAACAATTTTATCTTGATAGCAGAGTTAGACAAGGCTGTGTGCTGTCTCCATTTCTTTTTATTTGATGTATCAACAATTTGAGCACCTCCTTATGTAATGTCGCTAAAGATGTCACCATAATAGGGAGTTCTGCTATCCCGGTTCCTACGTACGCTGCAGATGAGCTGCTAATAGTCTGCACAGGTAATGCTTTGTAAGCTGGTTGATTCTTTTGTCAAATGAATGGCCGATCTGGATTTATCAACGAACTTCAGGCAAATCTCAGATTATGGTATGTGGTCCTAAGAGTGGCAGGATTTTTTCTTTACCATGTGGAAGCAATTGTTTAAACCACGTGCACAACTTCCTTTCTCTGGAACTAATGTTTGAGTCTTCAGGCACATAGGGTTACCACAGTCCAACAAAATTATGCAGGGCGATACAAGCACTCCTGAGTCTTCTGTGGCCAACTGATCGCAAGGAGTTGACTCTACTTTTGTCTATTTGCAGATCCCAGTGCATTTCAATATCTAGTTAAGGTAGTAGGAGTAATTCAATTCGCTGTTTCCTACAGGTTGAGAAAAATCACCTGTGTAGATGTTTGTTGCACCAATCACACACTAGCTCGCATTTTGTATGCTTTGGAAAGCTTGGTTTGCCGTACCTGAACGATCTCATCTAATTAGCTCCCATCTTATTATGGGTCTCTCTATGGGCTGATCCAAAGGCAACTCTGAACAGGGCCATATTAAGGACTGCCTGTTACAGGGTAAGGGGAGAGCCATTCTGTGGATAGATATGTGGAATCTTCTCAGACTGACCTTGGCCATTCACAGTTATTCCAGTGCCTCTCCTTAACCTCAAATGGGACAAATAAGTAGAAAAGTCTCTCTTAATGAAGTGAAGGCGTAAACTAAGGGAAGGCATGGAAAGCCACAAAATTACTGTGCAGCGTTACTGTAATTTTAAAGAGGTTGATGGTTTGCTCCTTACTTGCTATGGAAAATGTGAAGGTGGGATAGATTCATTTCATGTCGTTTTAGGGGGGCAATTATTTGCTTAATTTTCCTTTGAGATACAGTAGTGCATCTCAATTGGGTGCCTGCCCCTGTGATGGTATTTATAAACACATGTTGCCACATTTCTTTTTCTTTTTGCCAATTGTATATTCATATTTTTACGAAACAGTTTTTGAAACCATTTTTAAAGAAAGACAGTCAGGTTAAATGCAGAATGGCTCTCCAATACTTGCAGTTTAGGCTTTTAGGATGTCTTTTTTTCAGTTGCCTCTTTTAAAATAAAATCTATCTATTCAAGGAAAACATATTTTACCGAACCAGTTAATTACATTTGTAAGTACCTTTTAATTAGCTTATACTGGATTTTCCATTTGAATTTGATGAATTAGTGTATTTATTTGGTATGTATTTTTAACTTGCTTTTATGCGTACCTCCGTTATGTGAAAAAAGAACATTGAATTGAACCGGGTGGCATAGAGTAGCGTGACAGAGTGCCGTGGCGTGGGATAGCATGGAGAGTGGTGTGGTGTAGAGTAGAGTGGCACAGAGTGGCGTAGACTGGAGTTGAGTGCAGGAGCGACTGGTGTTAATAGGCAAAAGGAATGTTGCCCTGCCACCCTCAGAGGAGAGGCAAGAAAAGGTAAATGAACTAAGAGCAACTGAAAATAAATCACTTCTCCGAAACAGTGTGCTAAATCTCCTGGGTGAACTCTAGTGAACTTTGCAGATGTTGTACTGCACAAGTGCCAGCTGGGCAAGGTTTTCTTCGACCTGCAGGCATAAGCTACAGTAGTTACATCACAGGAGAGGCAGTGCTGAATTAGAAAGCCATGGATGAGGTTGCCTTTGGGGGCGCATAGACAGTGGCCCTGGGAGCAGGGGGCATTCACTTCACTTCAATGGCTAAGGGTAGGGCAGACCAATGAAGACAAAGTACAAGTGGGCAGCAACAATTTGTTGATCATCACAGAGGGGCAGGCGGTGAAGGTGTCAGGGGGCTGGAGCTGAGCACACAGAGTGCTCCTTAACTCACTGTAGAGGCCCAAGAGCAAGAAAGAACCAGCTGCAGACAATAATTGCACTAGTGGACTAAGAGGTAAGTGTGCAGTTAAGCTTCTGCTTCAGAGGTATTGTCACCCCCACTCCACCATACTCCCTGCTTTAGCAGCTACAGGGGAGTTCTTGAGAGGCCTCTTCTGTCTGCAGTTTGGCAGACAAAAGCTCATAATGAACTTGGAAGTTTGAGTGATTGAAAGGAAGGAAGGATGGATGGATGAAATGGTGGACGGATAGATGCATGGATGAATAAGTGAATGGATGAGTGTAAGACTGGAACTGTGAAAGGGAGAGAGGGTGTATGAGTGAAAGGGAGAGTGGATGGATGAATAGGTGAAAAGTTGAATGGATTGAGGAGTGAAAGGATGGATCGATGGATGAGGAGAGAAGGGATGGATGGATGTAAGAATGAGTTAAAGGACGGATGGATGAGTGGAAGTGTAAAAGGACTGATGAATGGATGAATAAATGAAGTGAAAATATGGATGGATGAGCGAAGTGATGGATGAGTGAAAGAATATATGTAAAGATGGATGGATAAAACAATGGCTGGATGGGTGAAAGACTGAAGATGGATGTCTGTATGAAGGGATGGATGGGTGAAGGGGTAAATTGATGGATGGAGGAATAGATGGATGAGTGAGTGGAAAGATGGATGACTGAGTCTAAGAGTAAATGGATGAATGGATGGCAGAGTGAAAGGGTGGATAGGTTGGATGAGCCAAAGGGAGGATGATGGTTTGCTGGAGTGAAAGGATGACTAGATGGAGGGAACGGGTGGATGGATGAGTGAAAGCATGGATGGGTCATTGACAGGATAGGTGAAATGGTGGTGGATAACAGAATGGATGGATGATTGAGTGAATTGATTGGGTTGATGGATTGGTGTCCCTGGACCAGTGGTGGCTCTCCTTTATGGGCCCCAAAGCTATACTACACCCTCCTTGTTTTGTGGTCCATTTTTATTGTGCAAAGAGTGAATTATTATTTACTCTTGGAACAATAAAAATAAAATGTAGATCTGCTTTGGTCCAGCAACAAACTGAGGCAGCTAGTGACATTGGTTGATTGCTGACACAGGTACATGAAGGTGCCTGCACCATTCCAACACTGTGAGTATGTCTATTTGGCTATGTGTGTGAGTTAAAGACAGTCAGTGAAGGAGTAAGTCAGGGTGAGTGAGAATGAGTGACGGTAAAGATGAGTATGTGTGAGAATGAATGTGAGTGAGGGAGGGAGAATGACAATGTAACTGAGTGCTACTGTATTTAAGACAGTAAAGCTGAGTGATTCAGAATGAGTGAGAGTGAGTGGGACTGAGGGAGACAGAGTGGGTCAGAGTAGAATGAGTGAGACTTTGTGAATTACTGAGGCAGAGTGAGACTGCGTGAGTTAAAGGAAACAGTAAACACTGAGCATCACTTTTCTAGAGGCTCCAGTGGCACAGTCGTATCAATCATATCTATGAGGCGATGCAAAGCCACCTTGCGTGCCTTTGCATGGCCTCATGAATATGGAGTATGGATTCTGACGCTACCCTAGACTTACAAACTCACGTAAACCTGGAGCAGCACCAAAACCTTATGCCTCACCAGATCAGCCATAATGAGGAGAAATGCTTTAATTTCACCTTGTCCTTCCGCTTTCCATGTGTGCTGCATTCTGTGGCACACATAGAATGAGGACAATGCCTCCATGGATTCTTTTTGTGCAGGAAGGTCTCCCTTTCTACACAAAAACAATCCTGCCAGCAAAGCAGAACAAGAGTACCTAGTGCCAATGCAGAGTGCACCAGCACTGGCTGAAAGGACAAGAATGCACCGTATTTCATAGGTATGGTGCATTCCTACCATTTTGAAATGGCAAAGGGCAGTGCAGGAAAAAGGCATATTGCACCCTTAGTGCAAGAAAGTGTGAGAGGACCCTTCAAGAAGAAGCGCATTGGAATTCGTACCAAGGATTACGCCCCACCACTTTCAAAGGTCACAAGCGCCACATTAGGTGGAATGGAATGGAGTGGAGTGGAGTGGCATAAAGTCATGTAGAGTAGATTGGCCTAGGGTAAAGTGACATAAAGTTGATTGGTATAGAGTGGAGAGGCATACAGCTGAGTGGTGTAAAGTGGCATACAGTAGAATGGGGTAGTGTGCCACAGAATAGAGTGTAGTAGCATAGAGTGGAGTGGTGTAGAGTATGATGATGTACAGTGTAGTGGTGTAAAGTGGCATAAAGCAGAGTGGCGTAGTGTACAGTGATGTTAAGGTGGTATAGAGTGGAGTGATTTAGAGTCGCAAAGAGTGCCATTGTGTGGAGTGGCATAGTGCAAAGTGGTGCAGAGTGGAGTAGAGTGGCACAGAGTGGTGTAGACTTAAGTGGTGTGGTGTGGAGTGGCATTGGCTGAAGTTGTGTAAAGTGGTGTAAAGTAGAGTGGTGTACAACAAAGTGTAGAATAGAGTGTCATGAGTTGGGTGTTGTGGAGTAGAGTGTCATGGAGTGGAGTGCCATGGAGTAGAGTGGCATAGAGTGGAGTGGTGTAAAGTAATGAGGAGTGGTGTAGAGTAGAGCAGTGTGGCATAGAGTGGAGTGGCATTGAGTGAAGAGGGATAGAGGAGAGTGGCGTAGAGACTGGCAGAGAGTGGAGTGACATAGAGTCCCTTAGAGTGGCATTGTATGGAGTGGAGTGGCATTGAGTAGAGTGGAGTGGCGTAGAATGGCATAGAATAGAGTGACATAGAGTAGGCTGCCATTGAGCAGAGTTTTATGAAGTGGGATGGCATAGAGTGGAGTGGCATATACTAAAGTAGTGAAGAGAAGAATAGAGTTGCTTAGAGTGGTGTAATATGGAGTGGTGTATAGGTGAATGGAGGAATAGAGTGGTGCAGAGTGATGTAAAGTGGCATAGAATGGAGTGGTCTTGAGTGGCCTTGTGCAGTTGTGGAGTGGAGTTGCCCAAAGTGGCATAGAGTTTCGTAGAGTGGCAGTCTGATGGTGTGGAGTGTTGTGGAGTGCAGTAGAGTGGCATAGAGTGGAGTGGTGTAAAGTGGCAAGGAGTGGTGCAAAGTAGAGTGGTGTGGTGTAGAGTGGGGTAGCATTGTGTAGAGAGGTGTACAGAAGAGTGGTGTTAAGTAGAGTGGAATAGAGTAGAGTAGCACAGAGTGCCGTGGAGTGGCATTGTGTGGCGTGGAATGGCACAGAGTAGAGTGGAGGGGTGTTGAGTTGAATGGCAAAGAGTAGAGTGGCATGAAGTAGAGTGATGTAGAGTGAAGTGGCATTGAGTGGATTGGTGTAGAGGGGAATGGAGTGGTGTAAAGTGGGTGGCGTATACTAAAGTGGCACAGAGTAGAATGGCGTGGCATAGATTTGGTTTGAGTGGCCTAGAGTAGAGTGGCCTGGAGCAGAGTGGAGTGGCCTGGAGCAGAGTGGAGTGGCCTGGAGCAGAGTGGAGTGGCCTGGAGCAGAGTGGAGTGGCCTGGAGCAGAGTGGAGTGGCCTGGAGCAGAGTGGAGTGGCCTGGAGCAGAGTGGGGTGGGCTGGAGCAGAGTGGGGTGGGCTGGAGCAGAGTGGGGTGGGCTGGAGCAGAGTGGGGTGGGCTGGAGCAGAGTGGGGTGGGCTGGAGCAGAGTGGGGTGGGCTGGAGCAGAGTGGGGTGGGCTGGAGCAGAGTGGAGTGGGCTGGAGCAGAGTGGAGTGGGCTGGAGCAGAGTGGAGTGGGCTGGAGCAGAGTGGAGTGGGCTGGAGCAGAGTGGAGTGGGCTGGAGCAGAGTGGAGTGGGCTGGAGCAGAGTGGAGTGGCCTGGAGCAGAGTGGAGTGGGCTGGAGCAGAGTGGAGTAGCATAGAGTTGAGTGGGGTAGAGTAGAGTGGCATAGAGAGGCTAGGGTAGAACAGCATAGAGTGGGGTGGAGTGTAGTAGTGTGGCATAGAGTAAAATATTTTGACCTAGAGTAGAGTGGCATACAGCAGAGTAGAGTGGTATAGATTAGAGTAGCACAGAGAGGCATAGAGTGGATTGTCATAGAGTGCTGCAGAGTGGCATTTTTTGGAGTGGAGTGGCATATAGTAGAGTGGCGTAGAGTATAGCAGTGGTGAGTGGAATAAACTGACAGAGAGGAATAGAGTGGAATGACGCAGAGTAAAGTGGCATAGTGTGGAGTGGTGTAGGGCATGGTGGCATAGAGTAGAGTGGTGTAGCGTAAAGTAGTGTAGAAGGTTGTGGAGTGGAGTTGAGTAGCTTAGAGTGCCACAGTGTAGAGTGGAGTGGTGTAGAGTGGTGTAATGTAGAGAGGCATGGAGTGGTGTAGAGGAGAGCGGTTTAGAGTGGTGTTGAGTAGGGCAGCGTAGAATAGATTGGCATGGAGTAAAGTGGCATAGAGTTCCACTGAGTGGCATTGTGTGGAGTGGCATAGAGCAGGGTGGCATAGAGTAGAGTGGAGCAGCATAGAGTAGAGTACATGGTGTAGAGTAGAGTGCTGTCAAGTCGAGTGATGTAGAGTGGAGTAGAATAGTGTGGAGTGTCGTAGAGTGGTGTGATGTAGAGTGGCATTGAGTGGAGTGGAATGGCAGAGTGGAGTAGTATAGAGTATAGTGATGTAGAGTAGTACAGTTGTGGGTGTAATTAACAAAAATGTAAATAGAGATGGTAGATAGGGGAAAGGACCATTAATTATATGCCTCTGTCAAAAGTAGGAAGGCATGTTGCACAACCAGGACTAATACTAAAACTCTTATAAAATTTTAGAAAATAGTGTTTGCAAAAAAGATGAGGAATAACGCATGTATTTGGTCCATGCTCCAGGGAGTAGTTAACAAAAGAAAGAAAGATAAGCCTACGGGAGCAAAACAATTGAAAGGTTGTAAATGAGAATGACAACAAAAACAACGAATGGTATGCTGTGGCCATGTTGTAATCCCACTGAATTGTAAACAAACACATCTAGCAGCACAGAGCACATACTGTGTAGGCAAGAGCTAAATACAAATAAAAAAATAAATTATAAGTTCACAGTCAAACACTGCAAGTAAGAACCCGCCTCCAGGGCTGCCAAGTACAGGGTTGCTGATTATGAAGACTGCTTAGTTTTCTCCTCATGACTCTTTCTTCCACCACCCTACACTTACTGCCTCTTTATTTCAGTATTGCTGCGTCTTTTTCATCCCTGCTGTCTCTCTGACTCGGTTTTCCTACTGTTCCTTTCTCCCTTTCTTTCCGTCCTTCATTCGTTGCCCTGTGTCAAAGTTTGAAAAATAGGTCTCATTCTCCAAAAATGGGTGCTGGTGCCCACAACTGCTGGCACAAATCAGGCACCGCCTTTAACGCTGCTCAGTCAGTGGATACCAAAAAGTTACTTAACATGTTTAATGATGAAAAAGGCATGTAGGAACATTTCTAGCAGAGCAAATGGAATAATGCAACCCTTGTGGCTTTTCAAACTGTGCCTTCAGAATTCATAATAAAGTAGGAGAATCAACAGTTCAAAGACTAATTTCAGCGGCTGGGATTCCCAGAATACCCAGAACACAAGTATTGAATGTACTGTTCTAAGACTATTCCTACATTTTGAGCAGATTCCCTAATTTTAGGGAACTGCCAAGTCCAGAAAGTACGTGCAGAAAATGCATTCTTGATTTTTGATTGTACCAGAATAAATAAAAGTAGCCATGCAGAAATGTTCCTTTGCGGCACATTCCACTCACGGAAATCTGATGATGCCAATGGCTACAGTCATGAAGTATTCAATATACATTATTTATTTTCATGTACGTTGTCTGAAACTTAATTCCTGTGTACTCTGCGTACATGATATTTCTCCTATCACATGGCAAAAATACACTCAGACATATTTTTAAAAGTTGCAATAGAGCAAAGGCAGCTCCTAACAAGTGGCTACCTTTGCTGCATCACAAGGGCACATTACAGTTGTGACTGAATGCCATCTACAACACAGCGCATGCAGATTCCATGCTGTTTGCGAAAGAAGATCTTTGTTCTCAGTAAAGCAAATGCCATTTGAGAAAGGTGAGAGATGAGCATAAACCTTGCCAGCCTCTTACTTAGCCCAAGCATTGACCAAGTGGTAGGTGATCAACCTGCTGAATGAGGCTAGCGTCTCTCAAGGCGTACAGGGGCAAGGGCTTATATTAGGGGGCTCCACATTATAACTGGCTCCGATTATGGTCCCCATCTGAGCCATCTGGCACCCTTCAAAGTGTTCAATAACAGTAGGGAGAGGCCTGTTCACCTTTTATGGAGGGTGATTGTATCCTTCAGTCATCTCACATTTTGGTAATTACAAGGACCATAGTACACTGTACGATACCCATCCTATGAATATTCAAACCCTGTGACTATGTGAAGAACTGTGAGAAAGAGTCATGGGCTGAGCGGTCATAAAACTTAAAGTAGTTAATGTTTGGGGGCAGATATACTAACATTTCATGCAAAGCAGCAAGGCAACTTTCTGTGCTGCGTTGCACGAAAGGGAGACATCAGAAATGTGTCAGATTTTCAAAGATGTGACACATTTCTGCTGTCTTCTTTCGCTGGTGCACTGTGTGTTGCCTAGCACCAACACAGGCACCCTTGCACCATGCTGCAAGGGTGCTTGTGTAACAAGCAGGATTTTATTTTTTGCAGCAAAGAACACCTTTCCGCTCAAAACAATCCTTAAGGGTGTTTTTGTTTATCTATGTGTGATGAGGTATGCAGCATGCATAAAAAAGAAGTAACAAGGTGAAATAAATATATTTCTCCTAATTTTGCCTTGTCTGGGAGGCGAACCATTTTGACATATTCCCAGGTTTACAACTCTTTGTAAATCTGGGAGTGTCACAAAATCCATGGGTGCATTCATGGGAGTGCCCACAGTTCAACCCTGGAATGCCTCCCTGCTGCAATATAATGCAAGGCAGCGAATTGTGCTGCCTTGTGTTACCTTGGATTTACTAAACCATGTAGAGCAATGCAAGATGGCTTTGCATGCTCAGTAAATCCCAGTTAAAGACTTGGCCTGCCTTGCCTGACACAAGGGAAAAAGCAAGTCTGTGATAAATTTGTCCCAAAGTTCTTCATGCTCTTTCTGAGTGTGTGCCTGTTAGTTGTCTCGACAGATTTGCAAATATTGAACATAGCATGGCATTTCAAACGTCTGGCATACAAGTTGGAAGTGGGTCCGATGGACTTATGTTAACTATATACAAAACATATTGTTCCATTCATGCACATAGAACTCATGGATATAAGTGGCAATAAAGGCAGCCAACAGTGATGCTTCCACCAGCTAAACACAAAACATTTGCATGGATTGGGTAAAGGACATGCACGCCAAACATGAAGATCCGTGCACAAATGTTGATATTGCCCTCTGGCTCACATTTCAATTCCACGGGGCTTCAATTCTGCCACAACTACACAGCTGAGCAACAATCTCGCTAGCTGCAACTAAACCTACCTCTTAACAAAATCAGTGAGGCCCCAGTTTGTGGTGTAACATCGGAATCCATTTTTAAAAAGTCACCTCCGGAGTCGTGTTGTGATACACTTCACTGGCTCGTCGTAGAGATGAGCGCCTGATTTTAGGCGCCTGCATTGTGTAAAGTGAATCCATTCAACCTGATATTTCATCGAGTTCCTTCGTTATTTTAGACATCGCAGCTCAGAAACAAAGAGAGTCAGACATTTCACACTCTTCGGAAGCTGCTATGTCTGAAAGCAAGCCACGGTTCTGAAAAATATCTGGTTAGTTGATATAAATTCACTTTACACACTGCAGCCTTGGGGCTTACGGAAAGTGCTGGGAAGAGAGTGTGCGCTACTGGAAAGCCAACTAACAATTCACAAATAAATAGTGTCTGCTATCAGGAGTTCTGTTGATTGTTGTAAGGAGATTCCATGCAGTGAAAGCACGTAACCCAAGCACCCTTGTGACTCACTCCCCTTCCAATGATTAAAGCCAAACGACGATGATAAACTGTTTTGCTGTTGTGAGCTCAATATACCCCATTATCTGTTGCAGTTGCAAGGCCGCGGATCCACATACAGCATTTCTGCTAGAACAGTAAGACGATGAACGGCTGTGGACGCATCACCGGACGTTAATGCTGCCTCCAGGTCTCGTATATTAACACAGGGTATACACACAAGGACATCATTTAGGCGGGGCACAAGTCCTAACAAGCATTTGAAATGCGGCGGGTCTCGCGTTTCGTCGAGTTAGAACAATTAGCTTTGTAAACTCCTAACCGGACTTTTTTTGCCACATTAGACGGAGGAAAAAAAACGAGCGCGATCGCGCTGTGTAAAAAACCGCGCGATCGCGCTGTGAAATAAAGTTAAAAAGTAGTCCAGAAACCATATTGAAAACATGGAGCTTCGTATGTTTTTCAGTAGTTGGTCGGTAGCTCGAGGAGGGCAGAACACCGGAAAAGGCATGAAATATGCATGCCTTTCACTAATAAAGGCAAGTATATTTAAAAAGGCAAGCTCATAAACCAATGTAAAGGACTGCTGTGACATGGGCGTGGTTAGAAGCCCAAAGAGAGATTACAACAGGGGACGGAGCGCTTGGCGCTCGCCCCTAACAAAACAGAAGTGGGGGGACTAACTAAGTTAGACAGTATGTATGTGACATCTTGGTGCGTGATATCGCAGTATGTGATATCATGGTGCAACATTGCAGGTAACATCAAAGGAAGTGACATCACAGGAAGTGGCATTAAAACCCATAACCTCACAGGAAGTGACATCACAAGAAGTGACATCTGATCTTAAGACATATCACATATGTTTATCAGGTCTATAAGGAGTACATTTGAGAGAATTACCAGATTTAACAAATTAGATTTTTCTTTGTAGTTGTGCCAAAAACATGACACAACCCTGATGCAAAACCGGGGCCTCAATTTTAACATTAATTTTTTAAAATCTCTGCCACAAAAAAATTGACACAGGGAGGAACTTAGCAACATATATTTTCTGCTTAATTGGTTGCAAAGACTGCATAAAAAAAATGTTATGGAGTTAAGGCACCTGCTGCAGACAGCTTTGAATGCCCCGTAAATCTCATGGAATAGTAATAATGATAATATAACTCTGGTGTTTAACACATTTGCTGGAGAGTTGTGTGTTATGTCTAGTCCCGGTTTTGAATCAAAGTAGCATAGAGGGTTAATGTGTCTCTTGCAAAGCACATCATGACAGATTTTTATTTAATGTAGATAGATAAAGGGCTATTGATTTTAACACAGAGATCCCTTTGTTACTTACAGTTCATACATTTTAATATTTCTAATATAGCACAGTGAGCTATGGACATGTGACTCCTACAATTTGTAACCCTCACTATCCTATGTAACACATCCTGTACATAGATTTATACTTATATGATTTAATGTCAGTGTATAAAGTGTACAAGTGGTGTAAAGCGTTCTGGCACCCTGCATTGGGATAAGTATTGCTATAAAAAAGCTAAAACAAAATAGTGATATTTAAGCTGCTATTTGTGTAATTACCGTTACAGACCCACATATCTGGCATTCTTACTGTGCGTGCATATCTCTTAAATATGGACTGACAAAAGTCAAAATCATGCCTCTCTTAAGTACCTTTGAAGTGACAGCACACCCTGTGCCTTTGTTTCCACTCCATTGCATTTACAGGTAGGTGTGAGGTTCCAGATAGCTCCAGTAAGAACAAAATGAGGCCTGATGGCCACTTAACGTCTGCATTTGATTTGGCCCCAGCTCAAATTGAAAATAAATAGAAAAGCCCCTCACTGCCGCCTGCACATTGCTTCTCAGAAGGAAAGCAGACAAGGTGCAGGAGCTGCTGAATGCATTGCAGTGTTTAAACCTTACACCGGGAGAAGTTCAGCATACTACAGTGATGCACAACTACTTGGCAGGGTGGATGGCGTCCATGTTGTGAAAATAGTGGGTGGACTCTGTGTACCCGCATGTACCCCCGACTTTTGCCCTGCATTTAGGGGTCGCCATGGGTCGCAGTTGTGGCTCCTGGCTTGCCCCTTCTGATCCCTAGCATTGCCTTTGCGACCCCTGGCCTCAGAGGAGGCGAAAGTGGTGAAATCATCATCCGCCACACAAGGGCAGCTCCACTTTCCTTGTTTTTTGTCAATTCATTACCACGCTAATTGTGAATAATTTTTTATTAGTCAAAATTAGCTTAATAAAGAATTAATTACAATGTGCTGGAATAAAACCCTCCCTGGCAGCTGAGGTAGGTGTAAAGTGATTTTAAATGTTTGTTGTGTGTGCGCTTGCGGTACCGAGTGTGTGTATGTGTAAGCATGCGTGTGTGAGTGAAAGTAAAGGTTAAATGGCGTGTAATGTCACCTTTGCTTCCCTGTGCTATTCTGGTGAATTGAAGTTAATGTATACACACATCTTTTTTGAATCATTCATCTCGTTATAATTTGGATATGAAACATGTCTTGTACCATACCCAATCAATGGATGAATATTTAGATAATCAAACGCACCATTCAATCATTGCGACCAAGGTTTTGTGACATGTTAGTAGCATAATGGAATGGCCTTGTCTTAAAGTGCACGCCTAGTTGTGAGGCGGGATACTCGAGATATCAAAGCTCTGCCATTTTTAGATCAAAATAAATCTGGGGAAGCTTTTGCGTGGGGTAGAAATTGATCTCACAATGCTCTAAAATTCCTTAGTTCCTTTGATTGACAATGGATCAATCATCTGTTTGAAGCAAAGAAGCAGTGCAATTCAACAGAATTACAAAAATGACACGTTCGTGGTATATGTAAAAAAACACTTAATATTAAAAATAAATATGTGATCTGATTAATTGTAACCACTCTACCATTTCAAACTCTTCTATTTTTTTCTTCACTGCTCTGTTAAGCAAAACAGCAGGTATTATCTTCTCAAAAGAAGACCAGCAATAGAAGATATAACTTGTAGTAATTACCTCAAAATTTTGCGTTATGTTTACATGGCTTCTTGCTGCTGGTCAGAGCTGCGGTTGAACTGCTGCCACTCAGCAGCTGTCCCATGGTCTCTTGCTCGAAACCCTCGAATGAGACATGTGATACCCTCCCTAATAAGCCAGATCATCTGCCTTGCGCACTGCTTTCCCTTTCCTTGCACCATTCCCTTCTCAAAGATTTTGTTTTCATGATTTGAGGTTTCTGAATAGTGGTACAAATAATTGGCGGTGGCCGTACAACACTGTGGGTCAGCTACATCGGTATAGTGATCAATAAAATAAGTATTCACGTCTGAGCAAAAATACCAAGCAATCTGATATCAAAATGTAAAAGCCTTATGGCGGACCAAAGTATAGATTGGACTTAGACTTTTGTGAGAGTGCCTAGTTTTAGGCATCTAAAGCATAGCCCCGGGTTATGGAGTTATGTCCAGCAGAAAGTTGCTTTAAGGCTACCCAGAGGTCTAAATAAAAATACATATTTTTAAAACTTTTCCCTATCTTATAAAGCAAATTTCCAAATTTAAATCTAATTGGAGTAGATTTCTACATGGATGATCCTTGTTAGGCAAAGGATCTTCATCCAAACTTCTTATGTTATGTTCATGGTGTTAAGCTTCTGTTATGTTCGTGGTCTTAGGCTTCTGAATAGAAAATATGAGATGAATCGATTTCAGAAGTTGTCAGGTGATCTGCCTTGTAGAACTTTATGAAGCAAAAAGGCTTTGAAGTTTGCTCTGTTCTTTACAAGGACCCTTCGAAGGGCTTTCGGAGCGGACGTGATCTGTTAAGAGCAGGTCAGGCCAAGTTGTGCACAGCTTTTAAAACTGGCAGCTGATTTGTTAGGCTGATCAAGATACAAGCTGTTATAAAAGTCAAGGTGCAATATCACAATAGGAGCCATATCATGATGTGTCAAACAAGGTACCTAAAGTTTAAACATACGCATGAACATAACACAAAACCAAGCAGAAACAGTGAGCAGGGATCGCTTCTCTTTTTACCAGTTTGTTCTGTCTAAAGTTCAT
Organism: Pleurodeles waltl; assembly: GCF_031143425.1. Lineage (NCBI taxonomy): Eukaryota > Metazoa > Chordata > Amphibia > Caudata > Salamandridae > Pleurodeles > Pleurodeles waltl. The sequence goes on along the minus strand of NC_090439.1, from coordinate 190,576,220 downwards.
GCATTAACTCAGAGAAATTTTGAGTTCTATGTTTGAACTTTAGACAACTCACATAAAAAAGAGGCATTTAACCCATCATGATACAGCCACAGCAAGGATTATGGCTATTATTTGATGTAGACAGAGGAGAGGAAGGACACCTCTTAGCAGATATAGGTGATGAAAGCCAAATTTGGTGACAACATTTATTTGAGGTATGAAACCATTCAGTATCGAGTGTAACTCCCCTGGTTATGGGCTGTAACCCAGATTAATGAGGGACCGTAGTGATTCAAGTTAATAGAAAAGTAGATGGATCAGTTGGCCAGCCCCATGAGGGGGACCTCAGTTTTGATCCCATTCAAGTCTAGCTAACTTTCTACATCCAGTGGTGAACATGGAAGAGACAATGTGGTGGCATTAGGTAGATTGCTATGTCTTATACAACACAAAATAGATGTTGAAGGTCTAGTTAGAGCAACCAAAACTTTTTTGTGTTACCCACTATGTGGAAGTCTGTATGAAGGAAAAAATTACATGGAACAATGGTGGGTCTAGAGGTTGAAGACCCACATCAAGGGGCTCAATGATGGCTTTCTGTGGAACATTCTAACACAAATTCTATAACCCCCTGTACTGCTTTCACTCGTTTCAACATGCTGTTTTCTAGTGAGGTTTTTCCAGTGATCTGTTGAGTTCTGGTAATGAGGTCTTCCTGCTGAGAACAATATGAATACATTAATATTACTCATCCTTTGGGATACACCTTTCAAGTATCCACTCACAAATAGTTGAGTGTTCCAATATCACCATACTGCTATTAGGTCCTGATAAAACAGGTCTTGTCACCTACTAATCTTCATATGTGCCCATTTCAGATATGTAATATATTTGACCCTCTCTTTTATTTTCCAGCGATACTTCAGGCTTGGGTACTGAAAACTGACTGATTTCAATAAATTGTTCATATAGCACCGTTCCTTTGATCACTGCTTACTTATGCAGTTTATCTGTATTTTCGGGTTTTTGAAAACCGCTACATGTTTGGGACTACAGTTCCCATCATTCTGAGGGTGTTGTGGTGTTTGAGCGTCATTCAGCATCTCACAAATCCTTCTGTATAAGGGGCAGCTCAGTAATGAGTTTGCTTCTCACCGTAGGCATCTTTCCAGGCACAGCAGTGGATCTTCTAAAAGCCCTGCCTTTGTCTGCCTTTGATATGGCGAGGTGAGACTAGTGTACCTGATGCTTACATGTGGATGCTGACAACTGCGGTCAAGCCACATTGAGTGTGGACCAACATTTGTACTATTTCTATTTATGCTCACTTTTCCTATATTATTTTACGCACACATTATCTGCAGGGTGATAGATTTTAGTTATTTGGCCCCAAAGAATGTCATACACCTCCTTGTAGGGTCAGTAGGATTGGAAGTAACTCGTTGACCTCATTATCAACAGTGGGTCAAAGTCACATCACCACTCTTTCTTTTAACATTTCTTGGGGGACACTTATCAAAGCTATGCCTAAGTCCACCAAGAGGTATTTTTAATCACCTCTCTCAGGCTTCTTATATTACTTTGCTTACTCTCATCAACATCAAACAGCTCACATTGGTGTACCCTTGTACTACATAACATAAGTGTTCCTCTCCAGTTTTGGAAGACTTGTAGCCTACAATACTATCATTTGAGTTATTGGGATGAGGAGGAATCCAATGATGAAGTAAGCCACCTAAGGGTGTGTGAGGGGTTTCGTTCTTAAAACATTTTTTTTCTTCATAGAGACTTCCACATTGTGAGCATCACAAAAATGTTTGGTTGCTCCAACCAGACCCTCTGCATCTATTTAATGTTTCGTAGTGATCTAAAATGGGTCTTTCAATGCTTTCCCCTGCCTCAAAGTGTGTATATGATGTTGCTATATTTCATCAAGCTTGAGATGGAGTTAAGTATCAATTGAGTGCAATAGATAACAAATATCATAGATATCAAGGATCTTGGTAAGGGGAAACAAATAGAAGTTGAACAGTTCATTGAGAAAGGAGAGAGTCAAACAGTTTTGTCTGTGAAGACGTTCTTTTGCTTCAGTGCTGGAACAAGTAGCAGCAAATGGGGTTGGAAATGTGTGGAGCAGTTATGTTTTGCACACATTATGGGGCATATTTATACTCCGTTTGCGCCGAATTTGCGTAGTTTTTTTCGACGCAAATTCGACGCAAAACTAACTCCATATTTATACTTTGGCGTTAGACACGTCTAGCGCCAAAGTTCATGGAGTTAGCGTCATTTTTTTGCGTGAACACCTTCCTTGCGTTAATGATATGCAAGGTAGGCGTTCCCGTCTTAAAAAATGACTCCTATGCATATGCGTCGGATTTATACTCCCGGGCAAAAATGACGCCCGGGAGTGGGCGGGTCTAAAAAACCCGCATTAGCGCCGGATTTTAGCGCCTGGGTCAGGGCAGGCGTTAAGGGACCTGTGGGCTCAGAATGAGCCCAGAGGTGCCCTCCCCTGCCCCCAGGGACATCCCCTGCCACCCTTGCCCACCCCAGGAGGACACCCAAGGATGGAGGGACCCACCCCAGGGACATTAAGGTAAGTCCAGGTAGGTATTTTTTTTTAATTTTTTTTTGTGGCATAGGGGGGCCTGATTTGTGCCCCCCTACATGCCACTATGCCCAATGACCATGCCCAGGGGACAGAAGTCCCCTGGGCATGGCCATTGGGCAAGGGGGCATGACTCCTGTCTTTGCTAAGACAGGAGTCATTTCAATGGGGGATGGGCGTCGTAAAAAAATGGCGCAAATCGGGTTGTGGCGATTTTTTTTGCCTCAGCCTAACTTGCACCATTTGTGGACGCCCATATGCCATTTCCCCCCTACGCCGGCGCTGCCTGGTGTACGTCGTTTTTTTAACGCACACCAGACAGCGCCGGCGGCTAACGCCGGCTAACGTCATTCAATAAATACGGCGCCCGCATGGCGCTTCAGAATGGCGTTAGCCGGCGCTAATTTTTTTGACGCAAAACTGCGTTGGCGCAGTTTTGCGTCAAAAAGTATAAATATGGGCCTATATGTGGTCAAGTATGCACCTCATTTCACCCAATTATTCCATAATTATCATGGGTGGAAAAACATATAATTGTAGGGGGCTTAAGATTGCTTTAAGACATGCATGCAGCAGCGGTTCAGTCATGCCACCCCGTCACAGTGCATTCATTGCAGACACCAGTCCCCAAATTAAAGCGGTTTGCGAAGAGATAATGCTTGTCCACCAAATCTAGGAACTTAACAACTACCAAATCCATACATTGGTCTCCAACTATAGTAATACCCACATCCACCCAGTCATGGATTCCAGTCCAGTTATCTTTGTGTGGTAAGGCCAGCAGTGCCATCAGCGAAAATTCACTGGCATTGGGTGCCTATATTCTTGTTAGCTGCAAAGCCCTGGACCACATATATTGGAGTGTTGTGACTAGTATCCGAGCTGCCTGTAAGTGCGGTTATTTTATTGGCAGGAAATCGGGTAGATTGCTGTGATCAATGCCTCACACAAAGTTGGTGAAGGACTTCCCAATTCCCTAGCCTTGTTATACTATGGTGTTAGGTGAAGACCTAATTGCCAACTATATGCAGCATAAAATATTATGGAGAGCTCATCTGTACCAGACATCTTTTCCTTAGCCAGTTCCTTAATGCTTCCCCCAATTTCTGGCATGGTTATATACCCTCCAAGAGATTCAGCATCAGTAGTTGACAGTCTATGGGGCCTCACATTTATTTCATAGTTCTGTATTGTCTGCGCATCCAGAAGCTCTTATGAGGCATATAACTATTTGTAGCAATCTCTGAATACCTCATTATTCTCCGCTTGTTTATGGACCATATCTGCAGCTGCACCCTTTATGCAATGAATCAGGGAGCCCCTCCTTTCAGAGTTAGCCAGCCATGCAAGAAGGCTCCCAGTTTTATCCCTTTCATCATGAGCTTTGGTAAAGTATCTGAGGCCCTCAGGGGCTCAGTAACAGCAAGCAGTCTTTCCTGCCCCTCCCGCAGTGTAGAGCCAGTGGAGGGATCATCCACCATTCTTTTTCCCAAGCTAAGGAGCACTGGTTTTTGCTGAAGTATGCCATTGTTTAGCTGTGCCCTAATCCATACTGATGTAGTAATGTATTGCCCTCACACTTCTATTTTAAATGTTTCACATTCTACCAGCTGAGATGTTGCAGTTCCCCTGTTTCATCATAATAATTGTTAATGGTTACTTCAAGCCTCTCTTTAAACATTGGGTCCTCCAACAACGCAACATTAAGCTTCCAACTTTGGATCATCATTTTGTGAGCCTCCCAATTGATCGTCAGCAACAGAGGATTATGGTCCAGTGGGTACTGGCCAGATGCTCTGCGTCCATCACCCTATCAAGCACAGCCACACTATAAAGAAATTAATCCAGATGCACATTCAACTCATGCATTCCAGAATAAAATGAATATTCATGCCTACTGGGATAAAGGACTCGCCATGTGACTAAGACACCCCATTGCATCATGAAAGCACAGTGCTATCTTGCCAGCCTCTGCACTGTAGCATTGGGCAAAGGTTGGTGAGATCTGTCTAATGCTATATTTTTTGTGCAGTTAAACTCACCCCCCCAACAATTAAAGAACAATGAATAACATTTAACAGGTGAAGCACTAAGCCATTAAAGAAATCCTACTGATTTACAATCGAGGCGTATACATTGAGGAGTGCAATATCCTTCAACTGTCCTTCCAGAAATATATATTGGCAACCTGTCAACAATCTCCACCTGCGGCTGAAATGGCATTCCAGGGCATATGCAAGTCAATACTTCCCACCTGACTACTAAGTACATTGTGCAGTGCACCTTCCCTCCCCACCTGTTTTGTAATGCCTGTTTCTCTGAGCTAATGATGTGCATTTCCTGAAAGAAAGCAATTTGCACCTTCCGCCTCTTTATATATGCTAGTACATTGTACCACTTATGAGGAGAATTGAGGCCTCTCGCATTCCAAACATGTGTACATGTGTCGTAGCCCTATCCTTCCACCCCTGTACTGTCCATGCAAGCCAACCCCCCAGTGAAGGGATCTCAGATAAGATAACTGTTAGAAATGGGGTCTTTGGTTGGCAGTCAGGTTACCTCCTGTCCAAACAAGGACCCTCACTCTAGGCAGGGTAAAAGAGAATCACCCTGAGGTAACCCCTGCTTACCCCCCTTGGTAGCTTGGCACAAGCAGTAGGCTTAACTTCAGAGTGCAAGGTGTAAAGTATTTGTACCAACACACGCAGTAACTTAAAGAAAATACTACAAAATGACACAACACAGGTTTAGAAAAATAGAGAATATTTATCTAAACAAAACAAGACCAAAACGACACAAGTCAAGTTATCAATAAAAATCATGTAATTTTAAACACGCACTAACACTGTTAGCGTGAAAATGTACCTTGTGAGCATCAACAATAACCCGCATGGGTAAGTGTGTGTCAAAAAGGGCTTGCGATGCGTCGATTTCACTCATAAGCGAGACCTTGCGCCTTTTCTCCTTTAGTCAGGTCGGCATGCGTCGTTTCTTCTCTGCGCAGGAGAGCAATGCGTCGATCTGGTCAGCACTCTCGGGTCCGGGCAGGCCTTGCGTCATTTTTACACGCCCATCGGTGTTTACGTCGGAAATCCAGCCGCACGATGATCCGTAAACCACGCAGTGCGGGTTGCGATCTCACCCGCCTCCGTCAGTGATGCTGTGCGTTGTTTGTCCAGCCCCGGGCGTTGATCTTCGGGTCGCGTGTCAATTTTTCAGCCTCAGATCGGAGTCGCGACGATCTTTTCCCCGCATGGCGTTCTGTTCGTGGATTTCTTCCTCTTAGGCTGCCAGCTTCTCCTTTCAGGGTCCCAGGAACTGCATGGTCACCACTTGGCAGGGTAGGAGTCTCTCCAGAGACTCCAGGTGCTGGCAGAGAGAGGTCTTTTCTGTCCCTGAGACTTCAAACAACAGGAGTCAAGCTCTAAATCAAGCCCTTGGTGATCTTCACAAGAAGGAACGCACACAAAGTCCAGTCTTTGCCCTCTCACTCTGGCAGAAACAGCAGCTGCAGGATAGCTCCACAAAGCACAGTCACAGGCAGGGCAGCTTTTCTTCTTCAGCTCTTCTCCAGGCAGAGGTTCCTCTTGGTTTCCAGAAGTGTTCTAAAGTCTGTGGTTCTGGGTGCCCTTCTTATACCCAGTTTCTCCTTTGAAGTAGGCCTACTTCAAAGCAACGTCTCACTTGAATGTGAAATCCTACCATGCTCAGGCCAGGCCCCAGACACTCAACAGGGGGTTGGAGACTGCATTGTGTGAGGGCAGGCACAGCCCTTTCAGGTGTGAGTGACTACTCCCCCCCCTCCCTCCTAGCACAGATGGCTCATCAGGAAATGCACACTACACCCCATCTCCCTTTGTGGCACTGTCTAGAGTGAGGTGCAACCAGCCCAACTGTCAAACTGACCCAGACAGGGAATCCACAAACTGGCAGAGTCACAGAAATGGTTTAAGCAAGAAAATGCTCACTTTCTAAATGTGGCATTTTCAAACACACAATCTTAAAATCAACTTTACTAAAAGATGTATTTTTAAATTGTGAGCTCAGAGACCCCAAACTCCACATGTCCATTCGCTCCCAAAGGGAATCTACACTCTAATCAGATTTAAAGGTAGCCCCCATGTTAACCTATGAGAGGGACAGGCCTTGCAACAGTGAAAAACACATTTAGCAATATTTCACTGTTAGGACATATAAAACACATTAATATATGTCCTACCTTAACCATACACTGCACCCTGTCCTTGGGCCTACCTAGGGCCTACCTTAGGGGTGTCTTACATGTAAGAAAAGGGTAGGTTTAGGCCAGGCAAGTGGGTACACTTTCCAAGTCGAATTTACAGTTAAAACTGCACACACAGACACTGCAGTGGCAGGTCTGAGACATAATTACAGAGCTACTTATGTGGGTGGCACAACCAGTGCTGCAGGCCCACTAGTAGCATTTGATTTACAGGCCCTGGGCACCTATAGTGCACTGTACTAGGGACTTACTAATAAATCAAATCTATCAATAATGGATAAACCAATTACATACACATTTTGTAAATGAGCACTTGCACTTTAGCACTGGTTAGCAGTAATAAAGTGCCCAGAGTAACAAAAACAGCAAAATCAGAGTCCACCACACATCAACAACCTGGGAAACAGAGGCAAAAAGTTAAGGGAGACCATGCCAAGGATGAAAAGTCTAACAATAACCACTCAGACCCTCCAGCAAAGGACAACCTTGTGAAACAAACAACAACAACCAAAATAAGCAAATCCTAACACCCCCACCCAGGACTGAGGAGCATAAGCACCCTGTCTGCACCATAACTGCATGCTGCACCACCACTCCCACAGTAAGGCACCACTTGCCAAATGAGCAAGCAGCACACTCACTGCTAGTCCACCTGGGGAGAAACAGAGGCATGCAGCCAGGAACAACCAGATAAGCCTCTTGCCAGCAATATCCCCACCCCCCCCACACAGCTATCATTGAATCAAATCAACACAATAACAGATAGATATGTAGACATCTGATCCAAATACAAGTGAAAGAAACATGACTACATGTCTATGGCTGCCAGGCATAACAGGGCATATGATTTCATCCTCCGTGGGCAGAGTAAGTCAGGGAAGTGGCAGACTATTCACAGAGCCATCCATACAATCTTCCTGTTTACCAGAGACCTAGGGGGCTGTAATGGTACTTCATGCACTCTATCTATAGCATAGAACTATGTGACCCCCCTTGGGGGTCACAATGTCTTGCAGTATATCCTCCAAGTACACAATCATAGAGAAGCCCTCAATGTTCTTGGAGAGGCAAACATCCTAATGTTGTTTCACCCGGCTCGACCCTCTTGGTCCTCTCCCCTTATTTCTAATATGCAGATGCACTCATTTATTGTCACATATTGCTTTTGTAATATGTCTGTACTGGAGGCAAGGTCAGTCATTAGCTTTTCAACGTGAGACACTTCTTTGGTGGTCAACCCTTAATAAGCTCAGATCCATCAATAAGGTGTCTACCTTATGCTCTTGCAGGTCCATTGTCATACTAATGACTACCAATATGGCATTCAGTTTATCTGCAGATGCAGTTCCCTGGCATTCTGCTTGTTTGCAGCATGCAAAGTCTTGCCGCCCTCCAGGGTGATCTACCCCAAGGCCCTCCTCCCCCTTCGGTGGGTTCTTTGCATCATGGGTGTCGCAGGGTAGGTGGTAAGTTCTCCTTCGTGCAATCTCTCCCCTAACTCCAACAAAAACCTTCCAGTACTTTAGGATGGGCAGGGGAACAAGGTCTGTGTTTTCAAGGGGCTGCTTTGTCACCAATGCAATGTGCATCCTCAAGTGAACCCAGCCAGGTGGTAAGGCCCAGCTGAGCCTTTAATTATCCAAGCAAGCACCCTCCAACTGCGGTAGTCAGTGTCCAGGTGCCCCCAGCACATTATGTGTGGGGACATGATGATGATAGATGGGACAGGATAGTTTGAGGTGCCCACTGGAGTTACATACTCCTTCAACAACATCCAGACATGCCCCAAGCCTCCACCTATGTCCATAGCCTCCTGGGCATTCACCTCATCATCCAACAGGGGTAGCCACCCACTATCAGTGGCGCAACCGCTCCAGGCTTCGAGCAGTCTCTGGCCCAACAAATGCCCCACTCCTCAATCGCCTCTTGTCTCTCGGCATCTGTCAGTGGTGCTTACCTGCCTGTGGAGTTAACTAGGGATTTGGAATGAAGGCTTTAGTCTTTACTGTAGTTTCACTAAATTGTCAAGATGTAGATTACTAGATGTGAATACATGAAGAAGCTGTAGTATTCCAGCTAGAAATTACATCTTTATTTTTCTGAATTGTCAGATTTTTAAAACCTTATGGCTGAGTATAAAATCTACACAATGCAGGCCACAGAAATACATGTTGTTGCACTTATCCATATAAACCTATCCTCACATCAGACTCAAAGGCCTCACATTGCTAATTACATCGTCCCAGCAAAAACGTATTGGAGTGTAAATGTTGTGATTACCAACATATCTGAATGACATTCCCCACTGTATAAAGCTAACACTGGCTATACTCAGAAAATGGTGCTTGAGCATTTTAGAAAGATGGCAGGGGGAATCAGTCTATTGCTTTCGTCCTGATAATGACCCGATGCACTTTGAAGAGGTTGAAACACAAAGACATTCCTGGAAAGTAAAATAATACTTTTTCTGAACAATATTTTTCTAATCACATGATGTTTGGACCTATTTCACTCAGATTTGATGCCCACTTTTGTGTTATAATATTTCAGTCTAAGCACAGCACATGACCCACAGCAACATATGTTGGTAACAAAAAAAGTTACTTACTTGTAATAATCAATTTGCATATCGTAGTGCTGTGGATTCGTATGTGCCCTACCCAATTCCCCTGAAGTGAATAGACAGAAAGTGGACATATGATAATTTGACTACTGTTCCCAGGTATGCTAAGCTACAAATCTTTTCTTTCCCAGGACAACCTCAAATGCCTTGCATCTCTGCACATACACTTATTTTAAGGGGGAAAACACTATGTGAGGTGGAGTTTTTCCTGATAAATAGTGGGTTTCAGGAGAGAAATCAAGAGTGACCTCGAAACTGAAAGTCGTTTTTCACAGAAACCACATTTTTAAGTTTTACGTTCAACTTCAGATGACTGGAGCGTATACAGCATGTGAATCTACAGTACTATAAGGACTAATTTCTACAGGGAAGGAACATTTCCTTTTGAGGGGTTTTCAATACGTATTGTGTTGCTGCTATTAAGCATCTACTCCATTTTCTATACACATCCTGCGTAATACTTTGTTCACCAAAAAGTTTGCTTTAAACTGTAACCAACTAGTGTATATTTCGCTTTCCCAGGGACCATATGTCCAATGATTTTTATGCATGTTCACTATGAAAACCTACAGTCTAAAATCCCAAAGGTAATTTCCTCTGTGTATGTGTGTTGTAGAGGCACAGAGGAAAAAACTAGACTAAATATTTCACCTCGTTATGCCAGCCTTGGGGAGGCGCAGGATTTTGACACACATCCATGTCTACAGTCTTTATAAATATGGATTTGAGTCACAATCCTCGATGCAAATTAATGTAAGGCACTGCACTGCTCTGTGTTACATTACTTTTAGTTACAAAACAAAAAAACCCAAATCACCATTTGTTTTGGTTTGTAAATACCAACCTGGATTTTTTGTCGGGTCTGCATTAAAACGTTACACAAAATTGAGACAAAGGCCCTGATTTATTCAAAAGTGCCCCAGCGCGGTGCTGCATCAAATTTAGCAGCGCCACGCTGTGCCACTTTTGAAACACTGGGGTGCGCCATACATAGAGGCAGTGCTTAATTTGTGCGTGTTGTTTCGGGTGCTGAGGACCGGCACTTATTTTTGAGGCCCGGGACTTAGTCTTCTGCCTCAAGCATTTGCAGCGAGCAAAAGACACATATGGGAAAGACTGAGGAAGGGCAAAACGAAAAAGCGTCACAATGAGAGAAAGCAGAAAACTGCATGAGTTAGCTGAAGGGGCAGGGAGTGGCTTTAAATGGATTAAAGTGGCCCGAGATGGCTTCGGGATTACGCTGTCTCAGTATTCCGTGTTCGCACATTACATTGCAGCAGCCGCGTGTTTAAGAACAGGGCTTTGAGCACCGGCACCTTTTTATCTATAAATTAAGCACTGCATAGAGGAATATGGCACACCCCTGTGTTTCCCCCTGCGCTGGTGCTGAATTAAGCTGCCTGAGCGAACACAGGCATACTTGCTCCATAGTGCAAGGGTGTCTGCGTTGAGGGGACAGATTGTTTATCTGCAGGAGCTGACATGTTCCGCCATATAAACACTCACACATGGCATTTTGCTCTTTCTATGTGTGCTGCAGAATGCAACACACACAGAAAAAGCAAAAAACAAGCTTTGCCATGCTAACCCCACCTGTGGGGTGGTGTTAGTTTTTGGCGCTGTCACAGGTTTACGATTACTCGTAAATCTGGGGCAGCGTCAAAAGGAATGGGTGTTGTGGTGGAATGCTCACTGCAACACATATTGCACACTCTCTGAAGCAGAAAACTGTGTCGGATGGGCCCTTATTTATAAGGAGGCATAATGCCACAAAAAGTGGCATTACATCTCCTTGTAAATATGAAACAGTGGTTAGCACCACCGGACAGTCACAAAAAGTGACGATCCACTAGTGATAGGGGATCCTAAATCTGCCCCAAAATCTTTTTAAATCTAGGCCAAAGATCCTATATTTATTAATGATGTCACTGGACACCTGAAACAAAGTAAGCAGGGCAAAATTAGCACCTATAAAACAATCTGTCTACAAGGTTTTATGATATATCACTGCTGCATTCAAATTACATGATGCACACCACCTTTAAACACACACCACAGCAGATTGAATGAGCACCTCGGAGCTTCAATGATATTATTGCCTTCACCCTTTCCATGGGGGAGGCCACAGAAATTGCACACAGCCATGAAAAAACCCCACAGATAGACATTTACTATCTTCAGCCACAACTCCGGCCTGCAGCCCACACATATTGTTACGGGGCCATTTAAATGTTTCGAGTATACATAAATTAGCCTGCCCAGCAAAACTCTGCACTCCGCTCCCTATTTTGAGGAGGAGGTAGAGGAGCCACTGGATTTCCTTGATGTGAGCCTCAGCTGGTTCCTCTGAAAGAAATCCTTGAACTGGAAGACCATATACTACAGAAAGGCCAGATCAGACTTAACATAGCCCCACCCTATTTAAAATGGGGTAACCATCAGTAGATTTCCCTCTCTGGGACCATGTTAGAAATGGGGTCTTTGATAGGCAGTCATGTTACCCCTGTCCAAGCAAGGACCCTCACTCTAGTCAGGGTAAGTCATACACAATCCAAATTATCCTGTCCCCACCCTCTGGTAGCTTGGCACTGAGCAGACAGGCTTAACTTAGAAGGCAATGTGTAAAGTATTTGTGCAATAAATCATACAATAACACCATATAGTACCACAAAAATACACCACACAGTGTTTAGAAAAATATATAATATTTATCAGGATAAATGCAGGTCAAAACTATTAAAAATGCAATAAGTATATGTTAAGATATCACTGAAAAGTGATATAAAGTGTCTTAACTCTTTTAAAAGTAAACAAAGGGCCATATTTATACTTTTTGACGCAAAACTGCGCTAACGCAGTTTTGCGTCAAAAAAATTAGCGCCGGCTAACGCCATTCTGAAGCACCATGCGGGCGCCGTATTTATTCAATGACGTTAGCCGCCGGCGCTGCCTGGTGTGCGTGAAAAAAACGACGTACACCAGGCAGAGCCGGCGTAGGGGGATATGTAGCTTGGGTGCCAAAAAATGGGGCAAGTCAGGCTGAGGCAAATTTTTCGCCTCAACCCGATTTGCGCCATTTTTTCCGACTCCCAACCCCCATTGAAATGACTCCTGTCTTAGCAAAGACAGGAGTCATGCCCCCTTGCCCAATGGCCATGCCCAGGGGACTTCTGTCCCCTGGGCATGGTCATTGGGCATAGTGGCATGTAGGGGGGCACAAATCAGGCCCTCCTATGCCACAAAAAAATAAAAAATGAAAACTTACCTGAACTTACCTTAATGTCCCTGGGATGGGTCCCTCCAGCCTTGGGTGTCCTCCTGGGGTGGGCAAGGGTGACAGGGGGGGTCCCTGGGGGCATGGGAGGGCACCTCTGGGCTCCTTCCGAGCCCACAGGTCCCTTAACGCCTGCCCTGACCAAGCGCTAAAAAACTACGCAAAAGCTGCTGGACGTCATTTTTTTTGACCCGCCCACTCCCGGGCGTGAATTTTGCCCGGGAGTGTAAATACGGCGCACATGCCTCGGAGTAAATTTTTTAGACGGGAACGCCTACCTTGCATATCATTAACGCAAAGTAGGTGTCCACGCTAAAAAATGACGCAAACTCCATGGACTTTGGCGCTAGACGCGTCTAACGCCAAAGTATAAATATGGAGTTAGTTTTGCGTCGGAATTGCGTAAAAAAAAAACGACGCAATTCCGGCGCAAACAGAGTATTAATATGCCCCAAAGTCTCTTTCAAGCACAAAGTACCTGTTTCGCCTGAAAAATCTCAGCAAAGAACCGCAGAGGAGGAGATGCGTGGAAACAAAAGGGTGTGTGTTGATTTCTCGGGCCGCACACGGCGATGCGTCGTTTAGTTTTCACGCAGGGACGGCTGTGCGTCGCTTTCCAGCACTCGGTCGTGGATCTTCTTTGAGCTGTGGGGTTTTCAGACGCGCCAGGGATGATGCGTGGATTTCCGGCACTGGCAAGTTGAAGTCACAGGAGCTGCGTCAATTTGGTGGGCGTTGCGTCAAATTTTCTACCGCACGACAGACGCTGCGTCTATTCCTCTCTGGAAGTTGGGCTGTGTTGTTCTGACTCGGCTGTGCATCGATCCGGTGAGGCCGTGCATCGAATTTCCGGTCGCTACCCTGGCGCTGCGTCGATCTTCTCATTGCAAAGTCGGGCTGCATTGTTCCGGTTCGACATGCAGTGAAATTTTCACAGCGGTGCAGGCTGTGAGTCGTTTCTGGCAGGCTGTGTGTCGAATTTCCCCGCACAATGAGTCCTTCTTGTAGAGATGAAGTCTTTTTGGTCCTGAGATTTCAGGGAACAGGAGACAAGCTCTATCCACGCCCTTGGAGAGCACTTCTTCACCACAGCCAGGCAGCAGGGCAACAGCAACGCAGCAGTCCTTCACAGAAAGCAGACAGGTGAGTCCTTTGAGCAGCCAGGCAGGTCTTCTTGGCAGGATGCAGGTTCTGGTTCAGGTTCTCTTCTCCAGGAAGTGACATGAGTTTGTAGGGGCAGAGGCCCTGTTTAAATACCCAAATGTCCCTTTGAAGTGGGGGAGACTTCAAAGAGTGGCTTAGAAGTGCACAATGTCCCCTTTCAGTTCAACCCTAGGGGTCCCAGTAGGGGGTGTGGCAGTCCTTTGTGTGAGGGCAGGCTACTATCCTTTTACATGCAAGTGTCAGGCCCTCCACCTTCCCAGCCCAGGAAGACCCATTCAAAATGCTGATGTATGCAAGTGAGGCTGAGTATCCTGAGTTTGGGGTGTGTCTGAGTGAATGCTCGGGGAGCTGTCAACTAAACACAGCCAGACGTGGATTGTAAGGCACCAAAGGATTTAAGTGCAGAGAAATGCTCAATTTCTAAAAGTGCCACTTCTAAAATAGTAATATTAAATCCACCTTCGCCAGTCAGCAGGATTTTGTATCACCATTCAGGCCATACTAAATATGACCTTTCTACTCCTTTCAGATCAGCTGCTACCACTCAAGCAATGTATGAGGGCAGCCCCAATGTTAGCCTATGAGGGGAGCAGGCCTCACAGCAGTGTAAAAACGAATTTAAGAGTTTTACACTACCAGGACATGTAAACTACACAGGTACATGTCCTGCCTTTTGTCTACACAGCACCCTGCCCTATGGGTTACCTAGGGCATACCTTAGGGGTGACTTACATGTAGAGAAAGGGGAGTTTAAGGCTCGGCAAGTACTTTTAAATGGTAAGTCAAAGTGGCAGTGAGACTGCACACACAGGCCTTGCAATGGCAGGCCTGAGGCATGGTTAAGGTGCTACTTATGTGGGTGGCACAATCAGTGCTGCAGGCCCACTAGTAGCATTTCATCTACAGGCCCTGGCACATGTAGTGCGCACTACTGGGGACTTATAAGTAGGTTAAATAAGCCAATTGGGTGTGAACCAATGTTACCATGTTTGAAGGGAGAGAGCATATGCACTTTAGTACTGGGTGGCAGTGGTAATGTGCGCAGAGTCCTAAAACCAGCAAAAACAGTGTCCAAAAAGTGGAGTGAGGCAGGCAAAAAGTTAGGGGTGACCACCCTAAGGCTGTTAGGTCTAACAGACCACAATGAGAGAAATGAGGTCCTGAACAGAAAAAGCAACGATCTTGATGCACAGGATAAAAACTCCCTGCACATAAGGGTTATTGTTTTTGTTTTCAAGAAACAAACACCTACTTAAGTGCTTCTTTCAGTAAAAGAGAGAAAAGTTTGCAGAATGAGCACAACAAACATGGCATAAGCCCTACATAGTTCAGTGCCTGCAGTGAAGTCACTGCCATGGTGGCTCCATTGAAGTCATTGTGATCCCTTCTTCCCTGCAAGGGTTTCCAAATGTGGTTAGAGGAGGGGTTGTGAGGGAGTCTGTCACCAGGGAATTGGAGGCTGGAGCTGCTGCTAACCTGACCTAAATACTGAAAGACTATCCTGCTAGTGAATCTTCAACAAAGATGCACTTTGCATCATCTTCACATGTATGATCCCCTACAACCCTCACTGGTGACATGAGATACAGCATCAAGACATGGCTGGTGATAGCATACTACACCCTGTCACATAGGTAATATAGGAGGTACAAAAGGGCACAGCTATCATTTTGCACCACTTAAGTGTGACTTTCAGCTGTTCAAATAGCAATTAATATGCCGGCATCGCAGTATTTAAAGGAGCCAAATAGAGTCACTGAAGGCAGGGGACCTTATGCAGGTCCACCCCATTATCCACCATTGTGGCAATCAGAAGATGACTTCTCCTGGGATGACCATGAACAGCTCCTCCCTGTGCCAACAGAAATACCAATATGCCATGGAGCAGTCAAGCAACCACTGCAACAGAGCATTCATGGAATAGCCGTCAAACACAGGAAGGTGGCATTAGCCTAACAAATTATGGTCAATAAGAAAAGACTCAAAGGCACTTAAGAACTTTTGTATCAGTGTAGTATTAATGTGAGCCACTAGGATTCTCATGACTATTGTCACCAGATGTGGGCCCACACCTCTACCTTCTGTTATGAAACCTTGGAACCAGAGCTATCTCACAAGGCTCAGCCACTGCAAATTGCAAAGTAATAGGAAGGAGGGCAAGAGCAAAAACTACTCTGACATCAGGTGTATACAGTGTGGTACATGGCCACAGTGGGGTGGTACTTGTGCTGGTAGAACATGCACATTTTGACTGAAACATCCCTTGTAGTCTGTCAACTAGACTTGTACAAAGTCTCAGAGGTGCTCACTAGTATGGACATAGAGAGGCAGGATGATCTCAAAGCCTAACTGAAGACTATGGCGGTCATTCTGACCTCGGCAGTCGCCGCCCGCCAAGCGGTTCCCGCCGAAAGACCGCTCTGCGGTCAAAAGACCGCGGCGGCCATTCCGGCTTTCCCGCTGGGCCGGCGGGCGACCGCCAGAAGACCGCCGGCCGGCCCAGCGGAACAGCCCCTTCAACAATGAAGCCGGCTCGGAATGGAGCCGGCGGAGTTGAAGGGGTGCGACGGGTGCAGTGGCACCCGTCGCGATTTTCACTGTCTGCACAGCAGACAGTGAAAATCTTTGTGGGGCCCTGTTAGGGGGCCTCTGCACTGCCCATGCCAGTGGCATGGGCACTGCAGGGGCCCCCAGGGTCCCCACAGCACCCGTTCCCGCCATCCTGGTTCTGGCGGTGGACACCGCCAGAAACAGGCTGGTGGGAAGGGGGTCGGAATCCCCATGGCGGTGCTGCAAGCAGCGCCGCCATGGCGGGTTCCCTGGGCCAGCGGGAAACCGGCGGGAAACCGCCGGCTCCCCTTTTCCGACCGCGGCTTTACCGGGGGAAAAGGCCTGGCAGCAAAGGGGCTAACGAATATTGCTCAGAGACATGCCTCCAATCACAAACAACATAAAACAAAAACGTACCAGAAACAGTGCTTATTACAAAGGTGCCTAAAAAGGATGGCACTGTTAAAGCACCCCATTTTAAAGAAAGCAAATAAGGATCATGAAATTTAGTAAATGAAAACTTTAAAACAAGAAATTGATTAGCAATGAAGTCTGTTATTTGCAACTGAATAAAACAGAAAAACTGGGACAGCAATTTCAACAGAACTATACTTGGTATTATGTTATAAAAACAGTTTACAACATTGACTCTGAAACTGTAAGGCTGACATCATATAATAACCATATAATAATGTGAACCTAAGGTTAGGAAATTAGCTCACAGTTACGTTTAATTGACAGAGACCCAGCTGCACCAAACCCACAATAATGCAAGAGACGCCTTGTTATGTAGAAATGTCTATTGGAACGATGGTAAACACAAAAAGAATGCAGTAGCAAAATACTAAAAATGTGGTAGCAAAATACTGTAGTGCCTGTTGTTGCCACACAGTATCTAAGCTAAACCGAGAATGCCCAGTTAGCAATCTCAAGAGGGGTGTATTTCACCCAAGAGGTTCTTTGTGGGTACACCTCATGACAAATGAGTGACTACAGAGCGTACCACCTCCACCAGGCCATGAAGCTTTAGATCCCTGAAATTAGGGACCACTGATGCCTTAGTTGTTAAGGTAGGAACATCCCTTGATTAGAATTATCTATCTCATCTAGAATAGGAAACAGAGTTAGGGCTGCTAATGCCCCTGACTGGTAACGGCATAAAAGTGGGCAGACACATGTCAGTCTAGCACAGATGCTTAGGCCATTACACCAGGGCCAGCTTTAGGGCTGTGCCACTGTTGCAACCACACTGGGTCAGCTGAGGGAAGGCAGCAGTCCCAACCTCATCACAGAGTGGGATAGGATCAGTGAGACTGCTGACCCCACCCAACTCTGCGACGATGTGTCACTGATTGACACTTGGCCCTGGGCGCTTCAGGCCTTAAAGCTGAAGCACCCAGGTTTGAGACAATGAGTGACTACCGCTCGTCACCGAGGGGGAGGGACTAAGGGACCTTTGCTGAACTGATTAGATCATGCCCACAAGAACCATGACCTCCTCAGCCCAGCAAAGTTCAGCTCAGGCAGCCAGGCGCCTGCACAAATAGCGCATGTCTAGCTCCTGGCTGCCTGATCTGAAAATGAAGAGTGTCTATCAGGCTGACCTTTGCTTAACCTAACAGACACTCTTCTTGAGGGGCAAAAGGCAACAGGGTGTAGTCTCCTAAGCCCCATAAGGCGCGTCATGGCTGTGTGTCCAGCTCCCTTACCAAACTATTTTATTGGGCAATCAAAGAATGCTGATAGGGTCATGCATTCACATCAAAAGCATATTCTCTGCTTGCAGTGCTGCACAGACATTCACATAGTGCATAATTTGTATAATTTGTTAGAGAATAAGTGTTGGTGCCCAAAGATCTGCTCAGAGACCTGCAACCAGTGCCAACACACCGAATACCTGCCTAGTCTGGAATCCTCCTCATGACGCTTTAATTGACTACCAGACACTCCCTGCTCCTTTATTTCACTTGTGCAAGTTACTGCTTTCTCAGTCTGCTATGTTTTTTTCTGTATTTCCCTTTATTTCCTCTAAGACCTGACATCCTGGTGTGGTTTTTCCCCTAATATTTTGCCTTCTCCTGTTTGCTGATTTCGTTATTGCTGGTTTTAGGACTCTGCTAACCAGTGCTAAAGTGCTTGTGGCCCCTCCGTAAAACATGGTAGAATTGGCACATTTAATTTACTTGTAAGTCCCTAGTAAAGTGGCACTACTTGTTAAATACTACTATTGTGCCTGCTGCACTGATTGTGCCACCTTCTTAGGTAGCACTTTAAACATGTCTCAGGCCTTTCATTGCAGCCTGTGTGTGCAATTTTAAACTGCCAGGTCACTGGCAAAATACACCTTTTGACAGGCCCATACCTTCCTTTTTAATACATACAAGTCACCCCTATTGAAGGCCATAGACAGAGGGCAGAGAGCAGTGTATTTTAAAAATAGGACATGCACTTTTAAATTCTACATTTCCTGGTAATGAGAACATCTTAAATGTATTACTACTGCAAGGCATTCCTCTCCCATGGTATAACATTGGAGTTACCATATTACATTTAATCAGCTGTAGTTTCCAAATGGGAGCAGGTGACCAGTTCATGTTTGGTGTCTTTGGAATTTTAATGAAAAATCCTAACTTATGGTATAGTTGGATTTTGGATCACCACCTTGCCGCATCTCAGACCTGACAGATCGATTTGGCTGTGTTACACATCTTCAACGCAAATCCTCACAATGCTCCTCAAATGAGGATTTAAGGCATTTTGTTCAGCAGGCCTAACTGAGTCTCTGTAGCCGACCAGCGCTCCATTGCAGTCTGCCTGAACATGCCTCTTTGTCCTGGTCCAGTGTGACCTGATATCTACAGTTGTCGCTTTGTGCTTTTTGGCTCTATTTTCACTGAACTAATTAAAAATGTGTGTCTCTGGTTCTACAGATTGGATTTTTGTCACTTTGGTCTTGATACATTTTTTTAAAAAATTCTCATTTTTCTAGATTGGTGGGGGATTATTTTGTCATGGCATTTTTCACTTTATTATTGTTTAAAGTCCTGTACAAATACTTTACACATTGCCTCTAAGTTAAACCTGTCTATTGCTACCAGGGGGTTGAGCACAGGTCAATTTAGGGTTGACTTGTGCCTCACCCTGACAAGGACTGTAGTTGGTGATTGGCCGGGGCTCACACCCCAGTCAACCAACAACCCAATTTCTTGCATTGGTGATCAGCGAAGATGATCAGGACTTGTGTTTGTCCAGTACCATACAGTGATTTTGAGTACACTATCATGCCATATCTAAGACCAGTTTGAGTTTAAATTCTCCTTGACTGTTTTTTTTAAAGTTCTGCAAGGATAGGGGACTTCCAGCTAAAAGCACCACCAGGGAGGTGGCGGTCCAAAAGGTGCTGAAGGCCTGGGCGGAAGCTCGCCAACCATTGGTTGAAGCCACAGAAAGGGATAATGAGTTGGAAGGACAAAGAGAGGGCTTCCATAAGATGTAGCCTTCAGCTGTTGGGGATAACTTGACTGCTGAGTTGGAACTCCCTGTCAGAGTGGGAAGCAGTGTGTCTTCCCACAACGTGCCCTCAGAGGAGCAGGCAGAAAGGAAGGTAGAGAGGGAGATTATGCTGCAGATGGCCCAGTGAGAATGGAAGAGAAAAAACTGACCATGAATGAAAGTAAACTAGTCATGGCAAAGAAACTGGCCTCAGAGCCAATGGCTTATTAAAGGAAACTCAAAGAGCTAGACCTCAAAGCCAGGCAGGTAGTGTCAAGCATTATTGGTGGCAGCATACCTGCAGTGTCATCTGGAGGCAAGAGGGTTCACATTTCCAAGGGTTTGGTGCCTGACATTGCTGTGGGGGATGATATCGACAAGTGGTTTGAAGCATATAAGGTAGCTTTGCAGATACATAGGATTCCTGAGCTTGATTGGCTTTACCCATAAGCAAGAAGATGCCCCAGCAGTCGTGGGTGGAGTGTGTGGACTCCTTTTGCAAATCATTAGATGGCTGGGTGAAGGGCAGTGAAGTGAAGGGTTATCAGGGGTTGTACAATCTGATTGAAAGAGAGCATATGTTCAGTCTTTGTTTTGTAAATCTGCCCCAGCACCTTATTGACAGTAAGCTCACTGTCCCCAGGAAGCTTTCTAAGGAGGCAGACCACTAGATCAGCACCAGGGTCCACAAAAGATACCTGGGGTGGTGGTCACCACAAGGGTAGGCAGGGTGCCCACCTGAAGAATAAGGGGGAGATAAACATAAAAACAAGAAGGTCTCTAAAGGTACTCAAACTAGTTCTATGTGTTAGGACCCTCACCCCTTCCTGAGCAGAAGAAGAAGTGGCTGCCTTATAGTAAGTCATCAGGGAAGGTACGCCCTAAGAGCTATGATTGTCAACAGGTTGGGCACTACAAGGGGGCTCCCAGGTAGGCAGAGCTCCTCACTGGTGGGCAGATGCCAGAGTTGGTTACTGTAGTGTTTTGGGGAGGAGCTGGTCCCATATACTGTGGGGGACAGCGAAGAGGTTATCCTATTATCCCTGGGTGATAGAGAGATGGTGCAGAGAAATCACAAGCATAGTACCACCAGGAAATGCAGGCAGTGGATCATCATCAATGGCCAGAGGGTAGAGGCTCTGAGAAATACTGAAACCAGCATGACAACTGTCAGATGTCATCTGGTGACCTCAGAGTATGTAGCCCATAATGCATTCCACCAAGTTGTTGCAGCCGACAACCATGAGACTCACTACCCAGTGGCTCTGGCTCCCTTTGAGTGGGGGGAGGGTCTCGGGTTCCTTGAGGGTAGCTGTGATTACATCACTGCCTGTGGATTGTTTGCTTGGCAGTGACCTAGAGCACACCATCCAGAAGGACGTGGAGCTCAGGTCGCAGATGTTAAGGTTGCCTCAGTGGGTGTGCTTGGGTCCATGGCTGCCTGAAAGAGTAGTCAGGGGGCCTGGAGCCTGGAATTAGCACAGGTGGCTATGAAAAAGAGGAATGGCAAGGGACACAGGAAACCCACTCCTGAAACTCCCACAGCCCAGGAGAAGGCTGAGCCTGAGGATGATTCCAAGGAACCTGTAGAGAAGGACATTGTTTCCCTAGGGAACCTACCTGAGTTGACAAACTGGCAGCAGGAAGGGAGTCCCACTAAGGAGGAGTTCTGCAAGGAGCAGAGGTAATGTCATACTCTTGAGGGCTTATGGCAGCAGGCTGAGCCTCAGGCAGCTGGCAACATCTCTGGTGATCACCTGCTTTACTGGGAGAATGATTTCCTCTATAGTGAGCCCAAGGTTCGTGAGCCTGGTCCCCCAGTGCTACAGGGCCTTCCTACTGGAACTGGCTCATGATGTACACCAAGCAGGTCTTCTAGGGCAGGAAAGACCTTTGAAAGGCTTGTCACCCACTTTTACTGGCCCAGGATGAGGATGGATTCTGAAGCATTCTGCAGGTCATGCCCTACCTGCCAGGCCAGTGGCAAGTCAGGAGGGAAGTGCAAGCGTCCAATGCAGACATTTCCTTTCTTTGGCATTTCCAATGAATGGGTGGGACCTCTGGACCCTAAGACAGCCCTTGACAACATGTTCACCCTCGACTTGGAGGACTGTGCCACCCGGTATCTGAAGGCTATACCTCTGAAATCAGTGACTGCATCTGTGGCCATGGCACTGATGGTGATCTTTACCCATGTGTGGTTCCCCAAGGAGATGGTATCTTACCATGGTACCAACTTCATGTTGGCGTACATGAAGTCCATGTGGAAGGCCCTAAAAGGCATGATCATGGGCCTGTCAGAGACCTTGAGGTAGAAGGGGACGTCTTTCGGCAAAGCCTTTTGTTTGATTACAGGGAGGTACCACAGAAGGGCCTGGGCTTCAGCCCCTTTGAACTTCTGTACAAGCACACCTTGAGAGGAACTCTCAGTCTGGTGAAGGAGGCCTGAGAGCAAGCTACCAGGAAGGCCCTCCAGGATGTGGGCAGCTACACGCTGGCCCTCATACCTAGATGAAGTGCTTATGGAAGAAAGCTAAAGACAACCTAGAAACCAGCCAACAGGTCATGAAATGTTGATATGATCAAAAGGCCACTCTGGTTGAGTTTCAGCCTGACCATAAATTGTGGGTGATGGAGCCTGTAGAGCCCAAGGCCCTACAAGACTGCTGGTCTGGGCCCTATGTGGTGAAAGAGCACAAGAATGAGGTCACCTACTTGGTGGACCTCAAGACTCCTGGGAATCCTTTAAGAATATTGCACATCAATTGCCTCAAACCCTTCTTTGAGAGGTTCAAAGTAACCATGCTCCTGGTCACAGTTGATGGGATGGAGGAGAAGAGTGAATCTTTCCCCGGCCATCTTTTTTCCAAGGAATAGGATGGGTTAGTAGAGGGTGTCAGACTCTCCCCAACACTGAAGCTAGAACATCAGAGGGAGTGCCGCCAGTTATTCGGGCAGTTTGTCAGTCTCTTTTCCCTTAACCCAGGCCTCACTACATGGTGCACCTATGATACTGACACTGGGGACAGCATGCTTGTGAAAAGTAAGATTTATAGGTTGCCTGACAAAGTGAGAGCCAGCATTAAGTAGGTTCTGTGTGGATTACTGGTAGCTTAATGCAGTTACCGAGACCGATGCACGCCCCACCCCCAGAACTGATGAGCTCATAGATCATTTAGGAGCTGCCAAGTTCTTCAGCACATTTGAATTAACGTCTGGGTACTGACAGATTGCCTTAACCAGGGGAGCCAAAGAATGGTCTGCATTCTGTACCCTAGAAAGGCGCTTCCAGTTCTGAGTAACATCCTTTGGATTAAAGAATGCTCCTACCACTGCCAGAGGTTGTTCAACCAGGTCCTGGCAGGATTGGGGAACTTCAGTGCTGCCTATCTACATGACATTGTGGTCTTCAGTTCTATCTCTGAGGACCACCTGTACCAACTTTAGGAAGTACTTCAGGCTCTGCAGAGAGCAGGCCTGACTAGCAAGGCTAGTATATGCCAGAGAGAGCAGGGTTCAGTGGCCTACTTGGGACACTAAGTGAGAGAAGGAAAGGTGCAGTTCCTCCAAGCCAAGATTAAGACTGTTCTGACTTGGGAACCCCTCATCACCCAGACAGAGGTGAGAGGCTTCTTAGGCCTCACTGGGTATTTACAGGAGAATTGTTAAGGGCATGCACTATTGTTTTACCCTGACAAAGCTAAATTCTAAGCAGCAGCCCGGACAGATGATCTGTACGGATGCATGCCAGAACACATTTCTGAAGGAGGCCATGTGCATAGCACCTTTGCTCAAGGACCCAGACTTCTCCCAGAAATTATAGTCCAGATGGACGCTTTACAGTGTAGCATGGGGCTGTGATCTCACAGCTGAGTAAAGAGGGCCTAGATCAACCCGTAGGAGGTTACTTTCCTAGGGACAGAGGTGGCGTGCAATAGAGAGGGAAGCCTTTGCAGTGGTTTGGACATTGAAGAAGCTGAGACCATACCTGTATGGTGCACAGTTTAGGGTTCAGACCGACCACAGACCTCTCAGATGTCTAATGCAAATGAAGGGTGATAATCCCAAACTGTTGAGGTAGTCCATCTCCTTACAGGGAAAAGACTTTACAGTGGAACACCATCCTTGGACAGACCATACCTGTGCTGATGGTCTCTCCAAGTTCTTCCACCTTAGTGAAGAGAACTCCCAGGGAGGTTAGGTAGCTCTCACTAATTTCAGCTGTGGGGGGACACGTTAGACCTGACATCCTTGACATGGTTTTCCAACTAACTTTTTGCCTTCAGACCTGCTGTTTGCTGACCTTGCTTTTGCTGGTTTTAGAACTCTGCACAGTTTACCACTGATAACCAGTGCTAAACTGCCTGTGCTCTCTTCTTAAAACATGGTAGAATTGGCTTTTACCTCACCAGCATATTTAATGTACTTGTGGGTCCCCTGTAAACTGGCACTACCTGTGCTCAGGGCCTGTAAATGAAATTATTTTAGTGATCCTGCAGCACTGTCTGAGCCACCCACTAAAGTAACACTTTAAACATTTAGATGTATCCCAGGCCTGCCATTGCAACCTGTTTGTGTAGTTTTAAGTGGCCAATTCGACTTGGTAAAATAAACATTTTGCCAGGCCAAAACCTTTCTTTTTAATATATAATTTACCTCTAGATTAGGCTCTGGAAAGCCCAGAGAGCAGGGTGCAATGTGTTTAAAAAGTAAGTCACATGCTTTTAAGTTTTATATGTCCTGGTAGTGGAAAAGTATTACATTTGTTTTGTCAGTACTGGAAGGTCTACTTCTACCAAAGGATAATATTGGAGTTACCTTACTACATTCAATAAGCTGTAATTTCCAAATGGGAGCAGATGAGCAGCTCATGTTTGATGTCTTTGGAATTGTAATGAAAAATCCTAACTCATGGTGAAGTCAGATTTTAAATTACAATTTAGAAAATGCTACTTTTAGAAAGTTTACATTTTCATGCCTTAGCCATTTGGTGCCTGCAGCCTGTGTATGGGCCACCTGACTGGATAGAGTTGACAGTTGGGCTTCGTGTATTTCTCCTAGACATCCACACACAATAGGGAGCTTAGTTGTGTCTGGATGGGCCATTACTGACAGGTTGGGGGGAGCCGGGCACAGCCCCTCTTACACTTGAATAGACTGTGTCCTGCCTCCTCACAAAGGGCTGCATATCCTCTGTAGTTAGTCTGGAGCAAGGGTGGGGTGTGTAGGGCACCTTTGCACTTCAAAGGCAAGCCTCTAGAAGCCTCTAGAAGCTTCTCCCCACTTCAAAGGCACAACTGGATATACATAGTGGGTGTTAGACACCAAATCTTCAGTACACGTTTGTACCAGTGGATACTCTGCCAGGAAGAAAGACTACTGTGCTACTGAAAGGAGTGTCACGACTGTTGCTATGAAAGACTGCTGCCCTACTTGGCTGACCTGCTGCCTGCTCCCCTTTTGCCTGGGTCAGAGGGACTGGACCAGTATCTGTTGAACCACCAACTGCCAGAGTGACTCAAAGGGTTATCTGCCTGGTCTCCTGACTTGAGCCTCAAGGACACGTAGCCCCACCCACATTGACCCCAACACCTGGACTCTGCCATTCATGCATCTGCCCTGTGAAGTGGTGCCACCCTTGTCATGGACCCCTGGAAGTTGGCCTAATGTGCTCTGCCAGCCTCTCTGGATCCAGCGGAACTGACTTCTGCTGCGTGGCACAACCTCAAGCAGAACCAATGCACTGGTGCTGCTGCATGGATTGGATCCACAATCTGTTCAGAACTGCCGCTACACTATGCATCATCAGAGCAGGCCCTCACATTCCCTGTCGATGACAGCCTCAACAATGATTCTGGATTCCGCATCGCAGCTCCTCAGAACCTATTCTTCGCCCCAACTGCACGGGACATCCTTGACGCCAGGCTTCGCATTGCAAGCCTTCATCGATGGGGTACTCGCTGATATCGCAGGACATTGAATTGCAGCTTCATTGCATCTCATAACCGATGCATTGTTTCTGCTGTGTGGCGCATCTTCAACACTGAGCCATACAACACTCAGCAATCAAGGATTTAAGGTACTTTGTTGAGTGGGCCTTACTAGTCTTACTAGATCCCTGCAGCTGGCCCAGACTCCATCCTGGTTGACTTGAGCCTGTGACTTTTTCCCGGACCCGCACAACCAGATATCCACATATGGCAATTTGTGCTTTTTTGCCACTATCTTCCCTGAAATCTTTAAAAGTGCATATCCCCAGTTCTACCAAATAGATTTTTGCTTTTTTCATCTTGTTTTATTTATTAAGGAACTCTTTTTCTAACTTGGTGTGGGATTTTTTTTGTGTGCGATGGCTTTCACTTTATTACTGTTTGAAGTTTTGCACAAATACAGCGCCTTTAGGTTAGGCCTTTCTGCTCTGTGCTTAGCTACCAGGGGGTTGACCACAGGTTAATTTAGGGTTGGCTTCTGCCTCACCCTGACAGGGACTGTGGTTGCTGTTTGATTAGGGCTCACAGCCCAGTCAACCAACAGCCCAGTTTCTTACACTACACCTTTGCGTTTATCCTCTCTTGCGCTCAGGAAATGTCCTACGAGTAAGAATAAGTGCTTTTCCACAAAAATGAATGCAGCTGGGTCCCATTAGCAACCACCAACTCAAAGTAACAACTGCATTCACATAACAGGCATCTTCTCTGCTTGCAATGTGCCTCAGTCTTTGTGATGATATGACTGTCATGTCCTTTCATATTAATTTACACACAGTGCACAATTCAGCTTCAGTTCAATTCAACATTAAGGGCCTCATTCCGACCCTGGCGGTCATGGACCGCCAGGGCCGGGGCCGGGGACGGAGGAAGCACCGCCAACAGACTGGCGGTGCTTCATGGGCAATTCTGACCGCGGCTGTAAAGCCGCGATCAGAAAAGGGCAACCGGCGGTTTCCCGCCAGTTTACCCCTGCCCCAAAGAATACTCCATGCCGGCGCTGCTCGCAGCACCGCCATGGGGATTCCGACCCCCTTCCCGCCATCCTGGTCCTGGCGGTAAAAACCGCCAGGAACAGGATGGCGGGAACGGGTGTCGTGGGGCCCCTGGGGGCCCCTGCACTGCCCATGCCACTGGCATGGGCAGTCCAGGGGCCCCCTAACAGGGCCCCATAATGATTTTCAGTGTCTGCCTAGCAGACACTAAAATCGCGACGGGTGCCACTGCACCCGTCGCACCCCTTCAACTCCAGGCCGCCCGCCGACCCAGCGGGAAAGCCCCTTAAACAATGAAGCCGGCTCCGAATGGAGCCGGCGGAGTTGAAGGGGCTTTCCCGCTGGGTCGGCGGGCGGCCTTCTGGCGGTCGTCCGCTGGCCCAGCGGGAAAGTCAGAATGACCGCCGCGGTCATTTGACCGCGGTACAGTCTTCTGGCGGTTCCCGCAAGGCGGGCGGCTTCCGCCGCCCACCGGGGTCGGAATGACCCCCTAAATGTTTTTTTACTATGCTAGACAAGGTGCCCCAAGTCCTATATTGAATAAACCCATGTTTTTCATCAGTGTCTTCAATGCACACTCTGCCCCAGGAAAGGATTAACACTGACTTTACTGTGGCAATACCAATAAACCCTGGTACCATTGACGGTGTCTCTGTTTTTAAGACAGGAGAGAATGGGTAATTTGGACCGTTGATGGGGGTGCTCGCTGTGCTGTATTCCTTCTCAATAACACTGTGAGGCACTTGCGAGGTAGATGACTTGCAGCAAAAGAAAGGGACGGATGTTTATCTTCCCTATAGTTCTCAAGAGTGTCTTCAATTACTCTGCACAGGTCATCTACATTGTAAAGCAACTTTAATTGTAGGTACAAACTTGTTTATTGGTGAAGGCTTTTTCTTTCCTACAGGAGAAGGGTGAAATTAGTATGTTATGGTGAAAGGATCATCAGGCAGGTAAGTATAAAACCCAAAATGTTTTTTATAATAACTGCACAGCTTTAATGGAGCCGCTGCTGTCTTCTCATCCGGACACCCTCCTACTGCAATTCGGTGAAATGCTCCTCCAACCAGCTCCAGCGATGGCATCATACAAGCAACATTATACAAGTTAGAGCCTTCTACGATCTCTAACTCTAGTTGTAGAGCATTAAATAATGTCTCCCGTTTTTGCAAAAGCAAACACAAAGCTGAACCCCCACCCAAGAGAAAAAATAAAAGTAAGCAAACTAAATACTGAAACAGGAAAACATTGATATTTATAGATAAACATAAATAAAACGAATCCAGCACACTATCTAAGAAAAGATCAGCATTACATACTTGCAAAGATGAGCATTACGTATATATATAAAATTTACAATGCATTACACCCTATCTCAGCTTCCATGGTAGATATTTTTCATGTGTAGACCTACAAAGCCCTTGTCCATGAAACCACTTTCGGGGGCTTGGGAATTACCCTCTCTTTCAGTGCTTGTATTCTCCTGCAGCTCTTTCACGGCATAATCCCGTACCTTAACAATTTTGCTAAAATTCCAACTATGATGACCCTGCACCATCACAGCATTACCACACACTTTTTTCATTGTCACTGGATCTTTATATCGGACATCCTCTTTCTTCACAAAATTTGCTCTCTTAACACGCACTAAATCACCATGGCAAAATGGTAGCTGTTTTGTGTCTTTTTGATGTCATACCTGTCTTTCATTTTACTCTGTTCCTTTTCCACCCTGCTAAGAATGGCTTTTTGGCCTACACTACTTGTAACCTTATTTTGAACAGATTTAGATAACCACTCAGGATAAAGTATTGAAGTAAACTGGTGCCATCCAAGCAACTCAAAGGGGGACACCTTGGTGAGGGAATGTGACATTGCAGGATAAAACCACAATGTAGATTTAATTGCTTCTTCTTTGTCATAACCATCGTTTTTCACCCATGTTATACATTTAACTATCACTCTATTCATTCTTTCAACCAAACCATTGGTTTGTGGTTGAAAAAAAGTGATCATCTTAGATGTTTCACACCTGGTTCTTCCATGAACACTTCCGTGTCACAATTCACAAATTCTACTCCATTGTCTGTCATTAAAGACTCCTGGAAACCTTCCCTCGTGAAAAAGTCTTTTAGGAATTGCACTGCATTGCTAGCCATGGGAGTGAAAAAAAAACTCAGGCCATTTACTATGGTAGCCCATTAGCACAAATGTGTAGCACAAATGATATGGAAACAAGTTGAAAGGTTCTACCATATCAATGCCTACTTTCATCCACAATCTTTCAAGTAAGGGTATAGATTGTAAAGGTAATGTTGCAACCTTGAACCCTTTCTCAGCTCTGCTACACACCATACACTCGTTCACCGCTATATCAACATCCCCATCTATCGATGGCCACCAATAATGGGCCCTAAACCTTCTCTTCATCATGGTGGACCCAAGATGACCTTTGTGTGCATTGTTTACCAACAGAGCTTGAATTGAATGGTGTAGGGTGGCATACATTTATCACATCCATTACTACACCATTTTGCATGGACAGTTCTTATGCAATCTTGCAAAATGGTTGAATCTCAGAACATACTCTTCTTTCCTTTGGCCAGCCATTTACAATGAAATATTTACCTTCCTCAACACGTATCATCATCAGCCTTTCTCCAGATAATCTCACTACATGCTTTGATTTCAACTGTATTCATACTTGCTATAAAGCGAGCTTCCTTATGATCTTCAGGATCCTGATCACTGACCGGCAACGTCAGCAGGAGATCAGCTGTGACATTCTCTTTGCCTGGAATATATTTAACTTTAAAATTGTACCAAAGTAATTTAGTACTAAGACATGCTGTGCCAGTGATGGCATATTTGACTTTGTCACCATTCAGACTATTCATAAACGGCTTGTGGTCAAAACGCATCTCAAACCGCCTAACCCAGACATAACTTCTGAACTTTCCACTTGCCCAGTAGCATGCCAGCAATTCTTTTTCAATTACAGAGTAATTTAATTCTAGCTTACGAAACACTCTTGATGCATTACTAATGGTCACCTCACTTTCACTGGTACTCTGGGTCAAAACTGCCCCTAAACCATACTAACTGGCAACAAACAGGACTGTGCAGAGTATGGTTGGATCATACACACGCAATGTTTTAGCATTCCTCATTTCCAATTTAACCATGTCAAAAGTATTCTGACAGACACCATCCTAAATGAATGGAACCTGTTTTTTTCAACATGTTTGTTAAGGCTTTCATTTTAGTAGCATATGCAGGGATAAACCAGGCATTAAACGTGCAAGCCCAATCCATGAGCACAGCTCCTTCTTGTTCTTGGGGCTAGGGCAGCTTTAACCAACCCTGGCCTTAGCCTAATGTATACTTGAGACACAGTGTCCCAGAAATCAAATGTCCCTTTTCCAAAACTCATATTTCTCCTTTTTAACCTCCACACTATTTTTATCAAAACATGTGAAGCACAGATTTAAGCACTTTGACATGGTCCTCCAAGTATTTGGCGAAAATCAGAACATTGTCCTGATATATGAGGACACCCTGAATGTTCTCCAAAAGTTGCTGCATGATTCGCTAAAAATCCGAGGCAGCAGATGCCAGACAAAACATCACACTGCAGAACTGGAATGTACTAAAAGGTGAGTTGAAAGCTATGTAATGACAGAATGTATCCTTCAATACCACCTGATGGTACACTGATGCCAAATCAATTTTAGAGAACCATTCAGCATCTCTAGGCTCTTCCAATAGATCACTAATCTTGGGTAGAGGGTGGAAGTCTGCCCAGATCTCCTTTTGAGGCTTCCCAAGTCAATGCACAAACGCATATCTCCTTTGGGTTTGTGGGCCACAATCAGAGGGGATAACAGGCTACATTCAACGGACTCAATCATGCCTTTTTTCTGCAACTTATCCAACTCCTGTTTAAGATCCTCCCTCAGGCTGAATGGTCCGGATCTAATCTGTGCTTGAGAGGAATTGCTCCTGGTTTGACTTTTATTGTATGTTTGAAATCAGCAATCTTTCCCAGGTTGGTAAAAAAGACTTTGGGAAACTCATCCTCACAAGGCACTGATGAAGGTAATTCCTCGATAATCAGAATCTGTTCACTAGCCCCTGGCTTAAGCACCATCCGAAAAAAACAATATATTCAAACCAATATATTCTAACCCCTTAATGCCACATTGTTTTTTGCCTTGGATCTTTATCTTAAGGCTCTATCTGGAGGAAACAACACTCTGTCATCCCACGTCTTCCGAAACATCTCAGATGTAATCATTGTGATGTGAGCTCCCGAATCAACCAGCAGATGCAATGCTTTGTCCTCCACCTCAACATCAATGTAAGGATCTATGCAAGTACTCTCTAGTTACAGATTTGTCCTCTGACAACCACAATAATATCTTGGAATTCCATTGCAATGTGTTGATCCCTCACCTCAGCATCATCGTCCACAGAACTAACTTTGACATCCTATTTTGTCTGCTTTGGCACACTTTAGCAAAGTGTCCAACTTTGCCACATTTACAACAAGACCCCTTCTTGGCGGGACACCCTTTGTTTACCCTGCTATTCAGTAAATTACCACATGGAAAACATATGTTAGTGTGCTTGAAAAAAAATGTTCTCAGAACTTTTGACATCGCTATGAGCAGACTGGCTGGAAGTTACACCATATACATTTTCTTTAACTGTAAGAGTCGCATTGAGTTGTTTAAGTGACAACTGTGTTTGATAATATCTTCCAACAACTGGTTACCCAAGGTTGGGAGTTTTTGTTGAATCTGCTTATCTGAGCAATGGCCAATAAACGAATACCTAGCCAATTGGTCATGGGAATCACCAAATTTACATTGAGAGCATAGCTTCTGTAGTCACTAACATAGGCGTCAACATTCTGCTTGTGCAATTGTGAAAGTTTGAAAAACACATGACGTAAGACCACCATATTGGGCTGGATGCCAAATCTTGCAACTAATTTATTTACACCTTTCGATAGCTGTCCAATTCTTCTCTTTCAGCCAATACCATCTCTGGTAAATGTTTAAATATCTCTTTACCTTTGAAGCCCAGGGAATGTAAGAACAGTTTTTTTTTTTTTTCTTTCTGGTCTGAAACGCTATGACCCAATTGCCCAAGATACATTTCAAAAGCATCAAACCATTATTTCCAGGGAATGCTAGGATTTCCAGGCGCTTTTACGAATGGTCATGGAAGAGTAACAGGCTGCATGCCTGTACAATTTGTATGAACACTACTTTATTCAAGTAACAAATGGGAATGAACAAAATGTGAAATTACCCCCAACTGATATCAATCACCAGGAAAGCAATGTAAAACAAAGAAGTATTGGAAAAACATTAGTTTTGTAATGCAACACAAATGCAGTCCTTCCAAATAATGTCAAATAATGTTGGACACCTAAAAGAATAATGGCGAGCGTGTCACCAGGATAGAATAAAGAGCCAGTGACATGCAGGCAGATCCTGTATTGCCTGTGTGCCCAGACTAAACAGTGACACACACAACGCTTCTAAGCATTTTTCCATATAGCTTCGTTGTTTTGCCCTGTGTTTTTCGTGATTCAACAGTGATACACACACACCAATTTAATATTTTGGCCATGATGTATACATCAGTGACATGTACACCCCTGTAAAAAGAATTTGGCAGTTTTCTGCCACTGTGTCTCTGCATAAGTGCTTTGGTAACACGCTCATCACAGCTGTTGAGGTGGATGTTTAACCTTGTTTTAGTTTCTCTCTGCAGTACCTGAATATCATATTTTTGTAGCGCTACCGCCCACTTTGCAATTCTGTTCAACACATTGTCCAGTTTAGTAAATACTTCCTTAAATGGCTTGTGATCCGTCCTCACTGTAAAATTTCTTCCCCAAGGAAAACACTTCAACTTTCCTGTTGCCTAAAAATGGCAAGAGCTTCATGCTCAATTACCAAGTAGCTAGCTTCTGATGGTATCAAGCCATGTGAAATGAAAGTTATTGTCCTCTCTGGTCTTTCATGTCTTTAGATGAATGTCGATCCCAAGCCTTTCGTACTTGCTTCTGTACAAATTATGTTTTCCTGTTCAGTACAGTACTCAAATTCTGCATGTTCTGTCACATTCCGTAACTCTTCCTTCAAGCCAACAAGTTCCTTCTCGCACGCCTTGTTCCACTTATCTTTCATGGGTTTTTTTAACAATCTTTGTAGTTCAAACATTTGTTCTGAAAATTTCTTGACATATTTACCATAAAAATCAACTAAACCCTAAAAAAAAGAAGCTAGTTGTTCTTTACTCTAAGGGGCAGCCATCTCTGTGATAGTTTGAATTAACTCCAAATTGGGTTTTAAACCATTCTCTGTCAACGTATGTCCAAGAAACTCAAGTTCTTCCTTATGAACTCTGCATTTTTCTACCTTAAGAGTTAACCCTCTTTCACATAACTTCTGTAACATGCTTTTCACCAAATATCAAAATGTTATCTTGGTACACCTTTACTCCAGATAAGCCTTTTAACATTTTTTCCATGGCACTTTGAAAAACAGATGCTGCGACAATGAGCCAATCGGCATCCTTCTAAATCTGTATATCCCAATAAATGTGGTAAAATCAGTAAGGTCTATGGAATCTTCATGCCATCTTACTTAGGGGTATGCTGATGCTAAATCCAAAGTGGTAAACCACTTTGTATTCCCCAGCATACACACCAACTCATGAACACCTGGAATAGGAAATCTATCTACCACCACAGCTTTGTTTAGTCCTCTGAGATCCACACATAAGCGAATATCTCCATTTTGTTTTCTCGCTATAACTACTGGAGACAACTACCCCGTACCTTCAACTTTCTCAATAACACCAGCATTTTCTAACCTTTCCAATTCCTTAAATACTGATTCCCTAATCTCAAACGGCAGCATCCACATCATACTAGCAACAGGTATTAAAGCTCCCTTTAACTTAATTCTGTATACATAGCCTTTCAAACAAGCCAGACATTCACAAAACACCTCTGGAAACTCTTCACAAAATACAATGGAGTCATTACTGTTCTTAAGCTGTTGGGTGCTAACAATGTTCACCTTTAAATCATCTCTCAGCCTTACTGGTGGATCAGAATTGGGGTCCAGTATGACTCTACAATCACTCTGGGGAAACCAACTTATCACAGCATCTCTTTTATCAGCCACATAGATTTTATCTACAACTAATCTTCCCAATTACTTTACCATCCATTGAAATACCCTACTACCTTTATAGGTTTTCTTCCATTCATATATAAATCTTTGGAAATAAGTGTCAACTTTGCTCCTGAATAAAGCAATATTTTCACTTTCTGCCCCTCCACATTGACAAATTCATAGGGACCATCACCTTTATTGTTCGGCACCTGTCATCTCCTCACCCTTATCACACGCTTCTGCATCTTCCAAAACTCCATTTATCTTTCTTTCATTACTTTTACTTTGCAACATTTACTCACAGTCCTTAGACACAAATTACTGTAACCTTCCACCTTGGACATTTGTTATCATTCGCCATATGTCTGACGGCAACACATCTAAAACAATTCCCAGTGAATTGTTTAGATTTGCTTTGCCCCGTAGTACAATTCTCACTTAAGCCTTGACTTCTATTGCTCTTCTTGTTCAACTCTCCTTTGTTTATAATAGATACTTTTTCACTCATTGTACTGTCAGAGACATTTTTCTTTAAACCTTCAACACACACCAAACTATGCTCTAGTCTTTTAGCTAAATTACTCATCTCCATAAGTGAAGGGTCATCACAATACCACAATTCTTCCCGAACTTTGTCATCAGTACATCCAAGCATAAGCTGATCCCTTAAACATTCATCCAGAGATTGACCAAACTTACAATTAGATATAATTTTCTTAGCACAGTAATATATTCTTCCACAGTCTCCTTTTGTTTGCATGAATTTTTCAAAATAAAAGTGCTTGAGGATAGACAATATCCCAAGAAGAAAATTAATGTCTAGTTTCTTCAAACAAATTTCAAATTCATTTAAACCATAATTTTCCTCTGTGGTCAATACTGGAATATGATCAAAAACATCTTGACCTTCCGGTCCTAAATAATGTAACAAGAGGGAAGCTTTTCTTTCCGCACTCACTGGTTCCACATACTCTCACATACCTGGAAAATACATTTTCCACTTTTTCAATTTAATCAATGGCTCCCCAGGGGAAGACAAGAGAAATGCAGGTGAAGAAACATTTTGCATTATGCCTTACTAATTCACAAGTAAGTACCAGTAATAAATGCAACACAGGTTAATAGCGCTTCCTAACAAGTAAGCATCAATATTTTGAATAAGAATACAGCTAATATCCTAACACAATCATTTTATCAAAGCCAACTCTTACATAAGCATTAAGCCTAAATATCAGTCTACACAACATAAAATCTATGAGAGTTACTAACTAGAAGATACTGACTAAATCAGTCCCAGGTGTGCGAATCACCGTAAATTACACATGATATCAAACCAGCATAGTACGATGACTCGCAAGTTCCAGTAAAGGTGTGTCAATCACTGCAACTATTGAAATAGGGTGTGCAGATCACCAAGGTCAGTCTCGTATTTGCCAACAGAGGAATGGTGTGAGAATCACCAAAACACTTGGGGTGATCTGCCAACACTTTCTATAATGTTCACAGCTTTAAAATACCTTACACATACTTGAAAGGTGGCGGAGATAAGACTACATTTGATCACCAAAGCAACAACCTGTCACAGTTCAATGAATTTGTATGATGCACCCGGCTCTAGGCGCAGCTGTTCAAGGACTCAGGATTTTGCTCGATCTATCAGCATGCTCCAGGTGATGACACCTTTCTTCGCTCACAACTCTGCTCGAGTCTCTACTGTCACCACTATTCTCGAGGCTCAGGATTCTGCTTGAGACATACTCTCAGCACGCTCCAGGTAATGCCACCTTTCTTTACTCGCGACTCTACTCGAGCCTCTTCTGTTGCTGCTCTTCTCGAGGTCGCTCCTAAAGCTGCTGCACTCACTAACTTTCATCCCTGAGATTTCAGTATCTGCCAAGTATCCTCATTAAATAGTAAAATTAATTTGAGGAAAATCACAGCAACTTCCAATTAACATATACATGTGTTGACTTCTTTTCCAATGTAGTTTCCTCCTTGAAGTAGCAGCCAACCATTTCACTCCAAGCCAAAAAAAACACAGTCAACAATGCTGTGTTATAACCTGTAACATCACATGAATTGAAGTTTCCCTCGTCGCCAAAGTGAGGTACTCAAATGAGGCGCAGGACAACAGATTAGATTTAGTTGGTTTATATCTGATAACAGGCTCCATCCATAGCGCTAGTTACAGCTCCAGCAGTGCACCAGTGTCAACTGACTCTTTAACGTTCTACAATCCATCTGTCAACATCTAAAGAACCTTCTTCCCCACATATTCCACATTCCAGTACTCAACTTCATCAACTCAAGTAACCACACACTGTCTACAAGAAGCATAGCCATCCAGTTGAGTCATGTGGCAAGTATCACAATAGTGCACCACCACCAAGTTTAGATTTCCTCACTTGCCAACAACCGCTTCACAATGGCTTTGACGACATTGTTGGCATTGTCATAAAACCATTATTAATATACCTAGCAGTACTTTACATCTTGTTGTGTATGGGCTCCTATAATAATGCATTTGGCATCTTTAAAAGAGGGACATAATGATGACAAAATAAGCCCCATTTGTAATTACTAATTTGAAAGATTGGGGATTAAGGTATACCCAGAAGTTTGAACCTACTTTGGGGGCAGTGTTTCCTCCTGCTTATGGAAGCTTTTGTGAACATTTGTGGAAAGCTCCAAGTTCCAAAAATATACTAAGGGCCTCATTTACAAGGCCCTAGCGGCACACTGCGTAATTGTTTTGATGCTCCAGTGGCACAGTGTGCCGGCCCATATAAACAAGGCCACACAAAGCCACCTTGTGTGGCTTTTCATGACCTTGTAAACATGGCCCTGTTTCACGTATATATCTGTGCATGAAAGGGACGTTCCATTGGTGTTGCTTTGGGTGTTCCCACGCAACACACATTGAACCTGATGGAATCTTATGCACTCTCAGATTTCCAATGCTCGGAATGCATCAAATTCCTATGCCGCCTTAGGGGTGGCGTTACAGTGGCACAATGGGGAGAAACAACATTATGGGGGTCATTCTGACCCTGGCGGTCCATAATGAGTGAAAGCACCGCCAACAGTCTGGCGGTGCTTTCTCACCCATTCCGACCGCGGCGGTAAAGGCGCGGTCGCCCCGCCGGGGCCGGCGGTTTTCCGCTGTTTTTGCCTCGGCTGGGAGAAGCAGCGCTGCCCTGGGAATTCTGACCCCCTTACCGCCAGCCAGGAAGAGGCTGGCAGTAAGGGGTGTCCTGGGGCCCCTGGGGGCCCCTGCACTGCCCATGCTACTGGCATGGGCAGTGCAGGGGTCCCCTAACAGGGCCCTGGCCGGCTTTTCACTGTCTGCCTAGCAGACAGTGAAAAGCGCGACGGGTGCAACTGCACCCGTCGCACGGCCGCAACACCGCCGGCTCCATTCGGAGCCGGCTCCTGTGTTGCGGCCTCATTCTCGCCGGCCCAGCGGGAATGTTGGAATGGGGTCTGCCTAAATTCGGCCGCATGGCAGACGCAAGGTTGGAATCACCCCCTATGTCTCCCCATTTTTCCTCTTTCTATGTGTGCTGCCGTCTGCGTTCTACACCAGAGAAGTACAGTTTCTCCCATTTTCATAAGTAACGCCCATTCACTTGGAGTTGAATATATAAATGAATCAGTGGGGAATCCGCGCTGCATATTTGATATAACAGAAGGTCTCAACAAGTCACTTCTTAAATATCAATATATGCGGCTACAGATGAAGGGGATGCAATGTAAAAGGTGCCCTCACTAATTTACGTAATATGGCAACATGACTCGGGAGACATTTTAAAGAACAATTTAGAGGTACCAGCATTTTTTAATACACACAAAACAGGCCTTTTGACATTAAAAATATGTGATTCAGTTTTTCTCAAGAACTGTATGTGTATTATTTGCCAGATAGTGCTTCAAATAGCATTCTACATGGATGTGTGGAAATTGTGTTAAAAACCTTACATTCATGAATGCAATTGCAAGTAAATTCACTCTGCAGAAAACAATTACAGTGGCAACAGTTCAAAAGAACATCTTTTATAGTGCGTAAGCCAATTCATATTTTATAAAAATCCACTTAGTAGTCTATATGTAGTCATATACATATTTATTTTATGCCGTGTTGGATCACTGACCTTCTAGTAGGATTTTCCTTTTTTTTATTTTGCTAAAGGCAGTATATGGCATGCTCTTGACGGTATAAAGTGCTTCAGAGAGTTGGGCATATCTGCGATGCTGTATGAAAGTGTTAGTCTAAAAGCGGTAGTCAGTTTAAAAAAAAAGGTGATCAATTAAAAAAAAAGTATCCTAATTCATCATTTGTGACCACATTTTAAAGAGCCCTTCTGCAAAGTGAATAGGTCGCACCTTGCAGTTGAATGGACATATGTCTTCAGATGAGATGTCAAGCATGGTGTCAAACACAGTGGACCTAAATGTTCAAGGTGTGGTTCTATGCCTTAGTCCAAAACATAAATACTGAAAAAAATGATGCTGCTTGTTCAGAAAAGTGTCTCAAATAGCTAAATCTGTACTTGTCACAGAAAAAACGTTTACTTGCCTCAGCCGCTTATGACTTTAATTCTGTGAAGTCTGGTCTTGCATGAGTACCACTACGTTTTAAAAAAGTAGCCCAAAAGTATACATTAAAACAAGGGGTAGGGAGCACACTGCCTGGTGTACCAGCACACAATTGTCCAAATGCATTGTGGTAAATGCAGCTCAAAACACTTCAGTGAAAGTCTTTGGCTATCACCAACCTTAAAGCAGCCAGTACACTTTCTCTCTAGACTCACAATGTGTGTCCTTCTACAGTAAAGAGTAACACTTTAAACATGTGAAACTAAAACTGAAACACAAGTCTAGAGATACAAAGCACTGGCTGCACCAACAATTGTGAATACTAAAGACTTTCAAATAAAGTGAGTGCTATCATGCACTGCATTTAACACAGTGCATCTGGGTGGATTGGGTGTAAGTATGCCAGGCAGTTTGGTACTGTCCTCATTTGTGATTGGCCCTTTGTTCAGTTAGTGGGCTGACACGCCCATTAGGATGCACCTGCACTCTGGAAGTGGTACAGAAACCTGAGAAGACAATGAGCATTGTTGCCAGCACCCCCAAATTCAACGTGTTCCTCTCTACTGAGGAAGAACAAATATGCTCGAACACATGTCTAGAGATACACAGCACTGGCTACTCGGACAACAGTAAATACTATAGACTCAACTAAACTGAGTGTTATCATACACAGCATTTACAACAATGCATCTGGGCGAATTGTGTGCTGGTATGCCACGCAGACTTATAGATGATCCTAGGGCATGTAAGCACGGCAGAGGTTCTGAAAGACTTAGCTTCATGGATTTCTATGAGCACTCTCTGGTGTTTTCCTGAATGATCTAAAAGTGAAAAATATACTTCATATGTGGGAGGCAACGTACGAGGAGCAAGCTTTGATTTTGTCTTCATGTTATGGCATGCAATGCCACAAAGCCAATGTACTGGTGTGATGTTGGCAATTGATCCTTTGGAATGAAGCATCTAGATGTTTCTGCAAAGGAGTGCATCTTTTTGCATGCTGCAACAACCTGGGTGGATCCATCTGTCAGTATGCCAATATTTCTTCCCTAAAAGTAGATAGGTGAAGCAGAAGAGAAAACCAATGCCTCTATGGGCTTCAGCAACACAAGCATAGTTTGTTCCGGGACCCAAACTGTCAGTGACCCAAATTAAATGGATCAGTACAGATCAGCAGACGTTCCCAATTTTTTGGAATTGTTCTGGATGCTATTTAACTTTGAAATGTGAATTGAGATAAAGACAAGATGGCATCCGTGTGAGAGGTCGATCGGAGACTCCCTTCCAGCCCAGCTCATCGAATGAGGAAGAGATTGTTGGGAACCGGTACCCAGACATGGGTCTAGGTTACAGCTATGTTATTTTGCAGTGGATCTTTAAGCAGAGAAGAGCGGAAAGATGCATCCTTGCGTATCTGACCAACCCAGTGCCATGTTGCTCACTTTGTACCAGCAGGCACAGGTTTAGCTAGGAAAAGTGGTGCTCAGACTGCCCGTGGACATAGATACAAGCTGCTCACAAAATGGCGCCAGGCTGGTCAGAGTAGTAAAGGCCAGAGGTGGCGGATACAGGCATTAATCAGGAGTGCACAAGCCTTCTTGCAGTCTCCACTGGGGGGCTGCTGCAGGTAAACTGAATTTGGAGTTGGAGGCTCAAAACAAAGAAGCAACAGTGAAACCAGTGGCAAAATCAACAAAGGTTCGGCTGAATAGGAAAGTTGGTGAAGAGGCTGGCTCAGCGTTCAGCATGGCAGGAGCTCAGCTCTCAATAGCAGAGTTAGGCAGCTAGTGCTGACAGGGGGCTGCTGACAGGGCAGGTTTAGCACACAAGCAGAACCCCATGATTATTAGCATCAGCCTCAATGGCTGGTGAGACGGACACAAGTAAAGGTGGTGAGCCAGAAAAAACGGATATGCCACAGCATTTCAGCAGGGGTGGTGAGGCTGGTTCTATTGGTGTCTGTCTTCAGAGCCCCTCTACTCAGTTCATCAGACCTACAGGAGTTGATGTAGAGGGTCAACATTCCTGTGAGACCTCTGGACTGGTTGGACATCTGGTCAGTGATGTTGCGGTTGCAGGCTCTGTATAGGCAAAGAATGGGGGGATGTATCTGTTCAACTGTGGGGGTCACAAGCTCTTGAGGATTTCAGTATGGGAGCAATTCCCAATAATGGCATTGGTTTGGTTATCACTTCGCTTCCTCAGGGACATGAGAAAACACCTCTGGCTGCAGAGGTACCTCAACCATGCCCCCAGCTTCCCCCACTGGAGTTGCGCCAGTATCCATGCCTGGCAGGACACAGCGGTGACAGAAGGCACAGGAGAGGAGGCTGACAAAAGACAATTGACTGTGGCTAGTATTGCTGGTACCATTGGCATTCTTAGAAAACAAGGCAAAAGAGGTGCCAGTCGCCAGTATGCTCCTGGATTGAGACATGATTAGCCCGGTAGTGCAATACAAAGCAACGCTACAAACCACAAAATTAACAATGAGGGCAGCTGCAAAAGTGTATGGTGCTGGACACGGCGACTATGGATGCTAGGGAGTGCTTTTTTCCCTTGACCTAAGGGTCAGAGCTTTCTAGCGAGGAACATGACTCAAGGAGCAGTTTAACTGCATAATCAGTTTAGACAAGCAACTCTGTGATGGCTAGTGGGGCAGGGAGGGGGTGAGCAGACAGGAGGGCGAAAGACTGTGGACAAAGAAAGTGATAATCTAGCCACTACTGGTCTGAAATTAAACTATACCACCACTCAACAAGTGTTTGAGAAACCTGTTAATCCTCAGCAGAGCCTAGTGCGACCTCAGGAGGGGCTGAACAAGTCACCTTCACTGTATCTAATTGTTAGAAATGGGGTTTTTGGTTGGCAGTCAGGTTACCCTCTGTCCAAGCAAGAACCCTCACTATAGTCAGGGTAAGTCACACACAATCCAAAATTATCCATTGCCCACCCTCTGGTAGCTTGGCACGAGCAGTCAGGCTTAACTTAGAAGGCAATGTGTAAAGTATTTGTGCAATAAATCATACAATAGCACAATATAGCACCACAAAAATGCACCACACAGTGTTTAGAAAAATATATAATATTTATCAGGATAATTGGAGGTCAAAACGAATAAAGATGCAATGTGAAATTGTAGAGATATCACTGAAAAGTGATATAAAGGGCCTCATTCTGAGGCCGGCGGGCAGCGGTCACCGCCCGCCTGGCGGGAACCGCCATATGGCCGCTCCGCGGTCGAAAGACCGCGGAGGCCATTCTGGCTTTCCCGCTGGGCTGGCGGGCGACCGCCAGAAGGCCGCCCGCCAGCCCAGCGGGAAACCCCTTCCCACGAGGAAGCCGGCTCCGAATGGAGCCGGCGGAGTGGGAAGGGTGCGACGGGTGCAGTAGCACCCGTCGCGAATTTCAGTGTCTGCTAAGCAGACACTGAAATTCAAAGTGGGGCCCTCTTACGGGGGCCCCACGACACCCCTCACCGCCATCCTGTTCCTGGCGGTCGGAACCGCCAGGAACAGGATGGCGGTGAGGGGGTCGGAATCCCCCATGGCGGCGCAGCAAGCTGCGCCGCCATGGGGGATTCCTCAGGACACCGCCGGTTTTCCTGTTCTGACCGCGGCCATACCGCCACGGTCAGAATGCCCTGCGGAGCACCGCCAGCCTGTTGGCGGTGCTCCCGCCGACCCCGGCCCCGGCGGTCAACGGAATGACCCCCAAAGTGTCTTAGGTCTTTAAAAAGCAAACAAAGTCTCTTTCAAGCACAAAGTACCTGGTTTAAAGTGGAAAACTCCACAAAGGGCCGCAGAAGAAGAGATACATGGAAAAATGGTGTGTGCGTCGATTTCTCCCCTGCACAAACGGACTTGCGTCGTCATTTTTCACGTGGGGAAGTCGTGCGTAGTTTTCCGGCGAGCGGATAGTCTTTCTGTGGGTCGCGGGATTACCAGATGTCCTGGGGTCTGTGCGTGGATTCTCCTGCTTGTTTTCCGGCTGCGCGTCGTTCCGCAGGGCTGTGCGTCGAAGTTTCACTCTCACAGCAGGCGTCGCGTCGATTTCCCCTGTGGAAGTCGGGCGGCGTTGTCCTTGCGAGGCCGTGCGTCGAAGTTCCGGTCGTCCCGAAGGCTTTGCGCCGATCAGCGTCGGTGTGCAGCGTTTTTCTCGCCACGGAGCAAGCTGTGCGTCAAAATTTTCACGCACGAAGAGTCCAAATGAAAAAGAGAAGTCTTTTTGGTCCTAAGACTTCAGGGAACAGGAAGCAAGCTCTATCCAAGCCCTTGGAGAGCACTTTTACAGCCAGACAAGAGTTCAGCAGGGCAACAGCAAGGCAGCAGTCCTTTGTAGAAAGCAGTCAGGTGAGTCCTTTAGGCAGCCAGGCAGTTCTTCTTGGCAGGATGCAGGTTGTGGTTCAGGTTTCTTCTCCAGCAAGTGTCTGATGAGGTAGGGCAGAGGCCCTGTTTTATACCCAAATGTGCCTTTGAAGTGGGGGAGACTTCAAAGAGTGGCTAAGAAGTGCACCAGGTCCCCTTTCAGTTCAATCCTGTCTGCCAGGGTCCCAGTAGGGGGTGTGGCAGTACTTTGTGTGAGAGCAGGCCCTCCACCCTCCCAGCCCAGGGAGACCCATTCAGAATGCAGATGTATGCAAGTGAGGCTGAGTACCCTGTGTTTGGGGTGTGTCTGAGTGAATGCAGAAGGAGCTGTCAACTAAGCCCAGCCAGACGTGGATTGTAAGGCACAGAAAGATTTAAGTGCAAAGAAATGCTCACTTTCTAAAAGTGGCATTTCTAGAATAGTAATATTAAATCCAACTTCACCAGTCAGCAGGATTTGGTATTACCATTCTGGCCATACTAAATATGACTTTCCTACTCCTTTCAGATCAGCAGCTACCACTTCAATACTGTATGAGGGCAGCCCCAACGTTAGCCTATGAAGGGAGCAGGCCTCACAGTAGTGCAAAACGAATTTAGGAGTTTTACACTACCAGGACATGTAAACTACTCAGGTACATGTCCTGCCTTTCACCCACACAGCACCCTGCTCTAGGGGTTACCTAGGGCACACATTAGGGGTGACTTATATGTGGAGAAAGGGGAGGTTTAGGCTTAGCAAGTACTTTTAAATGCCAAGTTGAGGTGACAGTGAAACTGCACACACAGGCCTTGCAATGGCAGGCCTGAGACAAGGTAAAGGGGCTACTTGA
Source organism: Pleurodeles waltl (assembly GCF_031143425.1). Classification (NCBI taxonomy): domain Eukaryota; kingdom Metazoa; phylum Chordata; class Amphibia; order Caudata; family Salamandridae; genus Pleurodeles; species Pleurodeles waltl. The sequence goes on along the minus strand of NC_090439.1, from coordinate 190,532,304 downwards.
GTGGGTGGCACAACCAGTGCTGCAGGCCCACTAGTAGCATTTAATCTACAGGCCCTAGGCACATATAGTGCACATTACTAGGGACTTATAAGTAAATTAAATGGTCCAATCAGGTATGATCCAAGGTTACCATGTTTAAAGGGAGAGGGCATATGCACTTTAGCACTGGTTAGCAGTGATAAAGTGCGCAGAGTCTAAAAGCCATCAGAAACAGTGTCCAAAAAGTGGAGGGAGGCAGGCAAAAAGTTTGGGGTGACCACCCTAAGACTGTCAGGTCTAACATGTGTGTCCCCCAGCTGAAAGTGGGGAGAGCTACCCGACCTCCTGGGAGCTCTCATCGCTAAGGCGGAAGTATCTGGAGAGACCATCAGCATTGGCGTGGTCAACCCCTGGGCGATGCTCCACCGTAAAGTCCATCCCCTGTAGGGAAATGGACCACCTCAAGAGTTTAGGATTTTCACCCCTCATCTGCATGAGCCATCTGAGAGGCCTGTGGTCTGTCTGAACCCGAAAGTGAGTCCCAAACAGGTATGGCCTCAGCTTCTTCAGTGCCCAGACCACAGCAAAAGCTTCTCTCCCAATAGCACTCCACCTCTGTTCCCATGGTAATAGCCTTCTGCTAATAAAGACTACTCGTTGGTCTAGGCCCTCCTCATTTAGCTGTGCTAGGACCGCCCCTATGCCATGCTCTGAAGCGTCTGTCTGCATGATAAATTCCTGGGAGTAGTCAGGGGCCTTGAGCACGGGGGCCATGCACATGGCTTCCTTTAGAGAGTCAAAGGCTTTCTGACAAGCCTCTGTCCAATTCACCAACCTAGGTTGTTTCTTGGAAGTGAGTTCTGTCAAGGGTGACACAATGGTACCATAGCCCTTGACAAATCTGCAGTAGTATCCTGTTAGGCCTAAAAAGGCTCTCCCCTCAGTCTGTGTTCTAGGTGGTTGCCTGGATTGGCTGCACCTTGCCACCACCCACGTGGTCCCAAGTACACCACGGAACCCTGCCCAATCTGGCACGTACTAGCCTTGATAGTCAGGACTGCCTGTTGCAGGGCCTGAAGCACCTCCTTGAGGTGGAGCAGGTGTTCCTCCCACCTGGAACTGTAGACAGCTATGTCGTCCAGGTAGGCTGCACAGAAGGCATCCTTGCCAGCTAGGACCCCGTTAACCAACTGTTGGAAGGTAGCGGGGCATTTTTCAACCCAAATGGCATCAGCCGAATCTGGTAATGGCCATCAGGTGTGGAAAATGCGGATCTCTCTTTAGCCCCCTCAGTCAGGGCGATCTGCCAGTACCCTGAAGTAAGATCAAACGTACTCAGGAACTTGGCAGCGCCCAGTCTGTCAACGAGCTCATCAGCTCGGGGGATGGGGTGAGCATCAGTCCGTGTGACTGAGTTGAGACCCCGGTAGTCCACACAAAACCAGAGTTATGGCTTCGCACCTGGGGCAGTAGCCTTAGGGACCATCACCACCGGGCTGGCCCAGGGACTACTGGATTTCTCGATAACCCTTAAAGCTAACATCTTGGAGACCTCCTCCTTGATGCTGGCCTTCAGCTTATCCGATAACCTGTAAATTTTGTTCTTCACAGGGAGACTGTCACCTGTGTCAATGTCATGAACACAGAGGTGGGTCAGTCCAGGAGTAAGGGAGAACAGGGGGGAGAACTGCTCCAACAACTCATAGCAGTCTCCTCTCTGGTTTAGAGTCAGGGAGTCAGACAGAATGACACCTTTCACTGACCCATCACCTTCTTGGGCAGAGAGGAGGTCGGGGAGAGGTTGACTCTCCTCTTCCATTCCTTCATCTGTGACCAGAAGCATGTTGATTTCAGACTTCTCAAAATGAGGCTTCAGTCGGTTGACATGGAGCACCCTTAGGGGGTTCCTAGGGGTTTGGAGGTCCACTAGGTAAGTGGTCTCCCCTTTCTGCTCCTTTACTTCAAATGGGCCATTCCAGCGGTCCTGGAGAGCTCTAGGCTCTACTGGCTCCATTACCCACACTTTGTCTCCAGGTTGAAACTCTACCAGGGTGGCCTTCTGGTCATACCAGCGTTTCATTACCTCTTGACTGGCCTAAAGGTTACTTTTGGCCTCTTTCCAGAAGCGGGTCATCTGGTTGCGGAGGGCCAACATGTAGCTGACCACATCCTGAGGGGGTGCCTTTGGAGCTTTCTCCAACCTCTCCTTGACAATGCTTAAGGGTCCCCTGACAGGGTACCCATAGAGAAGCTCAAAGGGACGGAACCCTATCCCCTTCTGGGGTACCTCTCTGTAAGCAAAGAGAAGGCATGGTAAGAGGATGTCCCACCTACGCCTCAGGGCCTAAGGGCCTCAGGGAGGCCACCAATCATGCCTTTCAAGGTCTTGTTGAATCTATCCACAAGACCATTAGATTGGGGGTGATAGGGTGTGGTGAACTTGTAGGTTACACCACACGCATCCCATATAGCCTTCATGTATGCAGACATGAAGTTAGTGCCTCTGTCAGACACTATCTCCTTTGGGAATCCCACACGGGTAAATATCCCCATCAGAGTTCTGGTCCCCACCGGTGCAGTTACGGTCCTCAGAGGGATTGCCTCTGGGTAACGGGTGACATGGTCCACCAAAACCAGGATGAACCTGTTGCCTAGGGCAGTTTTGGGGTCCAATGGACCAACAACGTTGATGCCCACCCTTTCAAAGGGGGTGCCAACGACAGGATGTGGAATCAGGGGGTCTTATCCCTTTTTCCTGTTTTACCACTGGCCTGGCAGGTAGGACAAGATCTACAAAACGTATCTGAGTTTGTCCTTATTCTGGGCCAATAAAAGTGGGTGACAAGCCTGGCAAAGTTCTTGTCTTGCCCCAAATATCCTGCCAGGGGAATGTCGTGAGCCAGACCCAGTAGGAAGGTTCGGTAACACTGGGGGACCACCAGCGCACGCGCTGCCCCAATGGCCGGAACCTTAGGCTCACTGTAGAGGAGATCATTCTCCCAATATATGTGGTGATCGCCCGAGGCTTCACCTGCTGCCTGGGTAGAGGCTTGCTTCCTCAGACCCTCTAGAGTGGGACATTCTTTCTGCGCCTTGCAGAATTCCTCCCTGGTGGGTCCACCCTCAACTTGCCAGCCAGCAAGCTCAGGTAGATCACCTAGGGTGGCAATGTCTTCCCCAGTTGGTTGGGGAGCCTCCTCCTCAGGAGCCCCGTCAACCACTGCGGGAACTTCTGGGACCGGTTTCCCGCACCCCTTGCCCCTCCTCTTGGCAGTTCTCTGGGCCATTGTTCCAGGCTCCAGACGGCCTTGACTTCCCTCTCGGTCAGCCATGGACCGTGTGGTCATACAGAACCACTCGGGAAACCCTAACATCTTCAGGTGAGATCTGAGCTCTACTTCTTTCCAAGCAGTATGCTCAAGATCATTGCCTAACAGACAAACTACAGGCATGGCAGGACTCACAGCTACTTTCAGAGTACCTGAGACCCCCCCCCCCCCCCACTCAAAGGGAACCAGAGCCACTGGTAGGTGACTCACGATTGTCAGCGACTATGACCTGGTGGAATGTATTAGGGACTATCTGCTCTGTTGACACCAGCTGACTCTTGATAGTAGTCATACTGGCTCCTGTGTCACGGAGAGCCTCCACCTTTTTCCCATCAGTGGTAACCCACTGCCTGTACTTGGAAGTATTTTGGGGCATGTGGGCTTTGGGCACCATTTCTCCTTCTCCCAGGGACACTAGGGAAATCTCTACCTGCTCCCCAAAGCTATCTGGGTCCATCTCCCCCCAAGCGCTACACTAGTCAACCCAGGTGTCTGTCCAGTAGTGGACGGTGCCCTCTTGGAGCCCTGGGAGTCGCCTTTATAGTGACCATATTGGTAGCACTCTAAGCATTTGGGGTTGAATCTCCCTGATTTATCATAAGTCCCTGGCTTTTTCACAAATCTGGAAAAGGAATGGTTGCCACCCCCTCCCTGGGAATTCTTTTGGGGGCCTTTGGAGAGTTCCTTATCTGTAAGTTTTTCTCCCCCCTCTTTCTTCTGTTGGGAACCCTGACCACCTTTGTGGGTGTCCCCCCCAGGTACCTTTTTGGACACTCTGGTGCTAACCCAGAGGTCCGCCTCCTCAGCAAGCTTCCTGGGATCAGTCAGCTTACTATCTACCTAGTGCTGGCGCAACTCTGTATAAGTAGTACTGAGCATATGCGCTCTCAGAATCAAGTCATGTAACCTTTTATAATTATCTACTTTGTTGCCCCGCACCCATCCATTCAGTACCTTACTGAAAAAGTCAAAGAAATCTACCCATGTTTGTGTGGTTTGTTCGGTGCTGTCCCTGAACCTCTGACGGTATCCCTTAGGGGTCAGCCCAAACTTGGCAAGTAAAGTGGCTTTCTGAAGTGGGTATGGGTTTTGATCAGGTTGATTCAATGTGAGAAGTGTGTCCCTCCCCGATGGCGGCACTTAACCCCACATAGCTACCCCCTATTGCCCTTCAGGAACCTCATGAGCCCTTAGTGCAACTTCATAAGCAACTAACCATTTATCTATGTCATCTCCCACCACAAAACTGGGCACCACATTTTTTGGTATACGAACCTTCTTTTCTCCAGCAGGTCCTGTCTGTATGCTGCCACCATTATTGCTGGATTCAGACTGTCTCGCCTGACTGTCTCTACTGGCTCCATTACCCACACTTTGTCTCCAGGTTGAAACTCTACTGGGGTGGCCTTCTGGTCATACCAGCGTTTCATTACCTCTTGACTGGCCACAAGGTTACTTTTGGCCTCTTTCCAGAAGCGGGTCATCTGGTTGCGGAGGGCCAACATGTAGCTGACCACATCCTGAGGGGGTGCCTTTGGAGCTTTCTCCAACCCCTCCTTGACAATGCTTAAGGGTCTCCTGACCGGGTACCCATAGAGAAGCTCAAAGGGACTGAACCCTACCCCCTTCTGGGGTACCTCTTTGTAAGCAAAGAGAAGGCATGGTAAGAGGACGTCCCACTTATGCCTCAGGGCCTCAGGGAGGCCACCAATCATGCCTTTCAAGGTCTTGTTGAATCTCTCCACAAGACCATTAGATTGGGGGTGATAGGGTGTGGTGAACTTGTAGGTTACACCACACGCATCCCACATAGCCTTCATGTATGCAGACATGAAGTTAGTGCCTCTGTCAGACACTTTCTCCTTTGGGAATCCCACATGGGTAAATATCCCCATCAGAGTTCTGGTCACCACCGGTGCAGTTACGGTCCTCAGAGGGATTGCCTCTGGGTAATGGGTGACATGGTCCACCAAAACCTGGATGAACCTGTTGCCTAGGGCAGTTTTGGGGTCCAATGGACCAACAACGTCGATGCCCACCCTTTCAAAGGGGGTGCCAATGACAGGAAGTGGAATCAGGGGGGTCTTATCCCTTTTTCCTGTTTTACCACTGGCCTGGCAGGTAGGACAAGATCTACAGAACGTATCTGAGTTTGTCCTTATTCTGGGCCAATAAAAGTGGGTGACAAGCCTGGCAAAGGTCTTGTCTTGCCCCAAATGTCCTGCCAGGGGAATGTCATGAGCCAGACCCAGTAGGAAGGTTCGGTAACACTGGGGGACCACCAGCGCACGCGCTGCCCCAATGGCCGGAACCTTAGGCTCACTGTAGAGGAGATCATTCTCCCAATATATGTGGTGATCGCCAGAGGTTTCACCTGCTGCCTGTGTTGAGGCTTGCTTCCTCAGACCCTCTAGAGTGGGACATTCTTTCTGCGCCTTGCAGAATTCCTTCCTGGTGGGTCCACCCTCAACTTGCCAGCCAGCAAGCTCAGGTAGATCACCTAGGGTGGCAAAGTCTTCCCCAGTTGGTTCGGGAGCCTCCTCCTCAGGAGCCCCGTCAACCACTGCGGGAACTTCTGGGACCGGTTTCCCGCGCCCCTCCTCTTGGCAGTTCTCTGGGGCATTGTTCCAGGCTCCAGACGGCCTTGACTTCCATCTCGGTCAGCCATGGACCGTGTGGTCATACAGAACCACTCAGGAAACCCTAAGATCTCCAGGTGAGATCTGAGCTCTACTTCTTTCCAAGCAGTATGCTCAAGATCATTGCCTAACAGACAAACTACAGGCATGGCAGGACTCACAGCTACTTTCAGAGTACCTGAAACCCCCCCCTCCCACCCCCCCCCCACTCAAAGGGAACCAGAGCCACCGGTAGGTGACTCTCACGATTGTCAGCGACTATGACCTGGTGGAATGTATTAGGGGCTATCTGCTCTATTGACACCAGCTGACTCTTGATAGTAGTCATACTGGCTCCTGTGTCACGCAGAGCCTCCACCTTTTTCCCATCAATGGTAACCCACTGCCTGTACTTGGAAATATTTTGGGGCTTGTGGGCTTTGGGCACCATTTCTCCTTCTGCCAGGGACACTAGGGAAATCTCTACCTGCTCCCCAAAGCTATCTGGGTCCATCCCCCCCCCAGCGCTACACTAGTCAACCCAGGTGTCTGTCCAGTAGTGGACGGTGCCCTCTTGGAGCCCTGGGGGTCGCCTTTATAGTGACCATATTGGTAGCACTCTAAGCATTTGGGGTTGAATCTCCCTGATTTATCATAAGTCCCTGGCCTTTTCCCAAATCTGGAAAAGGAATGGTTGCCACCCCCTCCCTGGGAATTCTATTGGGGGCCTTTGGAGAGTTCCTTATCTGTAAGTTTATCTCCCCCCTCTTTCTTCTGTTGGGAACCCTGACCACCTTTGTGGGTGTCCCCCCCAGGTACCTTTTTGGACACTCTGGTGCTAACCCAGAGGTCCGCCTCCTCAACAAGCTTCCTGGGATCAGTCAGCTTACTATCTACCAAGTGCTGGTGCAACTCTGTATAAGTAGTATTGAGCATATGCTCTCTCAGAATCAAGTCATATAACCCTTTATAATTATCTACTTTGTTGCCCCACACCCATCCATTCAGTACCTTACTGAAAAAGTCAAAGAAATCTACCCATGTTTGTGTGGTTTGTTTGGTGCTGTCCCTGAATCTCTGACGGTATCCCTTAGGGGTCAGCCCAAACTTGGCAAGTAAAGTGGCTTTCTGAAGTGGGTATCTGTTTTGATCAGGTTGATCCAATGTGAGAAGTGTGTCCCTCTCCGATGGCGGCACATAACCCCACATAGCTACCCCCTATTGCCCTTCAGGAACCTCATGAGCCCTTAGTGCAACTTCATAAGCAGCTAACCATTTATCTATGTTATCTCCCACCACAAAACTGGGCACCACATTTTTTGGTATACAAACCTTCTTTTCTCCAGCATGTCCTCTCTGTATGCTGCCACCATTATTGCTGGATTCAGACTGTCTCGCCTTGATCTCCAGCTCCTTGAGAATCAGTTCATGAGCCAACAATAGTTTCTTTTCAGCCAAAGCTCCTTCAGCTTCCACCTGTTTGGCTGCTCTTTCAGCCTCAGCTTGTTTGGCTTCTCTCTCAGCCTCAGCTTGTTTGGCTTCTCTCTCTGCCCTCTTGTCTTCCTGTTGGGCCTCAATTTTCAGTTTTGCCATTTGCAATTGGAACTCCCTTTCTTCTCTCCTTTCCTCTGCGGTCATGCTTTGCACAGAGACACTGCTCCCTGGTCTGGAAGGGAGAACAATTTCAGTCGTAACATCATCCACTGATAGCAACAAATCCTCTGAGCGGTCATTTTCTGGCTCGTCTTCCTCATCATCCTCCTCTAAATGGGCTTCTGCCCAGGCCCTCAGCGCCACTTGAAAGTCCTCCTTTTTGGAGGCCCCTTGGGTGGGTACTCTCATCACCCTGCAGAACCCTCTTAGCTGTTTGACCGTATATGTATCCAACAGGGCTAGGTCAAAGTCTCCTACTTGAGATCCAGTCAGAGACATGTTGAGTGAGGATTTAGGGCCATATTTATACTTTTTGACGCAAAACTGCGCTAACGCAGTTTTGCGTCAAAAAGATTTGCGCCGGCTAACGCCATTCTGAAGCGCCATGCGGGCGCCGTATTTATTCAGTGATGTTAGCCGGCGTTAGCCGCCGGCGCTGCCTGGTGTGCGTGAAAAAAAACGACGTACACCAGGCAGCGCCGGCGTAGGGGGATATGGAGCTTGGGCGCCAAAAAATGGGGCAAGTCAGGCTGAGGCAAATTTTTCGCCTCAACCCGATTTGCGCCATTTTTTTCGACTCCCAACCCCCATAGAAATGACTCCTGTCTTAGCAAAGACAGGAGTCATGCACCCTTGCCCAATGGCCATGCCCAGGGGACTTCTGTCCCCTGGGCATGGTCATTGGGCATAGTGGCATGTAGGGGGGCACAAATCAGGCCCCCCTATGCCACAAAAAAATAAAAAATAAAACACTTACCTGAACTTACCTTAATGTCCCTGGGATGGGTCCCTCCATCCTTAGGCGTCCTCCTGGGGTGGGCAAGGGTGACAGGGGGGGTCCCTGGGGGCATGGAAGGGCACCTCTGGGCTCCTTCCGAGCCCACAGGTCCCTTAATGCCTGCCCTGAGCAGGCGCTAAAAAACGGCACAAAAGTGGCCGTACGTCATTTTTTTTGACCCGCCCACTCCCGGGCGTGAATTTTGCCCGGGAGTGTAAATACGGCGCACATGCCTCGGAGTCAATTTTTTAGACGGGAACGCCTACCTTGCATATCATTAACGCAAAGTAGGTGTCCACGCAAAAAAATTACGCAAACTCCATGGACTTTGGCGCTAGACGCGTCTAACGCCAAAGTATAAATATGGAGTTAGTTTTGCGTCGGAATTGCGTAAAAAAAAAACGACGCAATTCCGGCGCAAACAGAGTATAAATATGCCCCTTAGTTTTTGAAAATTGTCAGGAAAACAAATTTGCAAAACAAGAGATAAAAATCAAGTTGACCTTCAACTGTGGGTAGGTAGTGAAATACTTAGCTACTGTAGGTCACTGCACAAATACAAGTCCTATCCTCACCGCTGATCACCAATGTTAGAAATTGTTTTTTTGGTTGGCAGTCAGGTTACCCTCTGTCCAAGGAAGAACCCTCACTCTAGTCAGGGTAAGTCACACACAATCCAAAATTATCCTGTGCCCACCCTCTGGTATCTTGGCACGAGCAGTAAGGCTTAACTTAGAAGCCAATGTGTAAAGTATTTGTGCAATAAATCATACAATACCATAATATAGCACCACAAAAATACACCACACAGTGTTTAGAAAAATATATAATATTTATCAGGATAATTGTAGGTCAAAACGAATAAAGATACAATGTGAAATTGTAGAGATATCACTGAAAAGTGATATAAAGGGGGTCATTCTGACCCTGGCGGCCGGTGATAAAGCGGCGGCCAATCCGCCAACAGGCAGGCGGTCAAAAAAAAGGTATTCTGACCCTGGCGGGAACCGCCAACACAGGCCGCCACTTTTACACTCCGCCTGCCACGGCAGGACAGACGAACAGCTCGGCGGTCACCGCCAACAGCCAGGCGGCAGACAATGTACCGCCCACCCCATCACAACTCACCAATCCGACACCTTTTCCGGGACGGGAGCCCTGCCGATAAAAACACGGCAGAAACAGACTACGAACGGGAAAACGCTCACCTATACACACTCCACGAGGAAGGAGGACAGCATGGAGCCCGAATTACACATCCTACCGGCTATTGTCTACCTGCTCATCTACCACGAGTACGAACGCCGGCGCAGACGACAACGGTGAGTACTGCACCTACGACACAGGGGAGGGGGGAGGAGGAAAGCTTACGGGCACACACATATGCGATTTCCCCCCCCCCCCAACTATCTACACACCAATGCAGAGCACCAAGTCACAGTGACACCACCCAACCCCCCGTAATAATGCAAAGACATAATTAAAGTGAGAAACAACATTTATGTATATAAGAGGTTCTTTGAAGTCATGGTAAAATAGCAATATGAATAGTAAAAAAACAAGTAAGAAAATAACGAAACCGATAAACATAGGCAATAAGTCCTGCACAGTCACCTAAATTTCCACTGTCCGTGGGCCAAAGTGGATCAACACATGGGCAAAGCCCACACAGGAGACCTGAGTCCATTGGAGAGAACACTGCTGGGGCATCAGATGACAAAACTACAGGCACCTCAGGGGGAAGGGAAGGGGGGGCACCTCAGCCACATGAGTCCACGACGCCAGATCCACGAAGGGTCCACCATGCCCACTGTGCCATCCTGGGGAGTGCAAAGCCACAGTCTCACAAGTCTCTACAGTGGGTGGGTTGCCCACCGTGCCATCCTGGAGAGTGCAAAGCCACAGTCTCACAAGTCTCTACAGTGGGTGGCTTGCCCACCGTGCCATCCTGGGAAGTGCAAAGCCACAGTCTCACAAGTCTCTACAGTGGGTGGCTTGCCCACCGTGCCATCCTGGGGAGTGCAAAGCCACAGTCTCACAAGTCTCTACAGTGGGTGGATTGCCCACTGTTACATCCTGGGGAGTGCAAAGCCACAGTCCATCAGGTGGATTACAGAGACCACTGGTCATGGAGGAGGCATGGTGGGCACAGTGTGTCGTGAAGGCCTGCCCGACACAGAACCGGGACTGCCAATGGGCCAGCGGTGCTTGACAGGAAGGGCCCAGCGGAGCGGTGCTTGACAGGAAGGGCCCAGCGGAGGGGTGCTTGAGACGGCGGGGCCCAGCGGAGGGGTGCTTGAGACGGCGGGGCCCAGCGGAGCGGTGCTTGACAGGAAGGGCCCAGCGGAGCGGTGCTTGACAGGAAGGGCCCAGCGGAGCGGTGCTTGACAGGAAGGGCCCAGCGGAGCGGTGCTTGAGACGGCGGGGCCCAGCGGAGCGGTGCTTGAGACGGCGGGGCCCAGCGGAGCGGTGCTTGAGACGGCGGGGCCCAGCGGAGCGGTGCTTGAGACGGCGGGGCCCAGCGGAGCGGTGCTTGAGACGGCGGGGCCCAGCGGAGCGGTGCTTGAGACGGCGGGGCCCAGCGGAGCGGTGCTTGACAGGAAGGGCCCAGCGGAGCGGTGCTTGACAGGAAGGGCCCAGCGGAGCGGTGCTTGACAGGAAGGGCCCAGCGGAGCGGTGCTTGACAGGAAGGGCCCAGCGGAGCGGTGCTTGACAGGAAGGGCCCAGCGGAGCGGTGCTTGACAGGAAGGGCCCAGCGGAGCGGTGCTTGACAGGAAGGGCCCAGCGGAGCGGTGCTTGACAGGAAGGGCCCAGCGGAGCGGTGCTTGAGACGGCGGGGCCCAGCGGAGCGGTGCTTGACAGGAAGGGCCCAGCGGAGCGGTGCTTGAGACGGCGGGGCCCAGCGGAGCGGTGCTTGAGACGGCGGGGCCCAGCGGAGCGGTGCTTGAGACGGCGGGGCCCAGCGGAGCGGTGCTTGAGACGGCGGGGCCCAGCGGAGCGGTGCTTGAGACGGCGGGGCCCAGCGGAGCGGTGCTTGAGACGGCGGGGCCCAGCGGAGCGGTGCTTGAGACGGCGGGGCCCAGCGGAGCGGTGCTTGAGACGGCGGGGCCCAGCGGAGGGGTGCTTGAGACGGCGGGGCCCAGCGGAGCGGTGCTTGACAGGAAGGGCCCAGCGGAGCGGTGCTTGACAGGAAGGGCCCAGCGGAGCGGTGCTTGACAGGAAGGGCCCAGCGGAGCGGTGCTTGAGACGGCGGGGCCCAGCGGAGCGGTGCTTGAGACGGCGGGGCCCAGCGGAGCGGTGCTTAAGACGGCGGGGCCCAGCGGAGCGGTGCTTGACAGGAAGGGCCCAGCGGAGCGGTGCTTGAGACGGCGGGGCCCAGCGGAGCGGTGCTTGAGACGGCGGGGCCCAGCGGAGCGGTGCTTGAGACGGCGGGGCCCAGCGGAGCGGTGCTTGAGACGGCGGGGCCCAGCGGAGCGGTGCTTGAGACGGCGGGGCCCAGCGGAGCGGTGCTTGAGACGGCGGGGCCCAGCGGAGCGGTGCTTGAGACGGCGGGGCCCAGCGGAGCGGTGCTTGAGACGGCGGGGCCCAGCGGAGCGGTGCTTGACAGGAAGGGCCCAGCGGAGCGGTGCTTGACAGGAAGGGCCCAGCGGAGCGGTGCTTGACAGGAAGGGCCCAGCGGAGCGGTGCTTGACAGGAAGGGCCCAGCGGAGCGGTGCTTGAGACGGCGGGGCCCAGCGGAGCGGTGCTTGACAGGAAGGGCACAGCGGAGCGGTGCTTGAGACGGCGGGGCCCAGCGGAGCGGTGCTTGAGACGGCGGGGCCCAGCGGAGCGGTGCTTGAGACGGCGGGGCCCAGCGGAGCGGTGCTTGAGACGGCGGGGCCCAGCGGAGCGGTGCTTGAGACGGCGGGGCCCAGCGGAGCGGTGCTTGAGACGGCGGGGCCCAGCGGAGCGGTGCTTGAGACGGCGGGGCCCAACGGAGCGGTGCTTGAGACGGCGGGGCCCAGCGGAGCGGTGCTTGACGGGAAGGGCCCAGCGGAGCGGTGCTTGACGGGAAGGGCCCAGCGGAGCGGTGCTTGACGGGAAGGGCCCAGCGGAGCGGTGCTTGACGGGAAGGGCCCAGCGGAGCGGTGCTTGACAGGAAGGGCCCAGCGGAGCGGTGCTTGACAGGAAGGGCCCAGCGGAGCGGTGCTTGACAGGAGGGGCCCAGCGGAGCGGTGCTTGACAGGAGGGGCCCAGCGGAGCGGTGCTTGACAGGAGGGGCCCAGCGGAGCGGTGCTTGAGACGGCGGGGCCCAGCGGAGCGGTGCTTGACAGGAAGGGCCCAGCGGAGCGGTGCTTGACAGGAAGGGCCCAGCGGAGCGGTGCTTGAGACGGCGGGGCCCAGCGGAGCGGTGCTTGACAGGAAGGGCCCAGCGGAGCGGTGCTTGAGACGGCGGGGCCCAGCGGAGCGGTGCTTGACAGGAAGGGCCCAGAGGAGCGGTGCTTGACAGGAAGGGCCCAGAGGAGCGGTGCTTGAGACGGCGGGGCCCAGAGGAGCGGTGCCTCTCTGCACGGCGGGGCCCTCTTCAGCGGTGGCTCTCTGCACGGCGGGGCCCTCTTCAGCGGTGTCTTTCTGCACGGCGGGGCCCTCTTCAGCGGTGCTTGTCCAGTCATCCAAGGGAGCCAGACCTGGCCAGGACTCCCTGCTTAGTCGCCCTCCGACCGTGCAGTTGCTGGACCCTTCTGTGACGGAGTCCTGGGCCCGTGGTTGTCCTCCCTCACACCCGGGATGGGGCTTGTGGGGCCCTCCTGGTCCGCGCCCCTGCTGGCTGACTTCTCCGCCCTGCTGCCCTTGCCCTCCTTCGATGAGGCTCTCTGGCCCTTGCCTCCCCTGGATGTTGTGGCAGGTGAGGGCCCAGGACTTCGCTCCTTGGGGGCAGCCGTGTCCGTCTTCTCGCGGCGGCCCCTGATTTTACGGGTCCTCTTCCCAGGGGGGGGGGCTGGCTGTTCCCTTGCTGCTGGCCGATGTATCTGTGCTGGGAAAGGGTGGACTCCAAAACCCCTGCACAATGGTGACACTTGAAGCAGGGCTGGTGGTGGCTGAGGTGCTCTTGGGACTCTTAGCAGATGGAGGGGGTGGGTCAGGTGGGGCAAAGAGGTTAAGTTTGGAGAGGTAAAGTTTTTTAGGACCAATGTAAAGGGTAGGTGTAGTGGGTATGGGAGTGGAGGAAGAGGATGTGGTTGTAGGAGAGTCAGGTGTGCTGTCTTTGGGTGCAGGTGCTTGTGACGTAGGCTGTCGTAAGGTGGTTGGCTGTTGGGTGGGTGGCTGCCTGCGTTTGTGTGTCTTGGAAGAGGGGGTGACAGACACAGTGGGAGAGGACACAGGGGACGTGTAAATGGCAGTGGGGGTGGTGACTGCACGTGTGCGGACTGTACTGGAGGGTGTGCTGGTGATGGAAGTACTGGCTGATGGTGGTGTGCATGCAGGTGTAAGTGGAGACGTCACAGGGAGGGAGGAGGGAGACGAGGAGGTGGGGGACACAGGGGTGGTAGTGACTGTTGGCATGTCTGCATCTGGGTGTTGCTTGGGTGAATGCTTGTGTGATCTGTGGTGCTTATGTCTGGATGAGCTGCCCTTGGGTGTTGAGGTGTGTGCAGGCTGGTCTGATGGTGTGGATGTGATAGGCTGAGGAACAGGAGACAGAGACGGGGTGGAGGCAGATAGAAGAGGGAGGCTGGAAACAGGGACAATGGCTGCCGTCAGTGCTGAGGCCAGAGCATTGAACGATCGTTGATGGGCAGCCTGACCCGAATGAATGCCCTCCAGGTATGCATTGCTCCGATGCACCTCCCTCTCTACCCCCTGGATGGCATTCAAAAGGGTAGACTGCCCAACAATGATGGTCTGTAGGAGGTCAATGACCTCCGCACTGAGGGCAGCAGGGGTAACAGGGGCAGGGCCTGAGGTGCCTGGGGCGAAGGAGATGCCCGCCTTCTTGGGCGAGCGGGCACGGAGCGAAGGCTGAGGGGCTGCTGGGAGGGCAGAGCTGGTGCGCTGGGTGGCGGCTGTACCTGTAGAGGCGGGGGGCCTGGATGTTGCCGCCACCGCTAGGGAGCTCCCTTCCGAGGACGTGTCGGTGTCGCTGGTGTCACCACGGGTCCCCGTTGTGGTGCTCCCCTCGCCCTCCGTATCACTGGTGACCTCGGTGTCTGTAGCATGGCCCACCGGGGCCTTGTGAGTTGCAGCTCTCTCGTGCTCCGATGCCAATTCTCCTCCGCCTGATGATGCTAATGCACACATGCACAAGAAGACAAAGAAAAAGGGTGGGGGGAGAAATAAAAACAGGTTGAGTGCATGCATTGTCCACACCGTTGGCGGAGAGGACAGACACAGGAGCCTCATGCACTACGCCGCGCAATCGGGGTACACTACTCAGTACTTGTGACTAGGCCAACAGGTCTATGGACAACATATGCGCACATGGGTGATGCAGGACCATGGATTGCTGTACTTGGCACCCTACAGAGGTGGGGGGCGGGGGCACAGGGCCATGCCTAAAGGAGGGGACTACACTACAGAAAGCGCCCTGGCCTAATGTCACCCACAGCCCTCCTCCCCCACCCAGGCACCTCCACTGCGCGTAAAGATAGCAGTATGTGCTGGTACTCACCCCCTTGTGTCTGCTGTGATGTCCTCACGCGCCCATCCAATTCGGGGTAGGCCACCGCCAGGATCCGGGACATCAGGGGGGTCAAGGTACGACTGGCACCCCTCCTACGTTGGGAGGCCATCCCCAGCAGTGACTCTGCGGTCTTCCTGGTGCCGCGGCGGATGTCCTCCCACCTCTTTCGGCAGTGGGTGCCCCGTCTTGTGTGGACCCCCAGGGCCCGGACTTCCTTGGCGATGGCACGCCAAATGTCGACTTTCTGATGGGCGCTGACCTATTTGACATGTACAGGGTGGGAAAGGAAATTTCTACTTTTTTCTGCATGTTAGATGTGATTGCCCCCCCCCCCCCCCCCTCCCCAACCCTGCCATGTGGCACATGCTCTCATCTGTCGTGCCTTGCACTCCTCATTCGCTCCCCACCCCACCATCTTACATCCACCATACACAACCCAGGCATAGCCCATTCAACGTGCACCCAGTGTACTTACCTGTTGGTCTGGAGTAGCGCATACTGGGGTAGGACCCCATCCACAAGTTTCTCCAACTCTTCTGAAGTGAAGGCAGGGGCCCTTTCCCCAGTCGCAGCAGCCATTGTCTCTTCCAGACCGAGGTCACAGCAGCACTTGCAGTATAGGTCCTCTCCTGTGGATGATCAGGTCTCGAGTGATTAAGCAGATAGAAAATGGCGGTCACGCCCGCGGCGGTGCGTACCGCGACCGCCGGCGCACATCGTCATTGGCTCCTGAGACCAATAGGGTTCAATGTTAACCAATGCTACTTTGCGCCGCGGTCTTCGACCGCCTACCGCCACGGTGAGCCACGCCAGCGCAGTGACCTCACATCCCACTGTAACACTTCACAGGTCAGGCAGCCGCCATTTCAAGGGCCCACATGGCCTGATTTCTACTGCGTCACACAGGCCTAGGCCTTGCATTGCCACTCATACAAGCCATTCAATGCATAGCGAATCGTGTAATGTGCAAGCTGTGGGAACGAACCTGAGGGTTGCTTGACTCTGTGCTCCATGTTGTCCTTCCTAGGCACCGTCCGCTGGGACTTGCGAGAAGAAGGATGAATCCTCCCGTGTACCGACCGCTGGTGGACCTGACGACAATGGAAGAACGACATATTATACTTCGATACCGACTTGACAGAGCCACTATACATGAACTGTGTGCCCAGCTGGAGCCAGACCTGATGTCCCCCATCCGCCAACCCACAGGGATTCCCCCTCTGGTGCAGGTGCTGTCAGTACTCCATTTTTTGGCAAGTGGGTCTTTTCAGACAACAGTGGCCATGTCATCAGGGATGTCTCAATCTATGTTTTCTAAGGTTTTGTCCAGAGTGTTGTCTGCCCTGATGAAATACATGCGGAGATACATTGTTTTCCCTGAGGAGGGTGATTTGGCCACTGTGAAGGGTGATTTCTATGCCCTTGGACATATCCCCAACATCATTGGTGCCATTGATGGGACCCATGTGGCTTTAGTACCCCCAAAAGACAATGAGCAGGTGTACAGAAATAGAAAAAGTTACCATTCGATGAATGTCCAGGTGGTCTGTTTGGCTGACCAGTACATCTCCCATCTAAATGCCAAGTTCCCTGGGTCAGTGCATGACGCGTATGTCATGCGAAATAGCAGCATCCCTTATGTGATGGAACAGCTACAGAGACACCGTGTGTGGCTAATAGGTGACTCTGGTTACCCCAACCTGCCTTGGCTATTGACCCCAGTGAGGAATCCCCGGACCAGGGCAGAGGAACGGTACAATGAGGCCCATGGGCGAACTAGGAGGATTATAGAACGGACCCTCGGGGTCCTGAAGGCCAGGTTTAGGTGCCTGCATATGACAGGGGGATCCCTCATGTACTCACCAAAGAAGGTGTGTCATATCATCGTGGCCTGCTGTATGCTTCACAACCTGGCTTTGCGACGCCAGGTGCCTTTCCTGCAGGAGGATGGTCCAGATGGTGGTGTTGTAGCAGCTGTGGAGCCTGTGGAGCCTGTGGAGAGTGAAGAGGAGGAAGACGACGGGGACGACACGGACAACAGGGACACAGTTATACAACAGTATTTTCAGTAGCACCTAGGTAAGAATCACCCACGCCATTTTACATTTACTTCTGGCCTCCTGCATCTCTACTTTCTGTGTTTCCCCCCAGTTCCTTTTCACTGATTTTTGACTTTCCCTTCCCTTTTCAGAGCTGTATGACCCACAGCGTGACTTCTGCTTTGTTTGCCCATGGACTAATGCTTATTGACACTGGTAGGTTGTCATCACAATGTAAATGAACATTATTGAACCGTTATGTGTAATCCATTTGTAAAGAATACAAGCAGACTCCTGACATTTGAAGTGCAATTGGTGATTTATTTTAAGTGCTGCGTATAGGTCCGTGATAGTAAAACGGTGATGGGTGGGGGTGGAGTAATGTCCATGGCAGAGTTCAGTTCTCAGTAGCACAGGTGCAATGTCCATATGCCTGTGGAAGGATGGAGCAGGGGCAGTTCAAGGTTGGACAGGGTGACAATGTGGGACAGTGGGATGACATCAGGGGGTATCTTAGGCTGGCGGGGGTCTTGGCATCCTACTCTGTCTTCTTGTGTGATCTCAGGTTCCGCTTGCGGGGTGGTTGATCTTCAGCAGGAGGTGGGGTTCTGGTGGCCTGTTGGGGTGTGGGGGCCTCCTGTCCTCTTGCGGAGGTGGTAGGCTGTTCGTCATCCGGGCTGGTGACAGGGGCCCTTTGGGGTGCCACATGGTCCCGCAATGTGGTGACTATCTGGTTGAGGGCCAGGACGATGGTCCCCATTGTGGTCCCGAAGTGCCGGAGTTCGTCTCTGAACCCCATGTACCGTTCCTCCTGCTGTGCCTGGATCTCCTGGAACCTGGCCAGTACCGTCGCCATCGTCTCCTGGGAGCGGTGGTATGCACCCATGATGGTGGTGAGGGCCTCTTGGAGAGTGGGTTCCCTGGGCCGGTCAACCCCCTCTGGCACAGCAGCCCTCCCAGTTGCCCTGTTTCCCTGGGCCTCTGTCCCCTGGACGGTGTGCCCACTACCACTGCCCCCAGGTCCCTGTTGTTGTTGGGGTGGTGGGTCAGCCTGGGTGCCCTCTAGTGGTGGACACACCGCTGATTGACGCGTCCTGGAGACAGTGGCATGGGCCCGCTGGGTGGGAGCTGTGCTGGTATTCCCAGAGGGGGTTGGGTCTGCTGCGGCCTGTGTCTGTGTGTGGGGAACCGACTGTCCAGAGGTCCCCGATGGTCCGGGCTGGTCATCAGGTTCCAGGTCGACAGAGCTGCTGTCATCACTGGGGGCCTGTTCTGGGGGCGGGATGGACAAATCTGGACCTTCCTGGCCGGTGTGTTGGCGTTCGGGCCCTGCAGGGGTAAAAGAGTATGGTTATTGCTTCTGTGTGTGCCATGGCGTGCGATTTGTGGGTGCCCTTGTCCCCCAGTGCTGGCATTCCCTTGTGGGAGGAGTTGTGAGGGTGGTTTGGGGGGGGGGGGGGTTGGGTATGTGCAGTGGTCATGCTTGGGTGATGGGTGTCCATGGTTTGTGTTGGCATTCAGGGATTGGTGTTGTGTTGGGTGGGTTGTGCTGGTGAGACATTGGCAGGGTGGAAGTGTGCTGGGGGTTGGGGGTGAGGGTGGGGGTGCGGGTTGGCATGCTGGTGGTTGGGGGGGGTGAAGTATTTGGGATTAGACTTACCAGAGTCCATTGCTCCGCCTACTCCAGCGAGGCCCGCAGGATGCAGTATGTTCAAGACCTCTTGCTCCCATGATGTGAATTCGGGTGGAGTGGGAGGGGGTCCGCCGCCAGTCTTCTGCACAGCGATGTTGTGTCTTGGCACCATCGACCGCACCTTCCCCCGTAGGTCGTTCCACCGCTTTCGGATGTCTTCCTGGTTTCTGGGATGCTGTCGACGATCCTTTGCCATAGCTCCACCTTCCTGGCTATTGTGGTGTGCTGCACCTGTGTGCCGAATAGCTGGGGCTCTACCCTGATTATTTCCTCCACCATTACCCTGAGTTCTTGGTCCGAGAACCTGGGGTGTCTTTGGGGTGCCATGGGGTGGTGTGGGGTGGTGTTTGTGGTGAGGAGTGTGGTGTGTGTGGTGTTTTGTGCGTGGATGTGGTGTGGGTGATGATGTTGTGTTCCTCTGTGTGTTGGGGTTTGCGATAGCTGTGCTCCCTCTCTCTCTCTCTCTCTCTCTCTCTCTCGCCTTCTCTCCGAATTTCTAGTAGTGGGGGTTTGTGGGTGATGTGGGTGTGTGTTTTATAGTTGATTGGATGTGTTGGTGTGGTGTGTGTATGTGTATCAGGTGTGTGTATTTCGGATTGTCCAATGTGGCTGTGTTTTGTAAAGGTGTGTGTATTTTGACCGCGGCGATGTGTACCGCCAATGGAATACCGCGGTTGAAAGACCGCCGCGTGGATTCGTGGGTCGTAATGGCATGGGCGTGTTCGTGTTGGCGTGACGGTGGAGGTTTGGTCATCTCCAGTTTATCGCTGACCACTGATGAGGCGGCCTTCCGTGGATGTCGGGTTTTTGGCGGTTTGGAAGTTGTGGGTCAGAATGACCGTGGCGGTTTGCCGCGGCGGTAGAATGGCGGACTTCTGACCGGCGGTAAGAGCCTTTTACCGCCGAGGTCAGAATGACCCCCAAAGTGTCTTAAGTCTTTAAAAAGCAAACAAAGTCTCTTTCAAGCACAAAGTACGTGGTTTAAAGTGGAAAATCTCTGCAAAGGGCAGCAGAAGAAGAGATACGTGGAAAAATGGTGTGTGCGTCGATTTCTCCTCTGCACACACGGACTTGCGTCGTTATTTTTCACGTGGGGAAGTCGTGCGTCGTTTTCTGGCGTGCGGACAGTCTCTTTCTGTGGGTCGCGGGATTACCAGATGTCCCGGGGTCTGTGCGTGGATTCTCCTGCTTGTTTTCCGGCTGCGCGTTGTTCCGCGGGGCTGTGCGTCAAAGTTTCGCTCTCACGGCAGGCGTTGCGTTGATTTCCCCTCTGGAAGTCGGGCGGCGTTGTCCTTGCGAGGCCGTGCGTCGAAGTTCCGGTCGTCCCGAAGGCGTCGCGTCGATCAGCGTCGGTGTGCGGCGTTTTTCTCGCCGCGGAGAAAGCTTTGCGTCAAAATTTTCGGCGCGTGAAGAGTCCAAATGAAAAAGAGAAGTCTTTTTGGTCCTGAGACTTCAGGGAACAGGAGGCAAGCTCTATCCAAGCCCTTGGAGAGCACTTTTACAGCCAGACGAGTTCAGCAAGGCAGCAGGGCAACAGCAAGGCAGCAGTCCTTTGTAGAAAGCAGTCAGGTGAGTCCTTTAGGCAGCCAGGCAGTTCTTCTTGGCAGGATGCAGGTTCTGGTTCAGGTTTCTTCTCCAGCAAGTGTCTGATGAGGTAGGGCAGAGGCCCTGTTTTATACCCAAATGTGCCTTTGAAGTGGGGGAGACTTCAAAGAGTGGCTAAGAAGTGCACAAGGTCCCCTTTCAGTTCAATCCTGTCTGCCAGGGTCCCAGTAGGGGGTGTGGCAGTCCTTTGTGTGAGAGCAGGCCCTCCACCCTCTCAGCCCAGGGAGACCCATTCAAAATGCAGATGTATGCAAGTGAGGCTGAGTACCCTGTGTTTGGGGTGTGTCTGAGTGAATGCACAAGGAGCTGTCCACTAAGCCCAGCCAGACGTGGATTGTAAGGCACAGAAAGATTTAAGTGCAAAGAAATGCTCACTTTCTAAAAGTGGCATTTCTAGAATAGTAATATTAAATCCAACTTCACCAGTCAGCAGGATTTGGCATTACCATTCTGGCCATACTAAATATGACCTTCCTACTCCTTTCAGATCAGCAGCTACCACTGCAATACTGTATGAGGGCAGCCCCAATGTTAGCCTACGAAGGGAGCAGGCCTCACAGTAGTGCAAAACGAATTTAGGAGTTTTACACTACCAGGGCATGTAAACGACACAGGTACATGTCCTGCCTTTCACCCACACAGCACCCTGCTCTAGGGGTTACCTAGGGCACACATTAGGGGTGACTTATATGTGGAGAAAGGGGAGGTTTAGGCGTGGCAAGTACTTTTAAATGCCAAGTCGAGGGGACAGTGAAACTGCACACACAGGCCTTGCAATGGCAGGCCTGAGACAAGGTAAAGGGGCTACTTGAGTGGGTGGCACAACCAGTGCTGCAGGCCCACTAGTAGCATTTAATCTACAGGCCCTAGGCACATATAGTGCACATTACTAGGGACTTATAAGTAAATTAAATGGTCCAATCAGGTATGATCCAAGGTTACCATGTTTAAAGTGAGAGAGCATATGAGCAAAAACAGTGTCCAAAAAGTGGAGGGAGGAAGGCAAAAAGTTAGGGGTGACCACCCTAAGGCTGTCAGGTCTAACACTTATTTATCATAGTATTATGCACTATCGAGAGAACTGATATACAGTCTGAAAGATAGGACAGCTACCAGGAAGTTGTAGAAAACAGTGATTAGAATTTCAAAAGCCTGTTGAGAGATAAGAGAGAGGATTACAGCAGTGAAGAGCCGGGTGTTGGTACTGGAAACAGGAGTGGCGATGATGAAGGATTAGTCCTCGACCCAGATATCTCAGCTTCATGACATGCAATGGAAGCTAAAGGACTTTGAGAATCTGCAACAGTGTAATAATCTGTGGATTCTGGGCGTGGAGGAGGGTGCTGAGGACAACAGTGTCAGATCCTTTGTAGTTAAGTTGTTTAAGGGTGTCTTCCCGGAACTGGAAGACTGAGACCTTGAAATCCAGAGGACCCATCGCTTTTGGCTCATGAAGAAGAGAGCAGATCAGGCAAATGGTGCACAGTTGCTAAAGCCCACGGCTAGCATTGTGTTTTTTGGTAACTTTCTTTTAAGACAGATGGTCTTTGAGAATGCACACCCAGGCTCTAAACAGAATACAGAGGGACACTCTTTCTTCACTAGATGAGTCATTTATGAGGTGACTGTAGAGCAATGCTGGAGGCTATGGCAGCTCATAAGATCATGTAAAGAGAAAGGGGCAGAGGCATATTTAATTAATCTTGCGTGACTCAAGATAACCTTTAAAAATAAGACAAAGGTCATTACATCGGAAATTATGGCCAAGGAGTACCTAGGGAGCTTAGTCTAAAGGGTTAAAGAGCTAGAAGTGAGGGGGGCTATACGTGGGCCCTGATCTCTGCCCACCTCTGAGTTTGTGCTGTGACTGAATTATATACCTTTGGTTCAGTTTTGATATTTTTTTTCTCAGTTTATTTCTCTTGTTTGTTCCTTTTTTGTTCTCTTTCCTTTGGCAGGTATAGGGTGATCTCAATTGGTAAATCTGGGAAGGAAGGGGGTATGTGATCCATCACTCAGACCAGTATGGGTCTGACTTACTTGTATGGAAGGAGGGTGGATCTTGGTGGGGGGGCCGGAAGGGGGAGGTCAATGAAGGAGGGAAGTGTGGGGAGGGATGGGGAGAGGTTAGGGGGCAAGGACTGAGAGGGTTATAAAACAAGATGAGTTAAGTGAAAGTGTAAACTTATGAGATATGAGCTCGGGTTTCTATTATGTCTTTATGCTTCAAAATGCATTACAAGCATGGTTGCTGAGAAGTGGACTGTTACATATCCAAGTGTCTTGATTAAGGAAGTAATACATTGGTACAATTTAATGTGTGCAGGTTAAATGAACGGTAGAAAAAGAGGAACGTGGCAGAAGGCCTGAAATCACGGAGAAAAGATATAATTTGTTTGCATGAGACACATTTAGAAAGGACGAGGAAAGATCTATTGGAAACTTTGGGTTACATTTTACTGGAACATACTATGCTATGGACCATGATAACTGAGGCTAGCATCCTTGGCACGTAAGACTGGGTGTGAGGTAAAAAGGAAACTTTCTGACAAATCTGGCCAGTGGGCTTTGTTAGAATGCCTGATAGCTGGTTTAGTTGTTACTATTTGTTCTGTTTACAGGTGTAACCTATCCAAACACTGAACTGGCCTTACGGGAAATCCTGGTTACATTATGTGGAGATTTGAATATCCATATTGACCCTGTACCAGGACCATCATCATCTAAACATAATGTGGGTAGGAAACCCAGGGTTTTTCTGGCAGTAGATCAACCTTTGTTGAATCATGGGTTTGTAGATGTGTGGGAGAGATTGAAAGCCCCAGATCTGGGCTACAAATGTTTCTCAATTGCTTTTGTCGCACTAAGTTGGAAGGGTATGCCCAGACGTCGGTCATGTGCTAGTGGTGCCACTGGATTCAAGCTAGCCTGGCTGATGGGGGTAATACCCTTAAGCCAGTACCAGGATGCTTGATTCTGGTCCAGGGGGGACTTGGCCTAGCAGTTCGGGCTGGACTGTTCATGCTTGATTCTGGTCCAGGGGGACTTGGCCTAGCAGTTCGGGCTGGACGAGGAGCAGAGTCAAGACTAATTTGCATATAGCTGGTTCCAAACTGGGGTGGTGAGGTGAGCAGAAAACAATGGATTAAACCTAGATCTGTGAATGGGGTGAATATTTGCATTGTTCAGCATTCCGTCCATCATCTGTCCTTTTTACTCTTAGAAATTGTCATTTTCTTACTTTAACCAGTCTGTGTCTCTGTCTGTCTCTGAATACACGTCTTGGGTGGGTGACAGCTGGGCTTTGTGCATTCCCTCTAGACAGTCACACACAAAGGGAGTTGGGGAGTGACATTTACATCCTGATGGCTATTCACCAGTTTGATGGGCCTTCCTGGGCTAGATGGGATGGGGAACTGACACTTAGACCGGAACACAGTGGTGCCTGAACCCACACAAAAAGCTGCATAACCCTCTGTAGAGTGTCTGGAGCCAGAGAGGGAAGGGCAGGGACCTTGTGTGCTTCAAAGGCTCTCTTTGAAGTCTCCCTCACTTCAAATGCTCAACTTGTATAAGTATTGGACCCCAAATCCCACCAAATCAGTACACTTCTGGATCTGAGGACATTCTACTGAGGATCTGAGGACTGCTGTGATGCCAGGAGGGACTGCCACTCGGCTGACCTGCTCTGCTGTGTTGGCCTGCTGCTTCTTGCCTGGGAGTGAGAAGGACTGGACTTTCCTCTCTACAGCCTCTAAAGAACTTAAATGACTGCGAGGGCTTGTTGACTTGCAACCTGTTCTTAAGTCTCAGGGTCATCAAAGACTTTACTACAACCGCGCACAACTGCCGGAATCTGCAAACTGTAAGTCTTGTCCTGCCAAAAGTTGGAAATTCAGTCTTGGGCCTTGCAAGGGGACTCTGCAGCTGCTTTCCTGCAAAATCAACGCATCGCCGCTTCCACTGCTGTTGAGGACTTCCCAATGCCGACTGCACGGCTCAGGATCAATGCAATATCACCAGCCCCGGCCCATTGCCTTCACATCGCCAGCTACGTG
The DNA here is from genome assembly GCF_031143425.1 of Pleurodeles waltl. Taxonomy (NCBI): domain Eukaryota; kingdom Metazoa; phylum Chordata; class Amphibia; order Caudata; family Salamandridae; genus Pleurodeles; species Pleurodeles waltl. The sequence goes on along the minus strand of NC_090439.1, from coordinate 190,507,891 downwards.
GCATGACGATGTTGCATCACCTCGGACATCGCCAGCTGGGTGGCTCGATAATGAGGTATCCCCCCGGACGGCGCAGATCGGAATCTAGACATCGCCTTCACATTGCCTCCTGTACTTTGGTGCGATCCTTCATCCATGGTATTTTTCAGTGGGCCCTGTGTGGATCCTGCAGCCAGACTGCCCTCCATCATGGTGGGCCTGAACTCTGGATTTTCCTCGCTCTATTGTGACCTCAAGTAACCTTTTTGCGCTATTGACTTCTAAGCACTATATTGCAGTTTATTCTTTAAAAAATCATATCTTGATTTCTACTGATTGGATTTTTGTTGTTTTGTTAAACTGGTGTGGAGTCTTTTGTGGTGTTTTTCACAGTTTTACTGTAATTTAGGTGTTGCACAGATACTTTACATATTGCCTATTAAGTTAAGCCTGACTGATGTGTGCCAAGCTACCAGAGGGTGAGCACAGGTTAATTTAGGTTGTCTATCTGACTTACTCCAACTAGGATTGTGGTCAATACTGGGATAGGGTACATACCTCTACCAACTGAAGACCCAGGGGCTTGTTTACAAAGTTTTGGCACAGGCAGCATTGCAAACCTTTTTGCTGCACTGCCCGTCATTAAAATAAAAGGGCAGGAATGCGCCATATCTACAAGGTACAGAGCATTACTGTCATTGCCCCTGTGATGCTATTAATTGTGTTTGACCAATGACTTTGTGTTTCACCACTGCACATATTAGTTGCTCAATGTTCACCAGTAGCACATTACATGTTGTGTTCAGTTTAGCTGCCTATTGGCTTTAACATGGAGTTAGCCATTACATTCTGTATTCAGTTTAGCTGCCTATTGACTTTGACATGGCATTAGCCATTACATTCTGTAGTCAGTTTAGCTGCCTATTGGCTTTGACATTACATTAGACATTACATTTGGTATTTAGGTTAGCTGCCTATTGGCTTTAACGTGGGGTTAGACATTGCAGTTGAGACATTGCAGTTGAGCTGTGTTTTTCCAAGCTGTGTTTTCCACATGATAGACCAAGCTGTGTTTTTCACACCAGACCCTAGCTGATAAGAGCACGTAGATTTTGTGTTTACCTCTCAATCCAGTCTGAGAACCAGTGAGCTCGTGAGAATTGACCACTCTCCAAGTTTCTTCGGTTCTCACACTGAGTTTGCTTTTAAGGATGACTCTGAACTACAGCAGGATTAGATTGAATCTGCTTTGACTTCAGACCGGAACGGACACGTCAATTGCCTGTCTCCCGTTTGGGTAGAAAATCTTTCTCGCAGTTGAACGGCGTCATCAACTTGTAGGTCCCAGAAAGATGAAGCTGAGTTATTGGGCCTACAGCCTTGCCCTACGGTGATGCAATTTTGACTTTTATGCTTTGCTTTGAAGTTATGCTATAATATAATCACATGTATTTGCTGTGTACATTGTAACTGAGAAGTACTTTGATATATTTTGCTTTCATTGCTGCGACTACTTTTGAACGTGTGCTGCCAATCTACTAATTTCGTGTCTCAGGAACCTCGTGGTGAAGTAATAATAACAATAAATGTCAGAAGTGCATTCCAGAGAGGTTCTTTAAGCTCGGTTATGAGATAATTGCAGGAAAGCAGAACAGTGCCCTGCTCTGGCACACAAACTGCTGCCATGCGCCTACGTAGGCACCCTTCTACCATGGTGCAAGGATCTCTGGGTTGTGGGTGCAGGAAGGGACACCTTCCTGCACAAAAATAATCACGAGAGGTGTTTTTCTCCACCTATGTGTGATGCAGCACACATGAAAAGAGGAAAAAAACGTGGAGAAATAATGTAATTTCTCTCTGTTGCATCACCCCTTGGGTGGCATAGGAAACGGACGCATTTCCAGGTTACGAAACCCTGCAAATCTGGGAATGCGTCAGATTCCAAGGGTGTTGCAGGGGATCACCCAAAGCAACACACATGGAACACCCCTTTCACGCAGAGTAATGTGTGAAAGGGTGGCATATCTACAAAGCTTTGCGTGACCTTGTCCATAAGGCCCTGCAGCATGGCCACCGGTGCATCAAGAAAAATGACTCACAGGCTGCCCAGATAGCTTGCAGCTGAGGCATTCAATTTTCACTTGGAGTGCCTGATCCTGTGGACAAACTTTGGAGAACCAGGACTGCTGTTTTGCTTCAAAATTAAACGTTCAAATGTCGATCGGGTCCTAACCCCATATTTACGCACTTGTTTTGCTAATTCGGATGCAGAAGGTGTTTTTGACTGAAACAGGTCACACAGAGAGACAAAATTATAGTGGTAATAAAAAAGTGCTATAAGAGATTTTTAGCCTCATTACGCGTGATTATAAAATAGAAACAATCACTTCACATCCGTGAATTGGCAAGAACCTAATTCTATTAATACTGTGTAACGCGAGCTGTCCTTGTGGGATTGTTCCTTTCTTAATCACAATTTATAATTTCTGTATTTTCCTAGCTGACTAGTTTAGATACAGCTGGACAGTCAGTGAACTTGAGCGGCGTCTTCACTCTGCAGTCTCCAGTGCACCATTGTAATATCATAAATTGTTTAGGAGCTATACGTATTCAGCAATCAGCTAGAATGCATCAAATCACTGAAGCATGGTGTGTGTATGTGTTAAGAGCTTGACTATAACTCTTCCTTGTTTTTGATGGTGCGAGTAAAATATTGTAATCCAGTAAGTAGCAAGGTCTGACGTGGCAGAGAAAACGGATTTGGACAGTACATAAAGACAAACAGATTGTATTTCAGCTGTCCTCGGTGAGCTCCAGAGAAGCTGTAGAGGCATTCACAGTAATTCACCCCACTTCCAAATGTACTATTAGTGTCAAGGCTAAAATGGCTTCTTGATTACCCTACTGCACAAAGCCAGTGAAAATGCTTTTATGAGGTCCTTTGTACAGGATGAATGAAATCAAAATTGTCCTAGCTCAGGTGGGGGTTTCGTGTTCATTGTATTACATTACCAAGAGTACGCAGGGTATCGTCTGACTGGAAATAAAAACTGATGACCTTGCATGAGAAAAACAACAGTTCCCAGAATTAACGTCAGTGCACATGATTGAGGAATGGGGCATGCTAATTTCACTAACTTCATGGAACAACTTTGTATCATAATGTACTGGTGGAAGTCGTCAAATCTGGTATAATCCAATGGTAGTATGTCACAATCTCTCATATTAGATTTTTTAATTTCATTAACCTTAATTTTAGCCTAAAATATTTTAATACCATGATTTTGAATGCCACTGTTTTTAAAACAATATTATTAAGTTGTTTTTGTACGTTTAACTTTTTTTTACTTGTTAAAGTGTAAGAGGAAAGTTAATAAAAACCTTATTCCTAAACACCAACACAGCCCTGAACCCTAATAAAAAAAAAAACACATCTAATATAAACACACCTCTAAAGTCAAAGAAGCCCAGCATACCTATGCCATTCAGACTCCATTGCAACCAATACCCCAACACCTACACCTACACATACAGTCCTAAAAGTCCCTTTATGTTATATTTATATATATGTGTGTGTATATCTATATATACCCACACACACACATATTCATGTATATATATATATGTATATATGTATGTGTATATATATATATATATATGTGTGTATATATATATATATATATATATATATATATATATATATATATATATATATATATATATATATATATATATATATCCACTTAAAAAAATCAAAGGTTACAGGGACGTTATAGTTAGGCTTACATTCTAAACGTGCAAAACCATTGAAATGTACCTGCTATACTTAGCATTATCTCAAGTAACTATAACTTGTGTCCTAAGGTAACTATAACTCGCACCCCCACCAAGCAGTTTTTTTGTCAAAAATGTTACTGCAAATATTACATTGATGTTATCACCGATGTTACCACAGGTGCCATGAGTGGTGTTATTTGTGGGGTAATTAGTAATGCATGGCAAGGGAGCGAGTTATAGTTACCTTGGGGCACAGGAGGTGGTGGTCCTGGGGGCGGAATGCCATGTGTCCCCCCTGCATTCAATTAACATTAAGCTCCAGGGAGGTGGTGGTCCCTGGGACTGTGGGGGCTGGGGACACGCAGCCCCCCCCACATCAAATTTGATTCAAGCCCTGGGGAAGGGGTGGTCCCAGGGGCTGTGGCAAGCCCGGGTGGGGGGGTTCCATGCACCCTTCTCCGAACTTTTTTGTCATGTCCTTGGCTCTTGGCTCACCCAGGGGCTTCACAAAAAGGGTGGGAAGCCAACCCTTATTTTTTTTAAAAACTTTAAATATGCGGATCCGGATCAGTGGATTTTTCTGATATTTAAAAAAAAAAATGCTTTTAAGTCCTGACGGTGTCGCTTTGGGACCCTAGCACCAGAGCTAAGGGGTCTGGGTGTCCCTACACTAGCCCCCTTTGTTTTTTGTTTTTACTTTTTTTTGATGGAACGTGGCTGGAGCCAAGGTCCAAGATTGCCACCAACACTACCTTGTTGAAATGTTGGCAGCCAATCAGATATTTGCACGGGGCAGCCAGATCCGCGGAGGAGCAGCGTCTAAAGATATCTATAGTTTTTGACCTTTCATTTCTCCTAAGCTACTGAACAGGTTATGCCAAATTACAAAAAGCACAATCTGCGCACCAACATCCACTTTTCTGCCAAATTTGGTGTCATTCCGTTTAGCAGTTTGGGCTCTAGGTATGTCTGAAGACCCTATGGAGAAATGAATGGGGAAAATGCATTTTGGCCCTCCTTTTTCTCAGCCCATGCTAGATGGATCACCCCGAAACTTTCAGGACAGCAGCCGAACTGACCAAAGTATGAGTTTAAAAACTTTTGTGACGATTCGTCAAGTAGTGCCAAAGTTATTGGCAAAACAAAACTTGATCCGTCTATGGAAACTAGGTCCTAACTATAACCACCACTAAGGAATATATATTCCGTAGATTAAATAGACAGATGTATCATATCAACAGAGTGGGTGAATTAATTTTGATGAAATTTGTCAGGAAGATAGACCATGGTGTAGAAAGTGCCCTTTTGATAGTCAATATAAATTGGTTCATTAGTTTATAAGTAATAAGGGACAAAAACTCAGTGATATGTATGGCCCTGTATACCGCAGTACTTTTGTGGTAACCTGAACTGCATAGCCAAGACGAAACACAATATGATTGGTTAATGAAAGCCTTTGCAAAGTGAAAAGGCAGCCATAATATTCAGACCACACTTTGCCTTTGTTCTGTGTTTTCATGTGAAATATAGCTTATCACTGTTTTTGTAATATAGAAGACAACATAAGTCAGCTTGGCAAACACCATAGAGGTAGGGAAAAATACCTTTATTGACATATATATATATTTTTAATTACAATGTATTTAGAAAGTACTATGCTATGTATTGACATAAAAAAAATAATTTATATCTGACAGAATGCAATTGGACCTAATATAGCGTGGCTCTTAAAACAGCCTTTGTTCGGTTTTTTTCACTAAACGTATTTTAATATGTTTGACAAGCCAGGTTTTGAGGATTGAAATGAAAGAAGGGCAAATATTGGTTTAAACAAAATTAATGTAGCACAATGTTACCAAACCCGAAATGAGGTAAGAAAATAAATGAGTCTACAGTAATGCTGTTTAACAAGTATTAACTTGTTGGGTGCCTTGGACGAGGTTCCACTCGTCCTGAACCCGGGAACCGGGGGGAGCGCTAGCGCTCCCCCCATGGGCCCCCCACCCACACCCCCCGGTTGTGGATGGAAGGGGAATCCCTTCCCCTTCCACCCCCGACCCCCCCCACCCCCCCTGTGATGTCACAATCACAGAGGCCTCCAACCATCGCGCTGGAAGCTCAGCTTCCAGCACGATCGGAAGAGAAAGGCAAAGCATTTCTCTTCCGATCACGTGGAGGAGGCCGGAGAGGCTTCAAAGGGAAAGAAATGAATTTCCTTCCCTTTGAAGTCTCTCTGAGCGTTTTAGCAGCCGGATTGCAAGTAATCCGGCTGCTAAAATGCCCACTAGACACCAGGGATTTATTTTTTATTTGGAAATTGGCATAAGGGAGCAACCCCTTGGGCAAGGGTAGCTCCAGGGGGGGCATTTTTTTGAAGGCCTTTTCAGATCGGCCTATTATTAGGTCGATCTAGGCACCAGGGATCTTTTTTTTTCTTTTTTTTTTTTTTTTAGGTGGGGAGCGACCCCTTAGGCAATGGTCGCTCCCCTAGGGGGCAAATTATATTTAGGCCATTTCTGCCCCCGTGGGGGCAGATTGGCCTATTTTTATGAGGCCAATCTGCCCCCAAGGGGGGCAGTAACCACTAGGCACCGGGATTTTTTATGTTGTTGTTGTTTTACAGATGGTAAGCGACCCCTTGGCCAAGCGTCGCTCCCCTGGGGGGGCAAATTGTATTTAGACCATTTCTACCCCCCCTTGGGGGCAGATCAGGTGATTTTAGGTCAATCTGCCCCCAAGGAGGGCAGAAACAACTAGGCACCGGGTATTTTTTTTCTTTGCGCCAATGTCACGCAAGGGGAGTGACCCCGTAGGCAAGGGTCGCTCCCGGGTTGGGGCAAATTTATTTTAGGTCATTTCTGCCCCCCCCTGGACTCCCTCTGGTGTCTAGTTTTCAGAAATGTCTGGGTTTGGTAGGTTTCCCTTGAAGGCTGCTGAGCCCAGGACCAAAAACGCAGGTGCCCCCCTGCAAAAACAGGTCGTTTTGTATTTGATAATTTTGATGTGTCCACGTTATGTTTTGAGCCATTTCCTTTCGTTGGCGCTAGGCCTACCCACACAAGTGAGGTACCATTTTTATCTGGAGACTTGGGGGAATGCTGGGTGGAAGGAAATTTGTGGCTCCTCTCTGATTTCAGAACTTTCTGTCACCGAAATGAGAGGAAAAAGTGTTTTTTGGGCCAAATTTTGAGATTTGCAAAGGATTCTGGGTAACAGAACCTGGTCAGAGCCCCACAAGTCACCCCATGCTGGATTCCCCTAGGTGTCTAGTTTAAAAAAATGTTCTGGTTTGCTAGATTTCCCCAGGTGCCAGCTGAGCTAGAGGTCAAAATCCACAGGTAGGCACTTTGTAAAAAAAACACCTCTGTTTTCTGTGAAAAAATGTGATGCGTCCAGGTTGTGTTTTGGGCCATTTCCTTTCGCGGGCGCTAGGCCTACCCACACAAGTGAGATACCATTTTTATCTGGAGACTTGGTGGAACGCTGGGTGGAAGGCAATTTGTGGCTCCTCTCAGATTCCAGAACTTTCTGTCACCAAAATGTGAGGAAAAAGTGTTTTTTGGCCAAATTTTGAGGTTTGCAAAGGATTCTGGGTAACAGAACCTGGTCAGAGCCCCACAAGTCACCCCATCTTGGATTCCCCTAGGTGTCTAATTTTCAAAAATGCGCTGGTTTGCTAGGTTTCCCCAGGTGCCGGCTGAGCTAGAGGCCAAAATCCACAGGTAGGCACTTTGTAAAAAACACCTCTGTTTTCTGTGAAAAAATGTGATGTGTCCACGTTGTGCTTTGGGCCATTTCCTTTTGTGGGCACTAGGCCTACCCACACAAGTGAGGTACCATTTTTATCGGGAGACGTTGGGGAACGCTGGCTGGAATGAAAATTTTGGGCTTCGCTCAGATTCCATAACTTTCTGTCAAGGAAATGAGAGGAAAAGGTGTATTTTTGGTCACGTTTTGAGGTTTGCAAAGGATTCTGGGTAACAGAACCTGGTCAGAGCCCCACAGGTCACCCCGTCTTGGATTCCCCTAGGTGTCTAATTTTCAAAAATGCGCTGGTTTGCTAGGTTTCCCCAGGTGCCGGCTGAGCTAGAGGCCAAAATCCACAGGTAGGCACTTTGTAAAAAATACCTCTGTTTTCTGTGAAAAAATGTGATGTGTCCACGTTGTGTTTTGGGCCATTTCCTTTTGTGGGCACTAGGCCTACCCACACAAGTGAGGTACCATTTTTATCGGGAGACGTTGGGGAACGCTGGCTGGAATGAAAATTTTGGGCTTCGCTCAGATTCCATAACTTTCTGTCAAGGAAATGAGAGGAAAAGGTGTATTTTTGGTCACGTTTTGAGGTTTGCAAAGGATTCTGGGTAACAGAACCTGGTCAGAGCCCCACAGGTCACCCCGTCTTGGATTCCCCTAGGTGTCTAGTTTTAAAAAATGCGCTGGTTTGCTAGGTTTCCCCAGGTGCCGGCTGAGCTAGAGGCCAAAATCCACAGGTAGGCACTTTGTAAAAAACACCTCTGTTTTCTGTGAAAAAATGTGATGTGTCCACGTTGTGCTTTGGGCCATTTCCTTTCGTGGGCGCTAGGCCTACCCACACAAGTGAGGTACCATTTTTATCGGGAGACTTGGGGGAACGCTGGGTGGAAGGAAATTTGTGGCTCCTCTAAGATTTCAGAACTTTCTGTCACCGAAATGAGAGGAAAGTGTTTTTTTGGTCAGATTTTGAGGTTTGCAAAGGATTCTGGGTAACAGAACCTGGTCAGATCCCCACAAGTCACCCCATCTTGGATTCCCCTAGGTGTCTAGTTTTCAAAAATGCACTGGTTTGCTAGGTTTCCCCAGGTGCCGACTGAGCTAGAGGCCAAAATCCACAGGTAGGCACTTTGCAAAAAACACCTCTGTTTTCTGTGAAAAAATGTGTCCACGTTGTGTTTTGAGCCATTTCCCTTCGTGGGCGCTAGGCCTTCCCACACAAGTGGGGTACCATTTTTATTGGGAGACTTGGGGGAACACAGAATAGCAAAATAAGTGTTATTGCCCCTTGTCTTTCTCTACATTTTTTCCTTCCAAATGTGAGGCAGTGTGTAAAAAAGATGTCTATTTGAGAAATGCCCTGTAATTCACATGCTAGTATGGGCACCCCGGAATTCAGAGGTGTGCAAATAACCACTGCTTCTCAACACCTTATCTTGTGGCCATTTTGGAAATACAGGGAGTGCAGAATTATTAGGCAAATGAGTATTTTGACCACATCATCCTCTTTATGCATGTTGTCTGACTCCAAGCTGTATAGGCTCGAAAGCCTACTACCAATTAAGCATATTAGGTGATGTGCATCTCTGTAATGAGAAGGGGTGTGGTCTAATGACATCAACACCCTATATCAGGTGTGCATAATTATTAGGCAACTTCCTTTCCTTTGGCAAAATGGGTCAAAAGAAGGACTTGACAGGCTCAGAAAAGTCAAAAATAGTGAGATATCATGCAGAGGGATGCAGCACTCTTAAAATTGCAAAGCTTCTGAAGCGTGATCATCGAACAATCAAGCGTTTCATTCAAAATAGTCAACAGGGTCGCAAGAAGCGTGTGGAAAAACCAAGGCGCAAAATAACTGCCCATGAACTGAGAAAAGTCAAGCGTGCAGCTGCCACGATGCCACTTGCCAACAGTTTGGCCATATTTCAGAGCTGCAACATCACTGGAGTGCCCAAAAGCACAAGGTGTGCAATACTCAGAGACATGGCCAAGGTAAGAAAGGCTGAAAGACGACCACCACTGAACAAGACACACAAGCTGAAACGTTAAGACTGGGCCAAGAAATATCTCAAGACTGATTTTTCTAAGGTTTTATGGACTGATGAAATGAGAGTGAGTCTTGATGGGCCAGATGGATGGGCCCGTGGCTGGATTGGTAAAGGGCAGAGAGCTCCAGTCCGACTCAGACGCCAGCAAGGTGGAGGTGGAGTACTGGTTTGGGCTGGTATCATCAAAGATGAGCTTGTGGGGCCTTTTCGGGTTGAGGATGGAGTCAAGCTCAACTCCCAGTCCTACTGCCAGTTTCTGGAAGACACCTTCTTCAAGCAGTGGTACAGGAAGAAGTCTGCATCCTTCAAGAAAAACATGATTTTCATGCAGGACAATGCTCCATCACACGCGTCCAAGTACTCCACAGCGTGGCTGGCAAGAAAGGGTATAAAAGAAGGAAATCTAATGACATGGCCTCCTTGTTCACGTGATCTGAACCCCATTGAGAACCTGTGGTCCATCATCAAATGTGAGATTTACAAGGAGGGAAAACAGTACACCTCTCTGAACAGTGTCTGGGAGGCTGTGGTTGCTGCTGCACGCAATGTTGATGGTGAACAGATCAAAACACTGACAGAATCCATGGATGGCAGGCTTTTGAGTGTCCTTGCAAAGACAGGTGGCTATATTGGTCACTGATTTGTTTTTGTTTTGTTTTTGAATGTCAGAAATGTATATTTGTGAATGTTGAGATGTTATATTGGTTTCACTGGTAATAATAAATAATTGAAATGGGTATATATTTTTTTTTGTTAAGTTGCCTAATAATTATGCACAGTAATAGTCACCTGCACACACAGATATCCCCCTAACATAGCTAAAACTAAAAACAAACTAAAAACTACTTCCAAAAATATTCAGCTTTGATATTAATGAGTTTTTTGGGTTCATTGAGAACATGGTTGTTGTTCAATAATAAAATTAATCCTCAAAAATACAACTTGCCTAATAATTCTGCACTCCCTGTACAAAGGTTTTCTAGATACCTATTTTTCACTTTTTATATTTCAGCAAATAAATTGCTGTATACCCGGTATAGAATAAAAACCCATTGCAAGGTGCAGCTCATTTATTGGCTCTGGGTACCTAGAGTTCTTGATGAACCTACAAGCCCTATATATCATCGCAACCAGAAGAGTCCAGCTGACGTAACGGTATATTGCTTTAAAAAATCTGACATTGCAGGAAAAAGTTACAGAGTAAAACGTGGAGACAAATGGCTGTTTATTTCACCTCAATTTCAATATTTTTTTATTTCAGCTGTTATTTTCTGTAGGAAACACTTGTAGGATCTACAAAAATGACCCCTTGCTGAATTCAGAATTTTGTCTACTTTTCAGAAATGTTTAGCGTTCTGGGATCCAGCATTGGTTTCTTACCCATTTTGGTCACTAACTGGAAGGAGGCTGAAGGCACATAAAATAGTAAAAATGGGGTATGTCCCAGTAAAATGTCAAAATTGTATTGAAAAATTGAGTTTTCCAATTCAAGTCTGCCTGTTCCTGACAGCTGGGAAGATGGTGATCTTGCCAACGCAAACTCTTTGTTGATGCCATTTTCAGGGAAAAACCCACAAGCCCTTTTTTCCCATTTGTTTAAAAAAAAAAAAAAACATTTTCACTGTATTTTGGCTAATTTCTTGGTCTCCTTCAGGGGAACCCACAAAGTCTGGGTATCTCTAGAATCCCTAGGATGTTGGAAAAAAAGGACACAAATTTGGCATGGGTAGCTTATGTGATCAAAAAGTTATGAGGGCCTAAGCCTGAACTGCCCCAAATAGAAAAAAAAAAAAGGCTCGGCACAGGAGGGGGAAATGGCCTGGCAACGAAGGGGTTAAAAAGGCATTTTAAACATTTGTTTTGGTTACATGAAAGTGAAACACAATAAATAAACTAGATAAGAAATAAAATTAATAAATAAAAAAATTATGTGATTGGTTATTAACACAAAGTGGGCTATAAACACAGCCCAATACTACTACATAACACCAGCAACCATAGAGAATCTGCTAGATGTCTGAAAGCAATACAGATCGATTTATTTTTCAAAAGCATTACAGACAGAATGTAAATTATACCTCATCACCTCCATCTACATATTTCTACATAAAAAATACATTTCTTTATGGAATACTGTTTCACAAATAATGCAGGAAAATACAATAAAAATTAACACCTGTACTGTGACAATTACTAGTGTAACCAAAATAAATTGCACTACAGAGAGTGGAGAAAACAAACACCGAAAAGATAGAAGGCGCACACCTACAGAAAAACAATAGTATTGGTAGGACTTTGTTTATACACACCCTAAACCTTGTGGTAAAAAAGGTTGTTATGAAACAATTGGCAAAGACAGCATCATTAACAATTAGCTATTCCACCAAACAAAATCCTGCCTATTCAACAAATATATACACTTTCACAAAAAAAGACAAGATTGAGAAAATAACTGCAAAGCATTATAAAACGTGTCTTTAAAAATCTGCTTGAAATACTTCCTTTCGTAAGGAAAACTGCCCTAGAGGACATATCTTTTTTTAAAACTATTATTTGTTATTACACAATTTCTGTCTGCATTAATTCTTGCCTCTTCATACTTGAGTCCTAGAAAAAGGTTAAAAAAAAAAAGAGGCCTAAAGTGTAAGGTTAGGGATACCCTGCTCCTCTAGGCCATGACGAGTGGCCCCAGAGGGACACCGCCGGGTCCAAAAACATATATATATTTTTTAATGGTGCTGCAAATTCATGAAAAATCTGCAATTACATTTAAAAAAAATATCTGCACCATTAAAAAACACCTAGGTGGGCCAGGGCATGGGTCGAAGCTTATTCAAATATTTAGGGGAGGGGGCACTTGGCCTGCCCCTCCCAGAGCCTCTAAGATGCCCTGGGGACCCCAACCACTGGAGCCAATATTGTTATGAAGATGATGGTGGAGCACAGCCCCCTTCCTGTGCCTGAAAAGGCCCTAGGGACCCCAAATCCTCTGGGCCTCCAACTGACAAAATGGAGAGGATGATGTGCAGTCCCCCCCCTCGGAGAGCCAATCAATGGCCCCAGGACCCCATCATCTTGGGCATGCTCAGAGACAGTGTTCCCGTATCCCCAACTCCAGGACACTGTCTTTCTCCCTGTCCGAGACTGCAGGCAAGGAAAGTGTGATATGCTACCAGCCAGGGGATGGGAGCACAAAGCTGCTCCTGCTAGGTGGGACCACAAAACATTTCCCTTGCCCACATTCTTGGGCAGGGAAAATACAGAAATGATCACACCTAGCAGGAGCTAAAGAAAGCTGCTCCTGTGGGGTGGGAGCAATATCGACTTGTGCTGCACCCTGTATGGGTGAGCCAGAGGGTCTCCCCTCGCAGCTCTGAATGAGGGACCTTCTGTGGAGTGTCCCAGTGGGCAAAAGGGCACCCCACTTAAAAATGAAAAAAAAATGCCAATTCCTGCAGAGAGCCAGTGGAGCTGCAGGGGCCACGGGGCTCCCCCTCGTGGCCCTCAACAAAAATAAAGGTGTGGGCTGCCCCAGATGGTCACAAAGGTAATGCAGAAATAAAGATAAAAAAACTGCCAGCTCCTGTGAGGCCTGTGAAAAGGGGGTGCTTGCAGAGAGCCAAATGGACAAATCTGTGGGTGTCCTGGGTGTGAATGGGACACTCACAAAAAATTAAAACCAATACAAAAATGGAATTGCTTCTATCAAGTAGTGTTCCATAATGCCCTACGGCATTTTCAAATAATATATTTTTCAACTAGTGGTGCCCCCAGAAGAGGCACGGGCACCATTAAATTTGTTTTAATGTTGTGAGGGACTGCAGGGATTCCCCCAGCAACATAAAAAAAGAACAGTACGTCTCCTGGGTTAATAAATTAATGGCCCCAGATGAGCTACTGTACTTTTTAAAAAAGAACTCTCAGCACGAACTCGGTGCTCTTATGCTGGAGCGCAGAGCCTCCAGGTGGTTGATTTTATAGCAATATTGTGTAGCTTTAAAAACATTTTAAAAAGAAGCTCAAAGACATGTACATTTTTTAAAATAAAAATGTATTACATTTTTAATGGCATTTAGTATTATATATTGGCACTCTGATCCTTTGACAATGTCAGTAAGTCTTCCTAACATGACACCCTGTCCCCGTGTCCAACTCTCCACTGAACATGGCTCTTGTGCAGCAGGAGGTTGGGGCAGGACCTGGTCAGCAGCGAACCCCACGCCAGGCACAGCAGAAAACCCTGAGGTGAGGCGTTGGACACAGAATCTGACTGGAAGCTAAACGTGACAGATATCCTGTCTGCATGATGTAATGGTATGAAAATATGGTGGGCAAGATCTCCATCACTTTTGTGATGGAGTAACCCCATCCTCCAAACTCTAAATCAGGCCCATAGAACTTCACTGGAAACAACAAAGGTTAAAGTGGTGTTCTAGTTAGGTAAGGCAACGATATCTTACTTTACATTAAAAACAACCTTAGAAATTCACTGAAAAAAATCAAAGGTTAAAAGGATGTTATAGTTATTGAAAATGTCAGTTAAAACATACTTTTTAAAATTTACCAAACCACTGAAATACACAATTTATAGTTATCTCAAATAACTATAAATTGTGCCCTAAGGTAATTATAACTAATACCCTCACCAGGCACTGCTATTTATCCTAGACATTACATTACTCATGACATGTTCTATGACATCCTTGATAATATCACTGCAACATTTGCAATGACATAATTGATAGCAAAACTGTGCATGACTGGGGCGCAAGTTATAGTTACTTTATGGCAAGAGTGATATCATTACTCCTCTCTAGACCTTGCTCTCTCCAGTGCTCTTCTCTTCCTTACAGGTCACACTGGTCTTTTCAAGCATGCAGGGGCTGATGCTCCAAGGTCTAGGCCAGGTAGTCATGTAAACCCTGGGTGATATCCCCCTCACCCAGCAGGGAGACTAGCAGGCCTTGCCCCCTCCCCCAGGCCTGTTCACAGGCAGAAGTCTTGCTGAGCTTTCCCTCCTCAGACAGCCAGTCTGGCTACTTGGCAGTTTACAATTTTTGGGGTCTCAACCTCCCCTTCTTATAGCTCATTTACAGACACCAAAAGTTATTTAAGGCCTGAGTCTTTTCATTCTTATGTTGGTTTTCTGCTCCTTTTGAAGTGCATGCTCCTGTGTTCCCTCTTTCTCCTGAAAAGCAGTCTGCCACAGCAAGGACTTCTCCGAAGCTGATAGTTCCACAGCACAGGCCATTGGAGTGACTAGGGTTCACACCTGTATGTCATTCACAGTGATATGTGCATCAAAATGTTAGCACAATGCTCCCAGCCTCTCTATGATTCTATTATCAGCCCCATCTCCTTCCAGTGATGTGCCCATGCCCTATCCCTGTGATCCCTCACTGAAACACAGAGCACCATTTGAAGTGTATAGAAGGGTCTTGTCCTCTCCTCCCAGTGTGTGTCCCACCCAGGTTACGGGGGAGGGGCTCTCTCTACCTCCACTTCATGCTTTACCATGCAGGTCTGGGTCTCACAAAGCGGAACCCAGGGCACTCCATGTACTGACCTGTCCACAGACACACATACTCCTCTTGCATGTATAAAGCATACAAGCAATACACTGTACTGTATCCTCCACGTACAATACCAATCAGGGTACACACACACACACACATATAGCACCTGCATTCAACGTGTGCACTGTCCAGTACTGTATCATTTATGTACTTACCACTCATAGGCACACATACACCCAAACACATGCGCCTGTCATGCATGCAGTGCTTCCGTAATGTATCGTACCAAACACAGGTACACATGCACACAGCACATGCATTTATCCTTGCATACTGCGTACTCTTCATGTATTGTACTACTCACAGGTAGGCATACAACCAGCACATGCACTTTTGCTTGCACTTTCCAGCACTATATTCTTCAGGTGCTCTACACATGCACCTTCAGCACATGCGTACACTATGCACATACAACTCAGAACTGCACTGTGTCTTTATGGTACCCACTCCAGGCACACATACATCGTGGGCAGATACACCTTCTGTGCTGCGCAGCACTTCAGACCAACCAGATGTAGGCCACCGGGGGTTAAGCACACATATCTGTGGAACTTTAAAAGGTAAGTGAGCATGTAGGCTTCACTCCAAAAAAGGACCTGTTCACCCATACTGATCACTGTACCGTTTGCTTCCACCACCACGCTTGTGCCTCTTGGCTCCTGATGAAAGCAACAGCGTTCTACCACTATGAAGGTAGTGCTTTAGGCCCCCTTCCCAATTCAACAGGACTGCATTCTGTGAGACACGCCTATTTCATGGTTCACACACATGATACGTGTTTGCCTACGACAACAAAAATCTGAATTAGGGATTCAACTATCAGGAAAGTTGGACACTCAGGGAAGGGGTGCATGTCCATTGCCACAGACTGGATTTTTCCGTCCCAACACCCATAAACATTGAAATAGATTTAGGTGTTGTTCAGCTAACAGATTCCCAATGAGAATACATCTTGTTCTTGAGATATTGCTGGAGAAGCAAGGAAGGACTGGAAATTAACATTCCATAATAATATTGAGACTGAGACTCACACTGGAATTTGTGATATAAAGCTACTCCTTTCTTTTCTGAAAATGTGATATTTTACTGGGTAATTTAAACATAAAGTATTCTGATGTAGTGTGAGAAGAAACGTGTATTAGAGCTGGTATTTCCTTGTATTCTGCCTTTGTTTTATGCTCAGAGGCAACTTAATTTGCCTTGAAAACACTAGAAAGACAGAGTGAGCTCAGCAATAGTGGTCAAGATAATACTGTTGGTTTCTCAGAGGTCTTGAGACACTCTTATACTCTGTTGAATAAGATTTTTAAAGGGGGTTCACGTTGAGGGTAGAACTTTCAAATGGATTTCTGAGTCTGGTAAACTCTTATGTACAGCCCTCTGAGATTTAATGATATGCACCCTCTTTATCGTAGAGGATTTACAGTACTGGATGGTGTTTCTTTTCATTTTGAGAAGAAATCCAACAATGGTGAAGTAAAAACTTTTTTTTTTTATACATCTGAATTATTACAGTTACTGGAAGCTCTGGAACTCTCAAACCATTTTGAAGACCTTACTTACTGTTAAATGGGCCTTAACCCCTTCTGTGCCGCGGACGTAGTGGTTACGTCCTGCGGCACAGTGCTGCTGTGCCGAGGACGTAACCACTACGTCCTCGGCACACAGCCCAGAGGGAGCGCTCTCGCTCCCTCTGTGTGCTTCCCCCCACCCCCCCAAAGTCAGGGATGGAAGGGGAAGCCCTTCCCCTCCCACCCCCGACCCCCCCTGTGACATCAGCGCGCGCTGATTAGTCAAAGGGTCTCCCCCATCGCGCTGGAAGAGAAATGCTTTTGCATTTCTCTTTCAATCCCATGGGGGAGGCCCTGAGAGGCTTCAAAGGGAAGGAAATGTATTTCCTTCCCTTTGAAGTCTCTCACAGGGTTTCAAAAGCCGGATTGCTTGCAATCCGGCTTTTGAAACCCCACTAGACACCAGGGATTTTTTTTTTTTGAATGAAACTGTCAAAAGGGAGCGACCCCTTGGGCAAGGGTCGCTCCCAGGGGGGGGGGGCATTTTTTTAGGAAGGCCTTTTCTGCCCCCCCTGGGGGCAGATTGGCCTATTATTAGGCCCATCTGCCCCCAGGGGGGGCAGAAACCTCTAGGCACCAGGGAGCTTTTTTTTTTTTTCTTTTTGTTTGGTGATGTTTTCTTTTTTTTTTTAGGTGGGGAGCGACCCCTTAGGCAAGGGTCGCTCCCCTAGGGGGCAATATATATTTAGGCCATTTCTGCCCCCCTTGGGGGCAGATTGGCCTATTTTGATGAGGCCAATCTGCCCCCAAGGGGGGCAGAAACCATTAGACACCAGGGAGTTTTTTTTTTCCGCAAATGTTACGAAACGGGAGCGACCCCTTAGGCAAGGGTCGCTCCCCTAGCGGGCAAATTATATTTAGGCCATTTCTGCCCCCCCTGGGGGCAGATTGGCCTATTTTGATGAGGCCAATCTGCCCACAAGGGGGGCAGAAACCATTAGACGCCAGGGAGTTTTTTTTTTTGCGTGAATTTCACGCAAGGGGAGCGACCCCTTAGGCAAGGGTCGCTCCCTGGGGGGGGGGGGATTATTTTAGGCCATTTCTGCCCCCCTGGGGGGGTAGATCAGCCTATTTTGATTTGGCTGATCTGCCCCACTAGGCACCAGGGATTTTTTTGTTTTTTTGTTTTACAGATGGGGAGTGACCCCTTGGACAAGGGTCGCTCCCCTGGAGGGGCAAAATGTATTTAGGCCATTTCTGCCCGCTTTGGGGGCAGATCGGCCGATTTTAGGTCAATCTGCCCCCAAGGGGGGCAGAAACCACTAGGCACCAGGGATCTTTTTTTTGCGCCGTCACGCTAGGGGGAGCGACCTTGTAGGCAAGGGTCGCTCCCTGGGGGGGGGTGAAGGTAGGGGGGCAAAATTATTTTAGGCCATCTCTGCCCCCCCTGGGGGCAGATCGGCCTATTGGTATTAGGCCGATCTACCCCCAGGGGGGGCAGAAACCTCTAGACGCCAGGGCAAATTTTTTTTGTTTGTTTTTGTTTTTGTTTGTTTGGTTTTTTTTTTTTAGAGATGGGGAGCGACCCATCAGGCAAGGGTCGCTACCCTGGGGGGCAAATTGTATTTAGACCATTACTGCCCCCCTTGGGGGCAGATTGGTCGATTTTAGGTCAATCTGCCCCAAGGGGGCAGAAACCACTAGGCACCGGGGATTTGTTTTTTGGCGCCAATGTCATGCAGGGGGAGCGACCCCGTAGGCAAGGGTTGTTCCGGGCGGGGGGGTGGGGGTTCGGGGGGCAAATTTATTTTAGGCCATTTCTGCCCCCCCTGGGGGCAGATCGGCCTATTATTAGGCCGATCTGCCCCCAGGGGGGGCAGAAACCTGTAGGCACCAGGGAAAAAAAAAATTGTGTTTTTTTTATTTTTTATGTTTGTTTGTTTTTTTAGAGATGGGGAGCGACCCATCAGACAAGGGTCGCTCCCCTGGGGGGCAAACTGTGTTTAGACCATTTCTGCCCCCCTTGGGGGCAGATTGGTCGATTTTAGGTCAATCTGCCCCAAGGGGGCAGAAACCACTAGGCACCGGGGATTTGTTTTTTGGCGCCAATGTCACGCAGGGGGAGCGACCCCGTAGGTGAGGGTCGCTCCTGGTGGGGGGTGGGGGTTGGGGATGCAAATTTATTTTAGGCCATTTCTGCCCCCCCTGGGGCAGATCGGCCTATTATTAGGCCGATCTGCCAACAGGGGGGGGCAGAAACCTCTAGGCGCCAGGGCAACATTTTTTTGTGTGTTTTTTTTGTTTGTATGTTTGTTTTTTTAGAGATGGGGAGCGACCCATCAGGCAAGGGTCGCTCCCCTGGGGGGCAAACTGTATTTAGACCATTTCTGCCCCTCTTGGGGGCAGATTGGTCGATTTGAGGTCAATCTGCCCCCAAGGGGGCAGAAACCACTAGGCACCGGGGATTTGTTTTTTGGCGCCAATGTCCCGCAGGGGGAGCGACCCCGTAGGCGAGGGTCGCTCCTGGTGGGGAGGTGGGGGTTGGGGATGCAAATTTATTTTAGGCCATTTCTGCCCCCCCTGGGGGCAGATCGGCCTATTATTAGGCCGATCTGCCACCAGGGGGGGCCAGAAACCTCTAGGCGCCAGGGCAAATTTTTTTTGTGTGGTTTTTTTTTTGTATGTTTGGTTTTTTAGAGATGGGGAGCGACCCATCAGGCAAGGGTCGCTCCCCTGGGGGGCAAACTGTATTTAGACCATTTCTGCCCCCCTTGGGGGCAGATTGGTCGATTTGAGGTCAATCTGCCCCCAAGGGGGCAGAAACCACTAGGCACCGGGGATTTGTTTTTTGGCGCCAATGTCACACAGGGGGAGCGACCCCGTAGGTGAGGGTCGCTCCTGGTGGGGGGTGGGGGTTGGGGATGCAAATTTATTTTAGGCCATTTCTGCCCCCCCTGGGGCAGATCGGCCTATTATTAGGCCGATCTGCCAACAGGGGGGGGCAGAAACCTCTAGGCGCCAGGGCAACATTTTTTTGTGTGTTTTTTTTGTTTGTATGTTTGTTTTTTTAGAGATGGGGAGCGACCCATCAGGCAAGGGTCGCTCCCCTGGGGGGCAAACTGTATTTAGACCATTTATGCCCCTCTTGGGGGCAGATTGGTCGATTTGAGGTCAATCTGCCCCCAAGGGGGCAGAAACCACTAGGCACCGGGGATTTGTTTTTTGGCGCCAATGTCACGCAGGGGGAGCGACCCCGTAGGCGAGGGTCGCTCCTGGTGGGGAGGTGGGGGTTGGGGATGCAAATTTATTTTAGGCCATTTCTGCCCCCCCTGGGGGCAGATCGGCCTATTATTAGGCCGATCTGCCACCAGGGGGGGCCAGAAACCTCTAGGCGCCAAGGCAAATTTTTTTTGTGTGGTTTTTTTTTTGTATGTTTGGTTTTTTAGAGATGGGGAGCGACCCATCAGGCAAGGGTCGCTCCCCTGGGGGGCAAACTGTATTTAGACCATTTCTGCCCCCCTTGGGGGCAGATTGGTCGATTTGAGGTCAATCTACCCCCAAGGGGGCAGAAACCACTAGGCACCGGGGATTTGTTTTTTGGCGCCAATGTCACACAGGGGGAGCGACCCCGTAGGTGAGGTTCGCTCCTGGTGGGGGGGTGGGGGTTGGGGATGCAAATTTATTTTAGGCCATTTCTGCCCCCCCTGGGGGCAGATCGGCCTATTATTAGGCCGATCTGCCCGCAGGGGGGGCAGAAACCTGTAGGCGTCAGGGCAAAAAAAAAAATTTATGTTTTTTTTTATTGTTTGTTTGTTTTTTTAGAGATGGGGAGCGACCCATCAGACAAGGATCGCTCCCCTGGGGGGGCAAACTGTGTTTAGACCATTTCTGCCCCCCTTAGGGGCAGATTGGTCGATTTTAGGTCAATCTGCCCCAAGGGGGCAGAAACCACTAGGCACCGGGGATTTGTTTTTTGGTGCCAATGTCACGCAGGGGGAGCGACCCCGTAGGCAAGGGTCGCTCCTGGGCAGGGGGGGGTTTGGGGGGATGGGGGGGCAAATTTATTTTAGGGCATTTCCCCCCCCCTGGGGCCAGCTGAGCTAGAGGCCAAAATCCACAGGTAGGCACTTTGCAAAAAACACCTCTGTTTTCTGTGAAAAAATATGTTGTGTCCACGTTGTGTTTTGGGCCATTTCCTTTCGTGGGCGCTAGGCCTACCCACACAAGTGAGGTACCACTTTTATGGAGAGACTTAGGGGAACGCTGGGTGGAAGGAAATTTGTGGCTCCTCTCAGATTCCAGAACTTTCTGTCACCGAAATGAGAGGAAAAAGTGTTTTTTGGCCAAATTTTGATGTTTGCAAAGGATTCTGGGTAACAGAACCTGGTCAGAGCCCCGCAAATCACCCCATCTTGGATTCCCCTAGGTCTCTAGTTTTCAAAAATGCGCTGGTTTGCTAGGTTTCCCCAGGTGCCGGCTGAGCTAGGGGCCAAAATCCACAGGTAGGCACTGTTTTCTATGAAAAAATGTGATGTGTCCACGTTGTGTTTTGGGCCATTTCCTGTCGCGAGCGCTAGGCCTACCCACACAAGTGAGGTATCATTTTTATCGGGAGACGAGGGGAACGCTGGGTGGAAGGAAATTTGTGGCTCCTCTCAGATTCCAGAACTTTCTGCCACAGAAATGTGAGGAACATGTGTTTTTTTAGCCAAATTTTGAGGTTTGCAAAGGATTCTGGGTAACAGAACCTGGTCCGACACACAAGTCACCCCATCTTGGATTCCCCTAGGTCTCTAGTTTTCAGAAATGCACAGGTTTGGTAGGTTTCCCTAGGTGGCGGCTGAGCTACAGGCCAAAATCTACAGGTAGGCACTTTGCAAAAAACACCTCTGTTTTCCTTCAAAAATTTGGCTGTGTCCACGTTGCGCTTTGGGGTGTTTCCTGTCGCGGGCGCTAGGCCTACCCACAGAAGTGAGGTATCATTTTTATCGGGAGACGTGGGGGAACGCTGGGTGGAAGGAAATTTGTGGCTCCTCTCAGATTCCAGAACTTTCTGCCACAGAAATGTGAGGAACATGTTTTTTTTTGCCAAATTTTGAGGTTTGCAAAGGATTCTGGGTAACAGAACCTGGTCCGACACACAAGTCACCCCATCTTGGATTCCCCTAGGTCTCTAGTTTTCAGAAATGCGCAGGTTTGGTAGGTTTCCCTAGGTGGCGGCTGAGCTACAGGCCAAAATCTACAGGTAGGCACTTTGCAAAAAACACCTCTGTTTTCCTTCAAAAATTTGGCTGTGTCCACGTTGCGCTTTGGGGTGTTTCCTGTCGCGGGCGCTAGGCCTACCCACACAAGTGAGGTATCATTTTTATCTGGAGACGTGGGGGAACGCTGGGTGGAAGGAAATTTGTGGCTCCTCTTAGATTCCAGAACTTTCTGCCACAGAAATGTGAGGAACATGTGTTTTTTTAGCCAAATTTTGAGGTTTGCAAAGGATTCTGGGTAACAGAACCTGGTCCGAGCCACACAAGTCACCCCATCTTGGATTCCCCTAGGTCTCTAGTTTTCAAAAATGCGCTGGTTTGCTAGGTTTCCCCAGGTGCCGGCTGAGCTAGAGGCCAAAATCCACAGGTAGGCAATGTTTTCTATGAAAAAAATGTGATGTGTCCACGTTGTGTTTTGGGCCATTTCCTGTCGCGAGCGCTAGGCCTACCCACACAAGTGAGGTATCATTCTTTTCGGGAGACGTAGGGGAACGCTGGGTGGAAGGAAATTTGTGGCTCCTCTCAGATTCCAGAACTTTCTGCCACAGAAATGTGAGGAACATGTGTTTTTTTAGCCAAATTTTAAGGTTTGCAAAGGATTCTGGGTAACAGAACCTGGTCCGAGCCACACAAGTCACCCCCTCTTGGATTCCCCTAGGTCTCTAGTTTTCAGAAATGCACAGGATGGGTAGGTTTCCCTAGGTGGCGGCTGAGCTACAGGCCAAAATCTACAGGTAGGCACTTTGCAAAAAACACCTCTGTTTTCCTTCAAAAATGTGGCTGTGTCCACGTTGCGCTTTGGGGCGTTTCCTGTCGCGGGCGCTAGGCCTACCCACAGAAGTGAGGTATCATTTGTATCGGGAGATGTGTGGGAACGCTGGGTGGAAGGAAATTTGTGGCTCCTCTCAGATTCCAGAACTTTCTGCCACAGAAATGTGAGGAACATGTGTTTTTTTTAAGCCACATTTTGAGGTTTGCAAAGGATTCTGGGTAACAGAACCTGGTCCGAGCCACACAAGTCACCCCATCTTGGATTCCCCTAGGTCTCTAGTTTTCAGAAATGCACAGGATGGGTAGGTTTCCCTAGGTGGCGGCTGAGCTACAGGCCAAAATCTACAGGTAGGCACTTTGCAAAAAACACCTCTGTTTTCCTTCAAAAATTTGGCTGTGTCCACGTTGCGTTTTGGGGCGTTTCCTGTTGCGGGCGCTAGGCCTACCCACACAAGTGAGGTATCATTTTTATCGGGAGACGTGGGGGAACGCTGGGTGGAAGGAAATTTGTGGCTCCTCTCAGATTCCAGAACTTTCTGCCACAGAAATGTGAGGAAGATGTGTTTTTTTTAAGCCACATTTTGAGGTTTGCAAAGGATTCTGGGTAACAGAACCTGGTCCGAGCCACACAAGTCACCCCATCTTGGATTCCCCTAGGTCTCTAGTTTTCAGAAATGCACAGGATGGGTAGGTTTCCCTAGGTGGCGGCTGAGCTACAGGCCAAAATCTACAGGTAGGCACTTTGCAAAAAACACCTCTGTTTTCCTTCAAAAATGTGGCTGTGTCCACGTTGCGCTTTGGGGCGTTTCCTGTCGCGGGCGCTAGGCCTACCCACACAAGTGAGGTATCATTTTTATCGGGAGACGTAGGGAAACCCTGGGTGGAAGGAAATTTGTGGCTCCTCTCAGATTCCAGAACTTTCTGCCACAGAAATGTGAGGAACATGTGTTTTTTTAGCCAAATCTTGAGGTTTGCAAAGGATTCTGGGTAACAGAACCTGGTCCGAGCCACACAAGTCACCCCATCTTGGATTCCCCTAGGTCTCTAGTTTTCAAAAATGCGCTGGTTTGCTAGGTTTCCCCAGGTGCCGGCTGAGCTAGAGGCCAAAATCCACAGGTAGGCAATGTTTTCTATGAAAAAAATGTGATGTGTCCACGTTGTGTTTTGGGCCATTTCCTGTCGCGAGCGCTAGGCCTACCCACACAAGTGAGGTATCATTCTTTTCGGGAGACGTAGGGGAACGCTGGGTGGAAGGAAATTTGTGGCTCCTCTCAGATTCCAGAACTTTCTGCCACAGAAATGTGAGGAACATGTGTTTTTTTAGCCAAATTTTGAGGTTTGCAAAGGATTCTGGGTAACAGAACCTGGTCCGAGCCACACAAGTCACCCCATCTTGGATTCCCCTAGGTCTCTAGTTTTCAGAAATGCACAGGTTTGGTAGGTTTTCCTAGGTGGCGGCTGAGCTAGAGGCCAAAATCTACAGGTAGTCACTTTGCTAAAAACAGGTCTGTTTTCTGTGATGTGTCCACGTTGTGTTTTGGGGCATATCCTGTCGCGGGCGCTAGGCCTACCCACACAAGTGAGGTATCATTTTTATCGGGAGACTTGGGGGAACATAGAATAGCAATACAAGTCTTATTGCCCCTTGTCTTTCTCTACATTTTTCCCTTCCAAATGTAAGACAGTGTGTAAAAAAGACGTCTATTTGAGAAATGCCCTGTAATTCACATGCTAGTATGGGCACCCCGGAATTCAGAGATATGCAAATAACCACTGCTTCTCAACACCTTATCTTGTGCCCATTTTGGAAATACAAAGGTTTTCTTGATAGCTATTTTTTACTCTTTATATTTCAGCAAATGAATTGCTGTATACCCGGCATAGAATGAAAACCCACTGCAGGGTGCAGGTCATTTATTGGCTCTGGGTCCCCATAGTTCTTGATGAACCTACAAGCCCTATATATCCCCGTAACCAGAAGAGTCCAGCAGACGTAACGGTATATTGCTTTCGAAAATCTGACATTGCAGGAAAAAGTTACAGAGTAAAACTTAGAGAAAAATTGATGTTTTTTTCACCTCAATTTCAATATTTTTCTTTTTCAGTTGTTATTTTCTGTAGGAAACCCTTGTAGGATCTACACAAATTACCCCTTGCGGAATTCAGAATTTTGTCTACTTTTCAGAAATGTTGCGGTTTCTGGGATCCAGCGTTGGTTTCATGCCCATTTCTGTCACTGACTGGAAGGAGGCTGAAAGCACAAAAAATCGTAAAAATGGGGTATGTCCCAGTAAAATGCCAAAATTGTGTTGAAAAATTGGGTTTTCTGATTCAAGTCTGCCTGTTCCTGAAAGCTGGGAAGCTGGTGATTTTATCACCGCAAACCCTTTGTTGATGCCCTTTTCAGGGAAAAAACCACAAGCCTTCTTCTGCAGCCCATTTTTCCAATTATTTTTTTAAAACGAAATTTTCACCGTTTTTTGGCTAATTTCTTGGCCTCCTTCTGGGGAACCCACAAAGTCTGGGTACCTCTAGAATCCCTAGGATGTTGGAAAAAAGGACGCAAATTTGGCGTGGGTAGCTTACGTGAACAAAAAGTTATGAGGGCCTAAGCGCGAACTGCTCCAAATAGCCAAAAAAAGGCTCGGCACAGGAGGGGGAAAAGGCCTGGCAGCGAAGGGGTTAACATCATCAGTGCCAAAGTCAGACAACGATTCATAAAACTAGCATCTATAAGCAAAATTCTAACAGTAAGACATATTTTCTGCACAAACAGGGCCGGACTGACTGTAGGGGGCACCAGGTGTTCCACCGGGAGGCTGGAAGGGTGGGGGCTGGCTTTGCAGCGGTGAAGGTCTGTTTTGTTTCCGGGTGCCAGTTTTGCAACAGTGCTGCAATA
Source organism: Pleurodeles waltl (assembly GCF_031143425.1). Classification (NCBI taxonomy): domain Eukaryota; kingdom Metazoa; phylum Chordata; class Amphibia; order Caudata; family Salamandridae; genus Pleurodeles; species Pleurodeles waltl. Next base: position 190,482,316 of record NC_090439.1, on the reverse strand, counting down.
TCGACCGCCAGTAACAAAAGCAGCAGTGCTCCACACTTGTAGTATCCCCCTTCCCCAGGGACTGGTCCGACAAAATTGCTTGGGCTGCTTTGAATTCTCAGCCCGGCTCTATGCATTGAAATTAAAGACAAACACATTGAAATGCTCTATGGAAAAAGAGGCAGCACTATGTGATTTTATTATTCATTTACAGTGCGATTGAAACCATATACATTCACAAATTGTCATGAAGTGTACTTCTCATTAAAACAATGACATGAGAAATGAAGTGCAGTACACGATGTGGAAGAGACTGACATCATCCACCACTAAAGTCCAAAGACTTCACTATACAAGTGTACTGAACCAAAAGGCGTAATCAGTCATTTCACCATCTGGCCATCCTATTTTGGAGGGATGTAGCCAGATGGACGGAAGCAGCTGATGCCAAGAACTAGTAATTTACCTTTTTAGGGCATAGTTAAAATGCAAATGAAAGCCTGTAAAAAACCTAAAACAGGATCAGTAATAGCCCTGGCTTCTATCGCAACTTATAAAATGGAGTCACTACATAATATCATTTAAAGCAAGATTGCATGTGTATTTGTAAACCTGACACACCTAAAAGGAATAAAACAACTTTGAATGTAGTACTTCTACTATAATTCAAAGAATGTGAGAGAAAAGTTAAGACTGGCCTGAGTTAAACCGATAAAATGATGTGACCACATTTATTTCTAAAGCTTGGGATACGAGTCTGAAGACCTTATTTAGAGTTTGGCGGGTGGAGTTTACTCTTGTGGGATTGCAAAGGACAATATCTCTGCCATTCAAGGGACCTCCGCCTTGAGTTGTCTGCTGGCCCTGTGGACAATGCTTTATACTGGAAGGAATCACCGCTGAATGTAGGAAAACTTTAACTGACGGTACCACCACCCATTACAGCAAGCCGTCAGACTTTTCAAACATTTTTTTTTTTTTTTTTTTCTGAAACAAATTCCTAAGTTGGGAGACTGTTGTTCAAAAACAACACACTAATGGCACAAACACCATATGAGCTGTCTCTCAGGGTGTTGGTCATTATTAGTGTTTTCCTATCCCTAACTGCCAGGTTTTCCTGGTCACAGTCCATCAGATGCTAAATGAGAAAAGCAGACTGAAGATTTGGCAGAGGGTACTCCATAACTCTAAAACAAGCCCTAACATTTTAGAACCAGAACTGGGGGTGGAGGGTCTAAGCAAGAAAATATACATGATATTGATTCACGCTTGCCTAACCAGTAGAGACACTGATCTAGGTATTGGTGAAAAACCACCAAGATGCTGGGGTGGTAGAGGCCACAAATGCAACAGCCGGCAGAGGCAAGGCTGCTATAGGAAAAGTTCTTCATCATCCGTTAAAGAAAATGCCAGGGACATTTCACAGAAGGAGCTGCTGCAGGCACAACTGAGCATTTTTAAAAGAAATATGTAATGCTGACTATGTCATTAATATTGAGTTGGCATTTTTTGGTTTTACAGAAACAAACCCCCAAAGCATGGGGTTTGTTTCTGTAAAATGAAAACAAACACAAGTCTCTTACGTGTAATGAGTTTTCTTGCTGTTTGTGGGGGTCATTGCTGATTTCTCCTAGTTACCAGTTACCACCACCATGCCTTCCATGGTGGTTGAAAACAATACAAAACTGGTTAAGAAGGTCCGCCCTACATACGCAGGCCTTCTGATGCCTTGGAGCTGGCTGCCCCAAGCAGGTAAGGTTTCTGAGGGTGGAGTCCGCTGAGCATCTGCCACAAAGTGGTCCCTCCATCAGCAAATGATGAAGGGGAAGTGTATGAGCTGGGATGATGGAACATCCAATGGGTTTTGGGGCATTCTCCAAGTCAATTAGACTCTAAATGACCCTCGGTCCAGAACAAAAGTCTTGAAAAATTAAAGTGTTTAAAAAATCTGGTATATCTGGTTTTTTTTTTCAGGTTTAAACATATTATTTGTAAATGAGGTAGGGATGGAAAGTTGGCAATCATGTCACACGAGATGGGTCTGTAAGGAAGGAAGAAAGCAAGGAATGTAAGGGGAGACCAAAGGCACATCACAGAAGATCAGCAGAATGAAGACAATGTGGAAGATGTGAGAACACCTTTAGACAAGCACTACCGTTTTTAATTAGCTGAACAATCTAATTGAATTGTAGTAGGTAAACGTGTACTTACAACAATAGGATGTGAACATGGACATGGAACTACAAAATCATTAATAGGATTTGGGAGCAATTTCAGTTTACATGTTTGTAAATTAAGTGTTACTTATGTTTTAGCTTTATTTTAATGAATCTATAGGTGGAGTTAATCGTTTGAAAGTGATGAAATAGTATTGTATTTTAACTTTTAAGATACAGTGTAATTGTTGAGTGTTGATATCCTAGACGTTTTACCCCTTAAACTATATTTGTGTTAATAGTTTTCATTCGATACTTGAATTCATGTGTGTATTGGAATAAATCTATTGCAATTGAATTGAAATTGTTATGAAGTGTTCTGGTGTGTTTTTTTTGTCTTAAACTAATTAGGCCTCTATTAGGTCTTATCTTCGTCTTTGTAAAATGGCTGCCAAATCCCAGTGTTCAATCTTTGTCCATATTTTCTAGCTAGATACCACATTCATCAGCATATGTGTTATTATGTATGAAGTATCATCGTTGAAGAACTTGCTGAAGGAAGCCTTTTTCTTACTTTCAAGTCTTTTTTTGCTGGCAGACTTTATTGCATTAATTCTCAATTTTTTGTTGTTTACGAAACCAGTTTCTTCTGATATCTCTGGGTGGCATTGGGTCAGAAGGGATGAATCAATATTCATATAGTGGGTTAGTGCTAAGATGGTAGGGTTATGTGACATTTTTAATATATAAATTGTGACTCGTAATAACGCTCATAACATGCTTACTTTGCAGGTTCACTTAGTTCCTATGCGGAAAATGGCTAAATAAACTCTCATATTTGCGGGTGAGCCAGACCTTTTGAACATCTGTTAGTTTAGATGTAGAGTGAATGGTAATTTATGTTATAGTGCAAAAGATTAGGATGTGAGAAGTATGTGATTTGTATATATGGGTTTTGTTAGCTCAATTACATGTCTGAGTAATTTCCACAATACAGCCACTGGGAAAGGCGTTTTTCATATTTAATATGGAAGCAGTTAATGATTTTTTCTACAATGTTGTCGAATTCAACATCACAAAAATGGCCACATTTTACCAAAACTACCATGTTAGGTATGATAGGGTAGTTGTGGTAGGTCAGAGCTAGGTAGGTATTGTATGTAAAGTATGTTATGTTAGGTATGATAGATTGGATGGGATTAAGTAGGTTTGGTAGGTGAGTGAGTTATTTAAAGTATAATAGGGAGGTCTTACGGTAAGCTAGGTATAGTAAGTAAATATAAGTGAAAGATGGTAGGTAGGTATGATAATCTAGGTATGGTAAGTAGCATTGCTAGGTATGGAAGTAGATATGATAGTTTCGAATTGTTCAATTTGGCAAGGTGGGGATGGCATGGTAGGCAGAGATGAAGGCAGGGTAGTCATGGTACCTATGTTAGGTAAGTCTGCCAGATAAGTATAATAGATATGATGGGGAAAGTGATATGGTAGGCATGATAGGCTAAGCATGTTAGATTACATATTCCAATTAGGTTAGATATGATATGGTAGATATGAGAGGCTAAGTTGGATAAGTTAGGAATGGTTGCTGGGGTAGGTGTAATAGGATAAATATGGTAAAGTAGGTATAGTTGTCGGATTTGGTAAGGTAGATTAAGTATGGTAGGTAGGTAGGTATGGTAGATGGGCACAATAGATGAGTTATGGTGTGAATATTAGTTATGGTAATTTGTGGCATGTAAGTATGACAGGTAGGTATTTATGGTAACTTATGTAAGATTGGTTAGGTATGATTAGGTATGGCTGGAGTGAATAAGATCTTATACAGTGCACTACCACACCAACTATGAACTGAGTGTTGAAGTGGACATGACTCTATTACTGTTAGAATTACCACGTTTTCGTCTTTTTTTTTTTTCTTAAAAGTACCTTTGAAATAACTCAAATGTATGTTGAGCTGTGAGCTGTTCCAGGGCTTAGGAGCCAGTTATCTAAAGAAGACTTGACTTTAGGGCTTTTTCTGACAATTGTGTATTGTCTGTGTGTATTGTTGTGTGTAGTATGTAGTTGTGGCTTGAATGTTATAAAAAGACGTCGGAAGCTGACTTTGCATTGTAAGTAGTAAATGTAAAAAGCCTTCACAGCAAAGTATTCCATAGTCAATACTTTGGTGAAGGGTCAGTATTCGCATGGCACCTTCAGGAAAGCATATGGATGCACAAATCTTTACTTTGTGACAAAAAAGATGTATGTTCAACAACATGTTACAACAGCAAAATACAACTAATGAATGTGCAAGGGTGCTTACTGAATAACACCAAATATTTATAAAAAAGATCTGGAGTGCAGAAACTATGATCTGAATCAATACTGACAAGGCTAATGCCATTCAAGCAGTGCTGAAAGGAGCCTTTCTGCACAATATTAGTAAATACACACACACCCAGACACACACACATATCAGACTGAAGAGCAATAACTATATAGTTTCAAGGACACCACCAAACCTAACCCAACATCCCAAGCATACGTCAGTTGAAACTGCACTGAAACAACCGGTTGTTGGAGCAGGATAAAAATTATATTATTTTATTACATATGAGACCGTGCTTGATACTAGCCTAAGATATATGGATCATTTGACTTAGTTGTATGACGATGTAGTGGTAACAGAGCTCATTGACCCACCCTGTAGCTATAACCACTGCCCCATGATGTCTGATATATATCACTTGGAGCCAGGGTCACAAACAATGACAAGCCTCAAATAACAATAAATATTATTCCAGGAGACAACAGAGAGGTTACCAAGGTGCCTTAATTGGCCTATATTATATGCCAGACAAAGACAACCCTGCAAGTAATTAATTTGTTTAAAAAAAAGTAGAGGCTCAAAGTATGTCTGCTGGCATTGCCGAATCCTGAACTTTGCTGTCCAGTCTTCACTCCACCATATATCTCTTTCTTCCATCAACATACACTTCTTGTCTCATCTGTGCTGAAGGATCTATTTCTTCCCTGAGTTCTCTCTTTTCCACTGTTTTCCTATTTCGCTCCTCTTTTTATTTTTCGTATTTTTTCCGTTCTGTCTCTGTGCTGGGTCAAAGTTTGATCATAAAAAATAAGACCTGGGTATTAAAACGAAGGGTGGGCTGATACTGCTGCAATGGTGAGCACATAAAGCACAAAGCAGGGCAAGGGTAGGTGAGAAAAAGCTGGTTCTTTTTGACAAAGAGTTAGGTGACAAACCAATAATACCATTTTTTTCACTCACTTCTGTCTAACAATGTTATTTTGAGGCTCGCCACCTACACCAAAAAAAAAGAAATACCTCAGCCATAGAATACGCCCATTAAATCGGATTAGTGAAAGTAGAGAACCTTGAAAAGTTTGGATGGTCAAATAAATTAAATTATTAAAAATGTAATGGACATGCACTCTATTCGACTTTTTTGGTTTTCTTTGTGGTAAAAATATCCATACTTCTGGGACAAACATGGGCGTTTACTGGCTGCATTTGGCATAAATAATATTTGAGGGGGCGGACTGTAATGTCCCCTCGAGTGAGGGCACATCCATCACAGACCCGGAGTAGACTTAAATCATAGGGAAACTTGTTAGCAGAAAGAACCATAACACAATTGACGCCTTCCTCCCTCTTCACCCTCTGAAGTGAGATTAAGACAGGGGATAGATTTTCACGCTCTTTGATAGCCAGCTGCTTTTCGGACTAGCTGTAATCAGTTTGAAGAAATGAAGGGGAAGCACAGTATAAAAGGATTACTATAATCCAAGCAGCACACATTAAGCAAACCTTCTTGTGATCACCAGACAGATATCGATTCCAGCCTTTTTCTCACATTGTAACATGCGCCGTTGATTGTGTTGGATGTACACCGTGACCGACAAGCCCAAGAAGCTAGGTGTAGCCACGGCGTTTAAATGTCAGTACGGGGTACTGGTCGTGGAAGCCGTCAGCATGACTTGAAGGGAGCCTACTCACCCCTACCTTGGGGTTCAGAGAGTAAAATGAACTGGTCTAGAGTAATACCTTGGAAATAACAAACTGTAATAACGCAAGGGCCATTTTAACCATGCATTTATTTATTCGAAAACGCCGTTAATGTGAACTACACACAGTAACCAGTGTGCCACGTAGATTCCCTCACCTTTTTATAAGGGGCCTCCTCTGCTTCCAGTAAGGGCAAGTAGATGCCAGAACTGAGTTCCTGTCTGGATTGTCCCAGTGGTGCAATTGTCTTATTAACTGACTAGGTCCACCTCTCACTAATACCAACTTTTGACACATATTTGCTGTAACAACTCCTAGGAACTAAAACCTAACTTTCTACATTTAAAAACAATTTAATGAAAAGTTGAATCCATGCACTATGGTTTTTACAAAACATCATATGCTAAGGAGATGCCCAAATTTGTTCACTCAGACCTTAAATTATAAAAACATTTAGATGTTTATTCATTGATATCTATCCCTTTTAAATCACAATGGTGGTGCAACAACTGCTTAAATGTAGAAGTTGTGCAACTAAGATCAATCCCTCCAGCCAGTCCCACGCTTCCTCTGGTGTTGACAAGTGCCAGGTTTTCCCCTCAGCCACCACTCCCAGTTGCACTGAAAAGAGCATGGAGTACTTTATGTGCCACTCTCGGAGGACTTGTTTTACTTCAGCGAAATTATGACAGAGTCTTTGTACCCTGAGAGTGTAGTCTGGGAACATGTTTATGACCGTATTCCCAATCTTGACCGGTGGGACCCGATGAGCCACCTGGATTATGACACTGTGGTCTCTGTAGTTGGAGATCTGCGTTATTATTGTGTGTGGGTGTGCATCCGGCTTTGCAGGATCACCCTGGACCCCTTGTGCTCTTTCCACTGAAAAATATTTTTAGAGTCCATGTGGTTGCAGAACATTGAGGATGATGTCCTCAAGGAACAAGTCGACTGCTGGGCACTCTGCCCTCTCATGCACTTTGACCAGGCGAATATTATTGTGTCTTGAGTGACCCTCAAAGTCTTCAGGCTTTGCATCAAGATTCTCTGTAATAGAGTGTAGGTTCCTGACCTGCTTCTTTAAGGAGACAGTTTTGGCTTTCAGAGAAGTAAGGGAGTCTCCCACTTCCTTCACACGTGTGCTCATATTACCTAGATTTGCTCTCACAAGAGTCAATTTGGTTGGGATTGTATCAATTTCGGTTCTTAGGGCCCCCTAAACTCCCTGTATTGTCGCCGTGATATCCTTGAGCGTAGATGTGTCTCTTTCTTGTGGGGACTGTTTGTCTTGCCTCATGTGTCCTCCACGGCTGGTTTGCTTGAGTCTTCACAGGTAAGGGTATATCTGTCTAGCTCGGTTTGTTGTGGGGCAAGCAGCCCCCTATTCTCTTGTCATCTGCACTGAGATGTAAGCTATTCCTCTTTGTGGGGGGCTACAGAGGTACACGCCGCTGCCTCCCAGGGGATCAGTCCAAAGATGCTACTCCCTGCGGCCCGTTGGTTTTCTCCCCAGTAGTCCTGCAGGTTTCCTGGATAGGCAGGAGTAGATGCTTCTGCACTGGAGATGGAGGAACACAGGTTCGATGCTTGGAGCCTATCCAGCATTGGGCCCACGACCAGGTCCACTCCTCTGCACTTGCTCCACAAGCAAGCACTTAGTGTGCATGCCCTTCTCGTCACTCCTGGCGCAACAGAGGTGCTGAGTGCCACAGAGTTCTCCTGTGTTGTGTCTCTGCAATGCATCCATGTTCACTCTGCCTGCAGGGCCACCTCCCAGCTGCCACAGTCCATAACTGTTTCTGCCCTTTGGGAGGTGAGAAGTCAGTGAAGTCCCTTCCCAGGGCACAGAGGGTCACCACATTTCTTATCAGGGCTCTGCACCGACAGATCTGCCATCCAAATAGTCTTAGGCCCACCGGTTCCACCACTCACCTGAGCCCCAATGCTATGCTTGATAAGCCTGTTGGGTGCCCCCTCAGGTAGTTGTTGAACTGGATGTAACATCTCCACACAGTGCAGACAATGGCCTTGTGCACTCACCGACTCCTCTTACTGCTAGCCCATCTCTGTGTAGATGCTTGGTGGGGGGGTGGGGGGGCAGCTCAGTCTTTGTTTAGGCCCACGCAGGGGGCTGATGGCAGATGTGTTTAGATGCAGCCTCCCTCCACAATGGGGCGACTGTCCACAGTTGCAGGCATTTGGATCAATGATTTGTGACGGGTCTTGCCTCTGCATGAATGGTGACAAAGAGGCCCTGCAGGACTTGCAGCAAAGATGGCACACACTGCTCAGTGCTGGGGTGCTTTCCTGCTGTAAAACGCAATGTGGTGGTGTTCGTTGTCAACGATGACCAAAGACATCACGTTGAGGAGGTTGACTGGGTACAGTGTGTCCTGCTGTGGCTGATCAGTCCGATGCGGGCTCGAAAAGCTCTGCCACACGTCTGGCACGAGTGGCCTGCTGGGTTGGTTGGCAAAGAGTTGGCTATGAATTTGGGCAGCTCATGCTTCTTCTGCACCACTACAATCCTGCTCTGCTCGTAGGAGTTAGCGCCTTTGTTGATACAGCTTCACCAGGCGGGGTGGTCTTGTACTAGGATTTCCCAGGAGTCCGGGTCAATGTCAAAGCTCTCCCAAAGACTTTCAGCGTGTCCTTGAAGCACTTTTTCTGCCCACCTTGTGTGTATTTGCCTTTCGCCAGTTCACCATAGAACAGTCTCTTGGGGAGATGTATGTCTGGCACATGTACAGGGTGGCCTGCCCACCTTATTTGGGCTGTCCTCAGCAAGGTGTTGTGTTGATACTTGGCAAACCAGCTTGAGAGAGGACATCTGTGTCTGGAACTTTATCCTGCCAGGTAACTTTCAGCAGCCTTCTGAAGCAGTTAATGTGGAAGCGATTCAGCTTTTTAGCATGGCGCTCATACACAGTCCATGTCTTACAGGCATACAGAAGTGTGGGCAGTATGACTGCCTTATACATCTTCAGCTTTGTGGACAGTTTGACGCCTCTCCTCTCCCACACTAACTCCCACAACTATCCAAATGCAGAGCTTGCCTTGGTGACGCGTGTTTCTACCACACTGTCAATGTTCACAGATCTGGATAGTGTGCTGCTGAGGTATGTAAACTTGTCAACAGACTTATACAACATTGTTAGAAACTGTGCATTGTGAATGAGGCTTCCATCATGTACTCAAAGTATAATTTTCAAGGTCTTCTTTTGGAAGTGTTAGTTTAGATGTACTAATTATTTTCTTGATAACTAATTTTATTGAGTTTTGCACATGAATAGATTACATACAGGCAACACATTGCACATAATCACTCCAATGATAACAGTACCCACGTGTATTAGCCATATTTATTTGCGAACACATATGACAGTTCTATATCCAGTCCTCCAACTTCCATCATTGCAGTTCTATGGGAACTGTCTCAACCATTTCCCCCATGCACAGCCATGTTTCCTAGGGCAACCCCTTGCCTCGTAGACTGCTTTCTCCTGTTGAGAACACCAATTAACCCCTCTGTGCCACTGAGTCATGATGGGGGGGGAACAGGTGTCTTCCAATGAGCCATAATATCCTGTTTAGTGATCAATAGGGCTGTTCCCAGAAAATACTTTTCAGCTATCGTACCATCCACACCTTCCTTGACCCTCAGCAGGATCACCAAGAGGGTGTAGCAAGACCTCCGGCCTCAAGATCTCTGCGAGTTCCGCTGTTATGGCGGACCAATATCTTTGGATATGGGAGCATATCTAGATAATGTGATAAAAGTCGGCTGGGGTAGCATCACATCGGGGCAGTCAGGTTCTGAAAGGAGACTCTGTGGTGTTAGACAGGAACTGTGTAAATAACTGGTTTTAATTAGCCTCAATCGAGCAGAGATAGTGAGAAATCTTGGTGCCATCAGGACATCTTCCCAGTCATCTTCCTGAAGGGGGCCCATCCAGCCTTCCCAATGGGTTCTAAGCTGGTCCAAGCTGCCTGGGGTATTTGTGATGAGTGTGCAATAGATTTGGGATATTTTCCCCTTTACCCACTGCTGCCCCATAAGTTTAGCTTCTAGAGGATTGAATTCCGGAACGGGGTAGGTGTGTGGGACTTGAGCTTAGAGAGCATGGTGTAATTGTAAGTATTTAGAAATTGAGTAGATGGAAGTGTATATTCTTGATAAAGGTCTTGGAACAACTACATAGATGTACTAATTCTATGAGCCACTGAGTGAACAGGTGGAAGATTCCTTACCCTAAGAAGTGGGTTAGTACTAAAGATTTAGAATATTACATTTTGTTTCTGATTTGCCAATGCAACCCTAACCATGATCATACCATGCTGAATTTGCAGAATCTTTAATAGCTTTTGTGATTTGTCTCTACAATCTTTGGGCTTCTGTCTTTCCTGTGTTTCTTTTAATATTTTCCTCGTAGGAGACTTGCCATGCTCCTCCCTTTGCTTAAATTTGCAACTGTGATGCTGCCAGTACTTTTTATGAGTTTCACACTTAACATTTTTACTTAGATTCTGCTGTACTAGGTATTATTAAGTTTATGGTTTTGAATTTATCTGTACTTCTGTGATTGGGCCTTCATTGTATTTCATGCATTTTTCTCTTTCATTTTAACTATGCTGTTACAAATTCACTTTTTGACTTATCTTTTTATCTATAACTCAGTACTTTATGCTTCCAATATTTTTTCTCTTTAACTCTGCTAAATTGAGTTTTCCTGATAAGTGTAGCCTCTAACCGCTAGATCAATTGGAGGCTCCAGAGATTAATTATTGTGATAAAAAAGAGGTGATCAAATATTGGGGTTGAGGATATTATAGGGCTTCAGCTCCCACAAGACTATTCCCTAACATCAGAGAAAATCCTCTATATTCTTGAAAGGAGCTGTAGAGTGTGTATGGAGTGTACCTACTGCATTGGTCAGATGTGAATTAGTTGCTGCGTTTGATGGAGCAGAGCGCAGCAAGAGAAAGATTGGTGGAGAAGTCAGCATGATTCTGATAATGATGGCGCACTGAATGCAGAGAAATATGTTGAATGCTGTTGCAGATTTGAGCCCGGTGAAAGAAGATTGGACTACGATTTTGAACTGTAAATAGATTAAGGACTAAGAATAAGCTTATTACTTATACAGGAGTCAAGGATATGCTTAAAGACACTCAGGCATAGCCTGCCCGACTGTGATATCTGAGGAAGCTGTAGGTACAGTTTTCGTGCAGTGACTGCTAACAAAAAGTAAGAGCCAACTGATGGCCATTTGCATCAGATGGCATACCAAGGTGTTAGCTATGTTGCTAATGGTTGCTAGCCATTGTGTGGCCTCACAGGAGAGAAAGAAATAGGATATTGAATGAAAACTGATGTAATTGAAATTACAGAATATGTAAAGGACAATTATGGAAATGGGGTGGGGAGTCCCACAAAAATGAGAAACTAGAGGGTGGGGAAGGAGGGGGGAACCTGAAAAGCAAAGGAAGAGGCAGGCAAGAAGCCACAGAAGCAGGAGGCTTTTGTTTTGCTTGTGGTCAGTTGGGGGCATCGGAAACAAGATTGCCCTAACACCATGTCAAAGGCACAAGGTCTCCTTGATCAGCCTGAGTTTTATCAGGTATTCCAGAACTCTTTTTCTGAGTTTTAGTACAGCTCAAAAGGTTCAGTCCATGCTATGAATACATTTATCCCAGTAGGACAAAAGAGCCCCTTTATAGATTGTTTTATTAGTGGCAAACATACCACCTGCCCTATTGGCAAACAAACTAGCTACTCAGCTCGAAAAATGTAAAAATTCCTCACTTAACGTCTTTCAATTCATAGATGCAGTCTGTACTTCTAATCAAAGAGCCCCCAACCATTTGTTTGCTCCTCTATCTATCTGCTTAAGGCCTATTAGCAATAAATATTCCTTCTCCCTCAGTTTGATCGCCTTAGCCAATCTGCAAGACCGATATATCTGCACAAGTTAAATTGCACTTTGTTTTGTACCACTGATGATGTGTTTCTAAATATACCACAGCACAAAGAAAAAAGCAGAATACAACATTTATGTCTCCCCCAATTTAACTGAATTACTTTCACATTTACCTTCCACATTGTAGTCCTCAAAACACAATGATGTGGGATTAAATTTATGGATTTATGATGTACCCATCCCAAGCTTCCCTGTGGACACCAACCCTGTCTCCATCCTTTCTTGCACCTTTGGCCCCCACAGCCCCAAAAGTCCAATGTTTCACAGTGGTAGACCACTGTTATGCCTTATTTTCTAATCCCTGGAAATGAAGAGAGCCTTTATCTATTCACATTCTTGTTCTGAGGGTATCAACTTTAATGGAGGCAGCTCCCTCAAGAATTTACATTCACCTCAAGTTTCACTCAAGCCTTACAGAAGGATCTGAATATGTTAGTTCAATATGTTGATGATCTGTTATTAGCATATGTTACTGTAGGTCACTGAAAGGTGGATTCCATCTACCTCCTCACTGAATTGGAAAATAAAGGGCATAAGGTTTCAAAGTAAGAATTATAGTTCTGCTTTCTCCAAGTGCAATTCCCTTGATTATTAAATCTCCACTGGTAAGTGCCACCTGTCCTCTGATGAAGTTGAAGCTATTTGTAAGCTGCCCCAACACAACATTGTCTCCCAAGTACATATGTTTCTGGACATGGCTGGGTTTTTTAGACAATGGATTCTGGCCTATGCTGAAATAACAAAGCCCTTCCAAAATCAGAAACAAAAAACACCCCAAACCCTTGCAGCAGTCTAACAAAGTCCAAAATGCACATGTGAAAATTAAACAAGTCGTGACTTCTGCACCTGGTTTGAAGTTCCCTGATTAGCCAAGCCTTTCACGTTGTACTGTCATGAATGGAATGGGTTTGCACTTGGTGTGTTACCACAATGATAAAAAAAGAAAATCCACGGTCTATTATTCCTTAACCTTGGATCAAGTCGCAGCTGGGTTCTTAAAATAGTAATGATTTGTGGCGACTGCTGCAAACCTCATTAAAGATTTTGAGAATATTGTGTTGAGCTGTCCTCTGACTCCTGCAGTGCCACATGTTGTTATTGCTCTTTCCTTAACGACAAGGGCCCTGCACCTTTCTACAGCCCAATTGACCAAATAAAGCATTCTACTGCCGTCTCATGTCACCCTTGCTAAGTGTCTTGCCCTGAACCCTGCCTCTTTAATGCCCAGGTTTGAAGAGGGGGAAACACCATGATTGTTTACTCATCACTACCCATGTGACCAAGCCCTTTGTTGTTTTTACTGCGGTGTCCATTCTCACATATACTCAGAGATTTCATCCCTCAGTTCAGAATACTGAATCAAACCTCTAGAGACCGAGAAACACACTTCTTTGTAGCAGTAGTGCAAGAAGTTTGCTAGGCATTTTGCGTAGATTAGCATTTGCACTGTGCTTATCACCCAGAATTATCAGGGAAGGTAGAAAGGAACAATGGCATTCTCAAAAATAAAATTGCTTAGAAATGCTCAGAAACGTAATTAAAATGACCAGAGCCCGGCCCCTAGTACTATGGTTCTTCAGGGCAATTACGCACAGAAAACAGAGCTACACCCCTATGTAATAGTCATGGTTTGACCCATAATTCTGACCTCAAACCTACCGGTCACAGCTGCAAAGTTAGATTTACAATCAAATGATGATGCAATCTTACAGTATTGCACAAAGCTCATACCCTGGTTCTTCAGTTTTGGTTCTCAGTCCCAAGCAACCTTACCTAAGTGTCCGGCCGGGCCTGCTACTACCTCCAGCCTGAAGACTGGGGGCATCTGTGTGCATCAGAGGAAGTCTGCTTTACAACCTTGCTTCCATGGGCCTGGCTAGAGAGTCCTCATCACCACCACAGTTGTCAGATGTTGTGATCTAGCAACGTGAATCCACTCATATCACAGCAAGCGAGTTATTCAACTTACAAATGACACTGCTCCTGCCTCTGCTTACAGATTTGTGCCTTGTCTAGGCCAGGACCCTCTGTTGAGACTGCTTCTACTATTTTACTACCTGCCAGTGGGACAGGTCATCTATGCCATCCTCTATTCCTGCCCCTACACATCCATGCAATGCTGCCCCCACCACATCTCATCATTATCACCATAGTTACAGGTAAGCAGCCTTTACCCATTAACTGGATCCTGATTTGGGTCTGGCCTGCTATATTTGCCACTGCCTTGAGAATCTGGCTGATAGTGGGATGCATCATCACTGTGGAATGGGGAGTTATTCAAAGGCCTAACTGTACTGAACCAGCCTGGTGTAGAGCCACTGCTGTATCTATGTGACCAACTTCTATGTGCTGTTGCTAGAGAAATAGACATTTTTTTTTTTATAAATTGCTTTTATTGAATTTTGCAGTGTTAAAATTAACATTAACACAACCACAACATTGGTCACATATCTCCCCTATAGATTGAACTTTATATGGATAGATCATAATCATGGGACTAACAAACCTGCTAAGGTCTGTGGGTCGGACACTCTATTTACCATATTGCAGCAAAGGACTCTGTTCTCTGTTCACAGCCCCGAACCTACCCATCCTCCCCATACCCTGTCGTACTTGGCAGGACAGCCTCTCGCATTGTAGACAAGTTCTTCTTGGGAGGCGCACCAGTCTACCCCTCTGCGCCATTTTGCCAGCGTGGGGGCTGACTCTGAGAGCCATCCCGAGGCTATGTCCCTTTTGGCATTAGGCAAGCCGCGCCCACAAAGGCTCGTTCAGCCCTGTTGGAGCCCACTCCTTCTAAAACTCCTAGTAGGATTGGGAGGGGGGGCGGGAGTTATCTCAGTCTGTAGGACGCAGGACAGTTCTGTCAATATCGCATGCCAGTAATGTCTGGACATGCCCATACCATATGGAAAAAGTCAGCTGTCAGGGCGGCACATCGGGGGCACCCTGCTTGTTGTCTAAGGCCGGCAGTGTGTAGTCTTTGGGGGGAGAGGTACGCTGCGTGGAGAAAGTATGCCTGTACTAATCGCAGACAGGAGGATATGGTCACCAATCTTGGGGCCATCAAAGCGTCTCTCCAATCCTCATCCTACATTGGGCCTACCCATTGCTCCCATCGTACTCAAAGCGCAGCGAGGGGTTGCGATGTGTTTATGATCAGTGTGCGGTATATGAGTGATACCCCCTCTTGCCCAAGCGCCCCATGAGTGTTTTGGCCTCTATGGGGCTGTATTCTGGTAGAACTGTTCCTGCTTGAAGATGTGTTGGTAGGGTGTGGCGGAGTTGTAAGAATTTGTGGAACTAGGTTTGACTGAGTGAGAAATGTTGTTGTAGCTCTCCGAAGGACCGCATATGAGTTCCCACCCAAAGGTCACCAAGCAGTGAAATTCCCAGCAGATCCCACTTGTGGAACCCTTGCAATGTAGAAACCTTCTTCAGCCATGAGCCTTGCCACAGGGGGGGTCTGTTGAGTCAGTCGGTGTCCCCACCCTGTCTCACGCTGTGCTGGCCTCCATCCCGTGAGTACCACCTCTGGGATCCTGCGTGATATGTGGTCACTGTATAGCATGCCAAATAAGCCGGTGAAGCTTAGGATCAAAAGCTCCAGTTGGTAGGCAGGGTCCGACCAACCTCCACCCAACCAATCATTGTTTACTAGTAGGTGCATCGCTAGGTGGTATAGATGGAGATCGGACATCCCCAGACCACCTTCGTAAACATCTTTTTGGCAATTCCGGAACACGAGGCGCGGACGGGAGCCGTGCCATATAAATTGTCGCGCCATTGTTTCCATCTCGACGAACCACCGCCGGGGGATCGGATGGGAAAAGTTTTGCAGCAAATAGAGAAATCGGGGGAGGACCATCATTTTGTATAATGCTATATGTCCAAGTATGATAAGTGGTAGAGATCTCCATTTCTGGAGATCCTCTTTGATCCGTTTGGTTAGGGGAGTCACGTTTAGAGCCCACGCTAGTTCTGGCAGGAGTGCTATTTGTAATCCCAAGTACCGGAAGCTGTTTCGTTTAGTGGGAATACCATGTTGCCATTCGGGGTGTTCCCCAGAGTGACCGAGTGGGATCAACAAGGATTTAGTGCGATTGACAGTCAGACCCGATGCCTCGGCGAACAGTCCAAGTAACTGCGTCACCCTGGGTCCACTGCTGGTCGGGTTGGCCAGATATTTGAGAACGTCATCAGCATATAATGCGATACGGTCCTCCTTTCCGGTAAGCCATGACCAACCCTCAACTAGGGGGTCCTCGCGTATCAGTTTCGCTAGCAATCCGATTGCTAGATTAAATAGGAGGGGGGAATGGGGACATCCCTGGCGAGTCCCTCTTAGGATGGGGAATGGATCCGAGACCACCGCATTGACTTGTACCCGGGCAGACGGTTTGGAGTAGAGGAGGCCCACCAGGGCACAGAACCACGGTCCCAAGCCCGCCTTTCACAGGACACAGCGCAGGTATGACCAGTCCACTGTGTAGAAGGCCTTTTCAAAGTCCACCATCATGAGAGTCAGAGGGGAGGTGAGGATGGCCCTATGGGCCAGGGTCACATGTAGACGCCTGATACAGTGTCGGGTGCCTCTGGTCGGTGTGAATCCGCATTGGTCGGGGGGGACCAGTGTGGGCAGCACCTTCTTCAGTCTTAGAGCCAATACCGTCGAGAAGATCTTGAGGTCTGTGTTAAGGAGTGATATGGGGCGGTATGCCGCACAGTCCCGGGAGGGAGGTCTAATCTTTCGAATCACCACAATAGTGACGTGATCCAAGCCTGGGGGGAAGCCTCCCGTCTTCTCAGACTCCTCGTACATTGGCAGTAGATGGGGGGGCTAGTGTATCCCGAAATTTTGTGTAAAATTCAGCCGGGAAGCCGTCGGAGCCGGGCGTCTTACCCGTCGCCAGTTCCGTAATTGCTGCTCTGATCTCCTCCAGGTCGAGAGGTTCATCAAGTACATGTCTCTTGTCGGCGTCAGACCTGGGGAGAGCCACTTCCATCAGTATTGGGGCTTCCACCTCTGCGGGGGCCGAGGGTGTTCTTCATAGAGATGTCGGTAATAGGTCGCGAAACCTTGCGCAATTTCACTTGGGGTCCGCAGGACGGCACCTGTGCCGTCAACGATATCTGGGACCACTCTATCTGCCATCGGTCTAGTGGCGATCCAATGTAAGAGTTTACCGTTTTTGTCTTCCCACCCATACACTCGGGCCATGGAGGCCCGCCACATATGTTTCGCGGTTTCGAGTGTGGTGTGTTGGACCTCCTCCCGGATCATGGTCAACTGTCGCGTGATTTTCTCGCTGTTGGGCGCTGTTACCTGGCTCTCCAGGCGTATCGCCTCTGCTTCAAGAGCGGATAATTTATGGTTACAAGCATATTCTTGAGCACGGAGGAGCTGTTTGGCATGGCCCCTAATGACGGCTTTGCCTGCTTCCCAAATGTTGCCCGGTGATGCCATGTAGCCCATGTTCAGGGTGAAGAATTCAGAAAGGTGTTCGCCCAGTTTGTGGGCATACTCGTCCTCCTGTAAGGACCAGGCATTAAGATGCCACATCGGGCGACGGTTTGCATTCCCACCGCTGAGACGAAGGAGAAGTGACTCGTGATCCGACACACCGTGGGACAGGATTTCTTCCCCCGCGAGTTGGGATAGGTCGAAGGCGGGCACAAGGAGGAGGTCGATTCGTGCGCGTGTATGGTGTGCTGCCGATGTGTGGGTATTTTGTCGTGTGCCAGGATGCTAAACCCGCCACACATCACAGAGACCCAGGCCCTCCATCCATCTCTTCAGTCGGGACGCCCCTGCTTTACGGCTGGTAGACGGGGGCCAGTTATGTCTATGTCGGGGTCTACCACAGAATTAAAGTCCCCTCCCAGCACTGTCAGACCCGGGGGGAGTCCCGCTAACACCCCCCCAGTAAGTCTAGAAATTGCTCCCTTGCCCCTGGAGGATTATAGGCACTTAGGATATTGATCGGGTGCCCCTCGAGCATGCCTGACACCGCTGCGTATCGCCCCTGCGGGTCAAACTGGGAAACTGTTACCACCAATGGCAGAGAGCGGTGCAGCAAGACACTACTCCCCTTGAGCCCCTGGAAAATCCGGCGTGATAAACCCTGTCGTATCCCCCTCTCGCAAGCACTGGGCATCTAGTACCCGGCAAGTGGGTTTCCTGGAGCAGGACTATAGACGGGGTCAGTCTGTGGATGGTGGAGTAGACTGCAGAGCGTTTGATTTTATCTAAGAGTCCGTTTACGTTCCACGAGAGAACTCGTTTCGACTGTTCCAACATATGTGCGTGTGTAAATATGTCCCATGAGAGACAACCGTTTTGACCTCCTGTAGTGACCGATTTAACAAAAACAGAGTAACAAAATGCACGCCCAACCATGGGCGACAGAACATAAACCTTCCCCTTTCACCCCCTAACTGCCCCCCTCCCCATACTTCCACCCCAGAAACATCTGTCGCCCAAACCAGTGAATGCAAAGTGTTAATGGTATGCGTGGAGTGGTGGACCCCTCCATAAAGACGGAGTTCTGCAATATGGCATTCAGCCGTCTCAAGCCCGTCACTGTGCACTTTCAACATCTGCTCTGTCCTCGCCGGTCCGTGGGGTCCCGATGGGTCAATCACACAAGATCCGGTGGGACTGGCTGAGGCGGTCTTCTTCGGGCCAGAGCCAGATCCCCACTGCCCGAGCCCCTTGGCACGGTCCCCTCCGTGTGCACATCTGGGTTCGCCCGGTCGTTCGCAATCATTCGACAAGGCGGGCTGCTCTGTTTCCTCCTGCGAGAGCCACGGGAGTAATCTGAGTCATTTTGGTTATTCCACGTGTTAGAAATTGGGTCTCTAGTTGGCAGACATTTGCACTCTGTCCACGTAGGGACCACAATCCTAGTCAGGGCAACTAAGATACTCACTAATATTTTACCTGTGTTCACCCTCTGGTAGCTTGGCACAGAGCAGTTAGGCTAAACTAAAGAGGCAATGTGTAAAGTATTTGTGCAGACACACAGTAACACAGTGAAAACACCACAAAAGTAGTCCACACCATTTAGAAAAATTGCCAATATTTATCTAAGTGAAACAAGACCAAATTGACAATATCAAACATACATAAGTCAAGTTATGAATTTTTAAATATGAGATCAAAATGCAGTGATTAGAAGTCCATATCTCCAGCCGGGCCTATCTGGTCGTGCTGGACTGGGGCAAATTCAAAAGATGAAGTGCCGGATACAGGAGTCATGCAGACCCGCTGACAGTACCTCCTGCCCTACACTTCCGGACCCACAGGAGTCAACTGCGGAGTCACCCAAGGATCCTCACTGAGTCCCACACTGTTCAACCTATACATGGCCCCTCTTGCTGCCATCGTCAGAAGCCACAGTATGAACATTGTGTCATATGCCGATGACACACAACTCATCATTTCCCTCACCAAAGACCCGGACATGGCTAAAAGGAACTTTCACTCAGGAAAGGAAGCTGTCACCACCTAAATGACCGAAAGCTGCCTCAAGCTCAACTCCGACAAGACGGAGCCCATCATCTTCAGAAATGCCACCTCAGCTTGGGATGACTCCTGGTAGCCCACATCCTTCAGCGGCCCTCCTGCACTGACCAAGCATGCCCGCAACTTAGGAATCATCCTCGAATCCTCACTATCCATGACCTACCAGGTAAACTCTGTCACCTCCTCCTGCTGGCACACACTCCGCAAACTTTGAAAGATCTTCATATGGATTCCAACAGACTGTTGCAGGAAAGTTAGCCATTCCTTAGTCACTAGCAAGCTCGACTACGGGAACGCCCTGTACACCGGCACCTCAACTAGGAACATCATAAAACTTTGACTTATCCAGGAAACCCCCACCAGACTCATTCTGGACCTCCCTCGCCGAGAACACATCTCTCAACACCTGAGGACCCTCCACTGGCTACCAGTCGAGAAGTGAATCACCTTCAAGCTTCTCAACCACACGAACAAGGCCATACACAATGCAGGACCAGCCTACCTGAACCACTGCATCTCCTTCCACACCCCTGCCAGATCCCTCCGCTCTGCCCAGATGGCCCTGGAAAATGTCCCTTGCATCCGCAAAACCACTGCCGGAGGACGATCTTTCACCTACACTGCAGCACAGAGCTGGACCAAACTTTCCCTGCACCTCAGACAAAGCCCGCCACTCACCATCTTCAGGAAGAATCTCAAGACGTGGCTCTTGGGATGAGGTCCATCCCCCCGCGCCCTGAGACCCTCACGGGTAAGTAGCTGCGCTTTACAAATATTGATTGATTGATTGACTGATACCTTGGCTGTGTCCATGCTCGGAATGATGCATTGATCCAAGGGATGGGATGCATCGCTATTGCAGGCGATGTATCATTTCTTGATCAGGTAATGTCGTTGATGCTTCAGTGTCCAGAAGTGATGTGTTCTAGTTCCAATGCATCAGTGCTGCGTCAGCCAAGTCGAAGCTATGTTTTAAGTCGGGGTTGTTGCGTTGCACAGTCGGCAAGTGGTGTCCGCGGCTTGGTGGAGGCAGCGGGGGGTGTTGTTTCTGCAGCGGGATGCACTGTGTTTGATGCGTTGGTTCCAATTGACACACCAGTGTTGAATCATCAGTTTCATGAGATGCAGCACCACACTCACCTCCAAGGGCACAGTATTGGATTTAGGATCACTTGGCAGAGCAGTACTCACAGCAGAGGAGCCCAGGTGCTGGTAGCAAGAAGCAGGTGAAGTCTTTGATGCCCCTAGGACTTCAGAAGCAGGAGGCAAGCTCAGTCAGGCCCTAGGAGAAACTTTAGGCTGCAGGATGTAGGGAGTTAAGTCCAGTCCTCTCACTCCCAGGCAAGAAACAGCAAGCAGCAGCCCAACACAGCAAAGCAAAGTGACAGTCCCTCCTGGCAGCACAGCAGTCCTTCTTCCTGGCAGAATGTCCTCAGTCCAGAAGTGTTCTGAGTATACAGTATCAAGGGTCCAATACTTATACCCAAAAAGGTATTTGATGTAGGGGTGACTTCAAAGGAACTCTCTGAGGTGCACATGGATCCCTTTCAACCCAGCCCTGGCTCCAGAGTACCAGTAGAGACTAAATCAGCTCTTTCTGTGAGGGCAGAACACATACTATTCATATGTCAGTGTGAACTACCTCTCCCTGCCCAGGAAGACAATCAGTATGCAGATGAAATGCCGATGTATCCCCTTTTCCAAACTGCCCTTCCTGTGTTGTTGCTGTCTGGAGAGAATGCACAAGTGTAGCTGTCACCTAAACCCAGACGTGTATTCAGAGACAGGCTCAGGCACAGAATGGTCAAAGTAAGAAAATGCCAACATTCTAAAAGTGGCATTTTCAAACCCGTAATTTAAAAACAAACTTTACCAAAAGATGTGTTTTTAAATTGTAAGTCCAGAGACACCAAACTCCACTTTTCTCTTTTTTCTAATTTGGAAATTATACTTCAAAGAGATTCGCCTATGGGGGAGAGAGTGCAAAATTAATTTAAGAGGTTTTCGCTATCTGAACATATAAAACGTAAAAGTACATATCCAGCGTTTAAAATGTGCTTCACCCTGTCCTTGGGACTAACCTTAGGGGCCTATCTTAGGGGTGACACATGTAATAAAAACGAAGGTTTGGGCAGGGCAAGTGGGAACACTTACCAGGTGGAAATGGCAGTTTAAAACTGCACACACAGGTTCAGTAGTGCAAGGCCTGAGACATGTTTGAAAGGCCAGTGTAGTAGGTGGCACAATCAGTGCTGCAGGCCCACTAACAGCATTTGATTTACAGGCCCTGGGCACACATTGTGCACTTTAGTAGGGACTTTTAGTAAATCAAATAGGTTATTCAAGGAGAGACGCAATATATCACATTTTAGACACAGAGGACACGCATTTTAGCACTGGTCAGCAGTGAAAAAATACACAGAGTCCTATAGCCAGCAAAAACGAAGTTCAGCACACAGTCAGAACAGAAGGTCAGAAAACAAATAGACAGGGGAAAACACGTTAAAAGATGCCAGGTCTAACACCATGTTATTCTTTGATGAGGAGAAATAACTGATATAATTGCACAAACTACTGCTCCTCATGTAATTCAGAGTAATTTGGGGGGATCCTACAGCAAGAGCACATTTAGCGAGTACTAGCAGCTGCTTGCTATTTGCGTTTAGCCGCATTTAGCTCTGTTTCTTAGCACAGAATGTGTTCTTGCATCCATTTTCGATGTGAGGTGGCATTTTGTGCTAAGAAAATAGCGCTAAATGCCATTAGTAAGTTGGGAAAGGGCCTACCGCAAGAGCATATTTAGTGAACATGATCAGCTGCAAGTTATTCACTTTCTGTTGCACTTAGTGCTATTTCTTAGCACAAAATACATCTTTTCGTCCATTTTGGATGCAAGGGGGCATTTTCACGCTAATAAATAGCACTAAACACAGAATAACACTTCTCGTGTAATTTTAATGTGAGTTACACACACCCCTCCAGGAAAAATGCTTTTGAGGAGAGTGCGCCTTGAAAAAAACAAAACTTGTCATGACCTATTCTACCATAGTCACAGGCTGTAAGAAAGTGGTGGTATTTCCCCTCTGTTTTATCAAGACCTTTCAAAAGTAGAACGGTCCATCTGACCTTTATCACCAAGATGTCTACCGAGGGAATAAAGCACCATAAACAGTCAAATCAATGTGTTTGTGTGTCACAGTGAGTACTATACTATTGTAGAAGCAAAAGACTTTGGTTCTCCTCCATATGAATACAGAATGCCTACCGGTCTTGTGTTTCACAAATGCAAATATCAATATGCACCTCATCTTTGGGACCACAGGTTACCCTTGACTGCCCAAGAGTAGACGGAAACCCTGAAGTCAGACTATGTGATGCCTGTTATCAGACATTCCACTTTTCACGCTTTTCAGAGACGACAGGGTCACATGAGATATCCAAGACTAACAAATACTTTACTGTTCTCTTTTCAATGTATGGGGCAGACCAGCCCTTTCTAGAGACTAGGTTCAGTCCTGAAATAATGAAAGAAGTCACAACTGCCCCACGATTAAACAATTCAAGAAGATACTAATAAAACTATGGTCTTGCAGAATAGAATGCCTCTAGATTACCTCTTTGTCTCAAATTGGGTTGTGAGAGCAAGTATTGATTGCTGCACATACTTACCAGCAGCACACTCAGCATACACAACCAAACAGATCACATCAACAATAGTGATATGAAACTACATGAGCCCCAAACTGGGTTACGTTTTAACCTCAGTGGCATTTGGACGTAGCTAGGTGAGAATCTTAGGAAACTGTGGTGTGAAGAGGATATTTGGAATAATCATTGCTATCATTCTATTTGTGGTTCTGAGAGAGCGTAGTTTTTATTACATATTATAGACGTGAAATGCTTATGATTAACAATGCTACATTAAATAAAATATTCATTGAAATATATACATTAACATAAATGATTTTATGTGTGTAAACTAATGTCAACTATAAGAAATAATCGTTCATAGATTGCTAAAACTGTGCCTATTAAAACGTATAAAACTGCATTCATTAAAATTCGTATATCTTAAGTTAGCATGAGCCAAGCAAATCTGTGTAGCTCTCATATTAAAGTGTATTTTTCTGTCTCTTCAGTGTGCTGACTTGTAAAAGACCATGACCCAGTGATTGTTCTTTTCCTTTCAATAGTTTGCAACAGAACCACATTTTCCCATCCGCATGCTAGCAGCTTTTAGTATAAAATTATGTGCTTCGAAACATTATTTGACACTTCCAAGGACGATGGAGCGAGAAGAAGAGAACTTGTGACCTGATATGTATAAAGACAATGAAGTAATTCCGGATGAACCACCTAGAGAAAATACGTCAATTATGATGACCAATTAGAACATAATGTTTTATCGAAAATGACAAAATGCATTACTTAATGTATGATTTGATAGGTTAACAATGGTGGGGTGTATTGGCTGACCAATAGAATTTTGGGGGAATGTATCACGAAAAAGGGATAAAAACCCATGACACAGGAGACAAACGGTCATTAGGTAGGGAATGATATTGATTGCATCCCGAAACTCTGTCACTCTATTTGGTGACTTGAGACTTAGAGAAAACTATCTTTGCCCATAGACTGCCCCTTACACTTTTCTCCGTAGGAGGAGAGTGTCTTTGCCCTTAACTTAGATAGACTGTTGGCGATCTAACTGATGTCCTGAAGACGAAGACTGATCCTGATTGCTGACTTAATCAGAGGAGGGTAATTATAAAAATTGCTAATGAAAATTCATTTATTTGCCTTTTCTTTCTAGGTACCAACTGCTGTATGTTTTGATTAAAGACCTTAGTTAGATGTTTTCCAAATTGGTGTTCAAATTGTTTTGCATGAAGCCCAACATGCTAATGCTAATTAGAGGTTAGATGAGGTATTCATTTGACTGACAAACCGACGTGACTGACGTGATGCTATGCTGAACTAGTACCTTAGAACATTCGATGTATTACGATTCACTTATATCCATCTGATTATCTATGCTACTGATCTATGCATTATTGAAAGCTTATTATGATTATCATCTTGTGACTGTGCTTATATGTTTCCTGACTTTGAGATTAATGCTTTTGCTATTAGATTGTAATCAATAGGGATTAAAATTCATAAAACTCCATTAAGGTGTGATTATTCGTGACTGAAAGGTCATGATTGCGTCAAAGGTTTATTAATGACTAAAGTAATATATATTTTGGTGTTAACTATTGACAATGTTATTGACGTAC
Organism: Pleurodeles waltl; assembly: GCF_031143425.1. NCBI lineage: Eukaryota > Metazoa > Chordata > Amphibia > Caudata > Salamandridae > Pleurodeles > Pleurodeles waltl. Next base: position 190,457,381 of record NC_090439.1, on the reverse strand, counting down.
TGATTGATATATTGATCAGTTATCTCGTCCTACGGTGTCTCACCACTGGGCCCAAAGATTCATCGTCCTAAAACGAGTCCTGATGTGTATAAATCGACATAGACGGACGCGTTATCAGTTCTGGTAGCAGAGTACGGTTTGGCCTTTGGGGGCCCTAGGACGGAGTTTTCATTGTTTAATTGTTTTCTTGTGATAATACAATTTGGAGAAATGATGAGTTGCTAGATTCGCCATGGCTTTCCCGGGATCTCGGAGCCTGCCTAAATGAGTTGGGAATGTTCTCGGCGCCATAGTATGTGTGGTTAGGGTCTTTTGCGCTTATTAAATCTTATGCACTTTGCAGGTGATTGTGAATATTTGAGTGCGATTAGGCCAAATTAAGTGTTGTTTAGAAGGAGTGGGCGTACTCCACAGCATGAGAGTAGGGAAGTCGGCGTACTTCATGTGAATGCAGCGCTTGTTGCTCAAAATTATCCACGTGGTTGGTTGTTGTATACGGGCCTATTGAGGTCTAAGACTCCGGAGTATGATGTTAAAATGGTTTATGTTGTAATCTGTGCGGTTTTAGTAGGTCAATCGGGCGTGGTTGACAAGTCAAGTTTCGAGTTATGATGCATGTGTGAAACCTTCGATGGAGATTTGACAAGTTCTAAAGTGCACTAGAAGGAGTCATTGACAAGTCGAGAGTAGGATTTGCAGGTCGAATTCTGCTTGCGTATGAGGGAACTGAGAAGGAGAAAGTAGCGGCCGAGGCTTCAAGTGAAATCTCTGTAAAGTTCTGAAGCGAATGTGTTACCCTTCCTGTAGTAAACCGGCAGATTTGTGTTGTCATTCAAGTGCTAGCAATAATTTGCATTAGTTTGTTTGAGTGGTGAGGAGTTAGCAAGGTGTGGACAAGCCGCAAGACTTTGTCAGCTGCAGTGTGTGTGAGTGTGACGTCAGTGGTGCCGTGCTGGGATAGGTCAGATGTCGAGAGGGGTCGCGCACGGATTGGTTACCGTCCGTGAAAGGCAATAGGTTGAGCAAAGGGTAGGTGAAGAGTGTCCTGGGAAATAAGCCGTTTTCTGATTAAATATCAAATAAAATGAATTTTGTTAAGGCGTTTAAAAGCGCTTTGAAAGGAGATGTGTATATTGTTGCAACTGATGGGGAACCTACACCACCTGAGGGTACACCAGCTTACACGGTTATGGAGGAAAAGGGTGTTGCACCGTGTTTATGGATAAAACAATGGCGCAAATTAACCGAGAAAGAGGGGTGTCTAGCGTTTCCGGAACATGAAATATTTAATCAAAAGGTGTTAGAAAATTTGAGGTGGATGTTAAGTCCGCAGAAACCACCTCCTCGACCGGCACAATATGAGGCTTTGGCAATTTGGGACCTGATGGCTCTTAAACATAGACAAGAAAGATTTCACAGAAGATTGACAAGGGCAGAAAAATCCTATGCAGAGGCTAGGTGGGATAATGAGAACAAAATGTGGAGACGAGGAAGAGTGGATGGGTTAAAGCTGTTTCCGGCAATAACCCAGGGAGATGAGACACAGGGAAAGAAAGCTTCTTACAAAACTGACAAAGAACCAGGCAAACACAAAGAGAATAAAAGATCCTGGGAAGAAGAGGACGATTCAGATGATGAGGCGTTTATGGATAGATTGTTACATGATCGTCCGCCACCATATGCGGTGAACGACAGTGCACCAAGTACTTGCTTGGATCCTGGGAACCAGACGAAGGAGAAGGGTGTTACTGATACAGTGCAGACTAGCGATACAGCTTTGATACAGAATGGTGTCAGTGTACCCACTGCACCAGACTCGCTGATACAGTTACAACCTCCACCACAGATAAAAAGAATTTATCCCGATGTTCCAGTACTCAAGACTACTACGAACTTGGTGGTACCGCCAGACCCGATATATACAAAGCCAAGATTAATGCAGATTGAGTCAACTCCACAGTTAGTGTCACAACCGCCACAACTGATACCTGGGTATAACCCAGTAGCGGGTCCTTTGAAAGAACCTGCACCAGGGTTATTAGAACAGACCTATGGTGTCACCGCTCCAAGAAGCTTGGGATCAGGCCAGACACCTGCCGCTATATCACTACCTATTACTGTTGGTCCCCCAGTACCATTATATGCACAGGAGAAAACAGGGACACGCGAACAGGGGGTCATAACTCATGAAACGATAAGAGGAGGGCCTATTATAACTCCGCAAATAATGGCCCAGGGAGGACAGGTTTGTGAACAATCAAGACCCTTAATGGACCTCAGTCCAATAGGGGCACCTCTTGAGGCAATGCGACAAGCAGGGTTGGGAGTCCTGACTCCCCAAACTATGAGTACAAATACCTCATACACTCCAATGATACATGCAGGGAAAATTTCACTGCAGGGTTTTACAGTACAACAGTTAAATGAGTGGTTAGAGAAAACTTGCACATCACAAAAGACTACAGCGACTACAATCGAACCTGAGAAAGAAAAACAAGATGAATACCTAAATATAGTACGACTAGGAGCAGAAGCTGCTGGATTGGTGGATGGAACAATGGGAGTAAATAGGTTAGAGTCTTACACTGAGGCAGAATTAAGGTACTTATGCCCTAAAATCACCAAAGAGGTAGGCAAAGTACACCAGAAATTAACGAATTTGGCAGACAAATACAATATCGACATTGGAAACACAAAACATTTGAAACGGAGTTACAGATTAGATTTTGACACTAAGGATTTTGAACACATGAGATCTGCAGGCATGAAGACACATTTGAAAGAGTTGCTGCAAAGCGCACAAATTTGGGGTGCACTAGAGAAATGGGAAGGCCGATGGGTAAAGAAAAGAGATAAGGGAAAAATAAATAGTCCAGGATCTAATGAAACAACAGTCACACCAAATTTAGAGACGGTGAAAATCCTACCTATGAGAGAAACAGCTGGTGGTGTTTTGGTGCATGTACCTTGATCCAGGGGAGACATTTTGTCCTTTACGAATGATTATCCTAGGTTAAGAGAAAAACCGATTGAGTGGTATCAACAGACAGATAGATTCGTGAAGCTTGTGAAATGTCTCTGGGAAGACTTAAATACCTTGTTTGAGATTATTGTTCCGCCAGACTTGTGGCTCGAGTGCAAGAGAGGGGTAGATTGGCCCACAAAGGAACCAGCAAGGAATAAAGTGACTGGAGCACCTTCTGAAGAGGTGATGAAATATTATCATAAAGTAATTGAGTTTTTGAAACAAAAGGTGTCGCCGAAGGTAACTGATTGGCAGAAAATCGACCGGACCTCTCAAGAGGTTGAAGAGTCAATACATGCATATTATGAAAGGTTGTTAAAGGCATTCAAACATTACAGTGGTACTGAAACAATTGAACCAAAGGACATGAATCATCTTGTGTTCAGATTCGTCGAAGGGCTGAGACCGGAGGTCAGCCAAATGATTAAAAATCATTTGATTTGTTGGCAAGCTAAACCAATTGATAAAGTATTACAGTACGCGAAATACTGTAGTGACGAAATTGAGTTGAAGCAGAAAAAGTTGAAGGAGAAGGTGATGGTGATGCAGATAAGGGCTGCACAGGCTGGAATACAGGGAAATGGTGTTCAGCAAATGATACAGCAACAACCGCATTTGAATGGTGTGTTTCAGGCACAGCCGAGAGGTAGAGGTCGAGGGTTTGTGAGCCGTGGTTCGGACATGAATAATGTTGTTGTTCAAGGTGATGGTCAAGGAGTGAAAAAGATGTCACCATGTCATGCGTGCGGGGGCGTGGGACATTGGAAACGGGATTGTCCGAATATAATGCAGGATGGTACAGTTCAGCAGAGTATTAATGCCGGTACACTGCAAAATTCACGAGGTCCAAGAATGAGACACCAGAATCAAAACTATCAAAATAATTTGGTGCAAATGTCAGGGGTGCAACCTATGCAGCAAATGCAAATGCCGCGTTTCCAAACAGTGTCAGTACAACCAATACAACAGCAGATCCCTATGGTGCCTAGACAGCAAATGCAATTACCTCTGGCTCCGATGGGACAGCAACAGGTGACGCTTCCTCAACAGGTCACAGGTCAGGTAACAAATCAAAACAACACTGTACAACAATTCCCATTACGAGGTGAAAATTAGATGAATGAGGATTGGTCAGATGACAGCTCAGACAGTGAAGAGTGCAGACTCGCAGAATCCTTAGAGGTAGACCAGAGAGGCCCATATGTGGAGGGAAAAGTAATGGGCTACAAAGTCTCATTTTTAGTCGATACAGGAGCTACACGCTCTACGGTTCGCAGTGCAGAGGTACCAAGATTACCTCTCTCGGGGGCACCATACGAGTGGTTGGTGTGGCTAACCAGTACCTGACTAATCCAATCACTGACCCAGTGCAGGTTGAAATCGGAAATTTTCAGGGCCTGCATAGATTTGTTGTATGCGACTCAAGCCCAGTATCCTTATTAGGAAGAGACTTATTATGCAAAACCAAATGTTCGATTACCTGTTCCAATGGTGGAATAGAGGTACAGACAAACAGTGATGATGAGGGAGATGAGGGTCAACTCATAGAAGAAGGTGGAGAGATGAATGAAGATTACCCTCTAATTACCCTTTTTCCAGTGTTTACCTTGATCAATCAACCAGCTGATCTGCAAGGATCTGTAACAGAGAAGGTGTGGGATTTGACTGGAAAGGAGGTTGGATTAATCAAGGGAGTAGGTCCAGTCAAGGTGCAGATAAAGCCGAATGAAGTGTTCCCACAAGTGTCACAATATCACATGACTCAGGATGCCCTTATTGAAGTGACACAGATAATTGCAGATTTTCTCAGACAGGGAGTTTTGAAAGAGGTCCTGAGCAGTCCGTGTAACTCTCCAATTATGGGTTTGAGAAAGCCCTGTGGGAAAGTTCGAATTGTGCAGGATTTGAGAAAAATAAACGAAATTGTGGTAAAATGCTGCCCTGTGGTTCCCAACCCAGCGGTAATGTACCAGGTTCCTTGCGATGCTGAATGGTTTACCGTAGTAGACCTATCATAAGCGTTTTTCTCAATACCACTTCACGAAGACAGCCAGTTTTTGTTCAGTTTCAAATTCCTGGATAAGGTGTACAGTTGGTGCAGAATTCCTCAGGGGTTTTCTGAGTCACCATCCATCTTCAATCAGATATTGAAGAAGGATTTGGAACCTCTTGTACTACCTTACAATTCGACTCTTGTACAGTACATTGATGATTTGTTGATTGCATCCAAAACCAAAGACAGCTGCAAATATGATACCATTGCATTATTAAACCATTTAGGGAAAAACGGACATAAGGTGTCACCTAAAAAGCTGCAGTACTGTCAAAAAGAAGTGAAGTATTTGGGGCATCTGATTGAAAAAGGGTCCCGAAGAATATCAAAAGAGAGAATAACAGTTGTTTTACAAATGAATCCCCCAACAACAAAGAGAGATGTCAGAATGTTCTTGGGAATGGTGGGCTACTGTCGCCAGTGGATACCCAACTTCTCGATCATTTCAAAACCATTAACAAAACTGACAGGAAAGGAAGTTAAGGATGAACCATACACAATCACATTGACAAAAGAAGAGCTTGAGTCATTTCTAGAGCTGAAAGAGTGCATGTGCAGGGCTCCAGCATTAGGAATGCCTGATTATGAGAAACCATTTTTGTTGTTCTGTCATGAACGTGATGCTTGTTCTTTGTCTGTTTTAACACAGGTCCATGGAGATGCAAATTACCCTGTAGCATATTTTTCAGCTACTTTGGACCCTGTCGCAGCAGCCTTACCGGGTTGTTTGCGAGCAGTCGCAGCAGTTGGTCAAAGCCTTTCACAATGTGAGGGCATAGTCATGGGATACCCTTTGACAGTATTGGTTCCACATTCTGTTGAAATTCTGCTGACACGAACTAAGACACAACACATGACAAATGCACGACTTACCAAATATGAGACAATTATTCTGGGGTCACCCAATGTCACATTGAAAAGGTGCACTGTGCTGAACCCGGCAACTCTACTTCCCATTGAGAATACAGAAATAAAAGATGGGGAAGAGTTTGAGCATGATTGTCTGGAGGTGACTGAGCTCAGTACCAAACCTCGCTCAGATATAAAAGATACCCAGTTAGAGGAAAACGATTGCATTATGTTCGTTGATGGGTCCTGTCTAAGAGATTCAACAGGAACCTTGAGAGCTGGTTATGCAGTATGTACCATATCTGGTATAGTCGAGGCCTCCTGGCTCGAGAAAGTGTTTTCTGCACAGGTGGCAGAATTGATAGCTCTCACAAAAGCCTGCCATGCTGCTGTAAATCTGAAAGTCACAATCTATACAGACAGCAGATACGGATTTGGAATTGTACATGATTTTGGTCAACTCTGGTCACAGAGAGGGTTCATGACATCCTCTGGTTCACCAGTGAAAAATGGAGAACAAATAAGAGATTTGTTACATGCGATTCAGTTGCCTCTCGAAATTGCCGTGGTGAAGTGCAGTGCTCACACCAGATCACAAGACTTTGTGTCAATGGGGAATGGTTATGCAGACCAAGTTGCCAGATTTTGTGCATTAAACTGTATATCTTTTAAAGAGCAGTGGGAACTGTTACCACAACCTGAGAATGACACAACCTTAAGTCTAGCATTACGAGTGGTTGATACTTTAGACGAATTAAAGACATTACAAAGCCACGTTAGCAAAGAAGAAAAACGTTCCTGGCAGAAAATGCAGTGTGTACAAAGAGCAGATGATATTTGGGTGTCAGAAGAGGGAAAACTGGTTTTGCCAAACAGTCTTCTGTCACAATT